>NC_083234.1:7946625-8271625 GCF_032191835.1 Heteronotia binoei
TTGGGGGAGAGAAGCCTTTTCCCAGTCAAAATAAAAACAAAATTGGAAAAATTAGAATAATTTCAGCTTGGATCTAATTCTGCACGGAGCATGGAGAGCCAGTGTGGTGTAGTGGTTAAGTGCGCGGACTCTTATCTGGGAGAACCGGGTTTGATTCCCCACTCCTCCACTTGCAGCTGCTGGAATGGCCTTGGGTCAGCCATAGCTCTCTTATCTGGGAGAACTGGGTTTGATTCCCCACTCCTCCACTTGCACCTGCTGGCATGGACTTGGGTTAGTCATAGCTCTGGCAGAGGTTGTCCTTGAAAGGGCAGCTGCTGTGAGAGCCCTCTCAGCCCCACCCACCTCACAGGGTGTCTGTTGTGGGGGAGGAAGGGAAAGGAGATTGTGAGCTGCTCTGAGACTTTGTCCTTGAAAGGGCAGCTGCTGTAAGAGCCCTCTCCAGCTCCACCCACCTCACAGGGTGTCTGTTATGGGGAAGGAAGGTAAAGGAGATTGTGAGCCGCTCTGATACTCTTCGGAGTGGAGGGCAGGATATAAATCCAATATCTTCATCTACCTCATAGGGTGTCTGTTGTGGGGGAGGAAGGGAAAGGAGATTGTGAGCCGCTCTGAGACTCTTCGGAGTGGAGGGCAGGATATAAATTCAATATCTTCATCTACCTCACAGGGTGTCTGTTGTGGGGGAGGAAGGTAAAGGAAATTGTGAGCCGCTCTGATACTCTTCGGAGTGGAGGGCAGGATATAAATCCAATATCTTCATCTACCTCACAGGGTGTCTGTTGCGGGGGAGGAAGGTAAAGGAGATTGTGAGGCGCTCTGATACTCTTCGGAGTGGAGGGCAGGATATAAATCCAATATCTTCATCTACCTCACAGGGTGTCTGTTGTGGGGGAGGAAGATAAAGGAGATTGTGAGCCACTCTGAGACTCTTCGGAGTGGAGGGCAGGATATAAATCCAATATCTTCATCTACCTCACAGGGTGTCTGTTGTGGGGGAGGAAGGGAAAGGAGATTGTGAGCCACTCTGAGACTCTTCGGAGTGGAGGGCAGGATATAAATCCAATATCTTCATCTACCTCACAGGGTGTCTGTTGTGGGGGAGGAAGGGAAAGGAGATTGTGAGCTGCTCTGAGACTCTTTGGAGTGGAGGGCAGGATATAAATCCAATATCTTCATCTACCTCACAGGGTGTCTGTTGTGGGGGAGGAAGGGAAAGGAGATTGTGAGCCGCTCTGAGACTCTTCGGAGTGGAAGGCGGAATATAAATCCAATATCTTCATCTACCTCACAGGGTGTCTGTTGCGGGGGAGGAAGGGAAAGGAGATTGTGAGCCGCTCTGAGACTCTTCGGAGTGGAGGGTGGGATATAAATCCAATATCTTCATCTACCTCACAGGGTGTCTGTTGTGGGGGAGGAAGGGAAAGGAGATTGTGAGCCGCTCTGAGACTCTTCGGAGTGGAGGGTGGGATATAAATCCAATATCTTCATCTACCTCACAGGGTGTCTGTTGTGGGGGAGGAAGGGAAAGGAGATTGTGAGCCGCTCTGAGACTCTTCGGAGTGGAGGGTGGGATATAAATCCAATATCTTCGTCTACCTCACAGGGTGTCTGTTGTGGGGGAGGAAGGGAAAGGAGATTGTGAGCCGCTCTGAGACTCTTCAGAGTGGAGAGCGGGATATAAATCCAATATCTTCTTCATCTTCCTCTTCTTCTCAATCTCCATAAGCACATAAAAGAGACTGAGAACAGCAGGAGGCAGAGTCTGCGTGAGAGGGAGGGCAGGAAGAGGGAAGCGAGTGCTCAGCTCTTGTAGCCCTTTTTGTATGCCCAGGGCAATGCGGATTTCCACTTTGGGGTCAGGAATGGATTTTTCCTCCAAGGCCAGATTGGCTCAAGGATCCAGGAAGTTTTTGCCTTTCTCTGGGCATAGAGCAGGGGTGGCCGGTAGCTCTCCAGGTGTTTTTTGCCTACAACTCCCATCAGCTCCAGCCATTGGTCATGCATTGTAGGCAAAAAACATCTGGAGAGCTACCAGCCACCCCTGGCATAGAGCAAGGGCCACTGGAGGAGTGGGGGGAGATGAGTGTGAATTTCCTACATGCTTCAGGGGTTGGACTTCAGGGTCCCTTCCAGCTCTGTATTCTTGAAGAGTGAACTTGCACGGGGAAAAAACTTGGTCCTTCAACTCATAGTGAGATGCAAGGGCTAAGAAATGACCATGCTTTAAAGCAGTTACTTCTGAATGTACCTGTACTCACCTGGGGTGGGGGTGGGTGGTGCAATTAACTTCTGGAAGAATAAATTAAGAACCACATCAATCCTCTTTCTAATGCACTGCTTAATCTACCTCTTTCAAAGGCCTAGAATCTGACCACTTTAGGAAGTCTCGAAATACTTCAAACCTGCAGATCTTCCGAAACATAGAGAATTACATTCTGTTAGTGAAGCCAGAAAATCCAGAAAACCAGGAGGCAGTATTTGAGGATATGACAACGCAGGACGGGAATGACGGTACAGTAATTGTTCACACCTCCCTGAAGTCCTGGTTTTACCTGCAGTCACCCATGAATTCTGTCTGTGGCACAGCAGTAGAGCATCTGCTTGGCATGCAGAAGGCCACAGGTTCTATCCCTGCATCTCCGGTTAAAAGGACCAGGTAGTAGGTGATGTGAAAGACCTCTGCTGAAGACCCTGGAGAGCAGCTGCCAGTCTGAGTAGAATTCGGCACCCCTGCCCTTGAGGGACCAAGGGTCTGGTTCAGTAGAAGGCAGCTTCATGGGTTCTCCCTCTCTGTCAACCCCCCACCCCGAGTTCTTCAGGTTGCAAGCATTTGGAGAAACCGTTTGGAACAAGGTTAACATTGACCTGTTAGTAAGAAACAAGGCAACAAGAAACTACTAATTGGCAAGGGGTGGACATCTAGATTTTATTTTAGGGGAAACATTATAACTGTAATGCCAGGTCCAGGATTTTTTTATAGAAAAAGCCCAGCAGGAACTCATTTGCATATGAGGCCACACACCCCTTACGCCAAGGCAGCCGGAACTGCATTCCTGTGTGTTCCCATTCAAAAAAAGCTCTGGGCAGATCAGTGGCCGTTTTCCCACTGAGCTTACCTCGGAGCGACGTCCCTCTTCACCGTGCAGTGTCTGCGCGGATTTCCCACCAACTGCTCCGAGTAACCAAGTAGAATCGCAGCTTTTGCGTCGCTAGTGTAAACTGGTTTTTAGCGGTTTCCGTTTGCGACACAAAAGGTCGGGAACTTCCTGGTTCCTCGGAGCAGTTGGTGGGAAATCCGCGCAGATGCTGCGCGGTGAAGAGGGACGTCGCTCCGAGGTAAGCTCAGTGGGAAAACGGCCAGTGATTAAATAAACTTTCAGGGGAATTGCAAAATACTTCTTTGTCCGTTTTCAGAACGCATTCTGTTTGGGAAGAGGGAACTGAACTAGACGTTCCAAAGATTCTTCTACAACTCCAGGAACATCTCTGTTTAACAAAACTTAACAATTAACACAGGAGAAGCGAGCTGTTCAGCGACCCTGAACTTCCCTTCAGTTGCAGGGAACTGGGATCTCTCCCGCCACATCATTCTCCACTGAAATGCTACAGTTCCCCTGCCCGACAAATCGACAAATATCAGACTTGAGAAAGAACAACCCAGAAGCGACCAGTGGCAGTTAGTTGATGGTCATCCCCAGTTCAGGCTGAACCATCTTTTCTCTAGCCGGGAGCCACTGAATTCATGCTTTGCCCCCACACCATGCGCCTCAGAGCCCAGGGGCGGCCCAACTTGTTTAACATAAGAGCCACAGAGACATGAACATCAGATATTTCAGAGACACAAGGAAGGAAGGCAAATAGATCAGGGGAGGGAGGAGAGGTGGAAAGAAATTAACTTTAACTTTCAATACATTCTCCAAGCCGCCGGCTGGCTTGGCTTGGAGAAGTGATTCAGATAGAAACACCTTCTCCAAGCTGGCTTCAAGAGCCACACAAAATGTGTGGAAGAGAAGAAAAAGATGATGATATTGGATTTATATCCTGCCCTCCACTTCCAAGAGTCTCAGAGTGGCTCACAATCTCCTTTACCTTCCTCCCCCACAACGGACACCCTGTAAGGTGGGTGGGGCTGAGAGGGCTCTCACAGCAGCTGCCCTTTCAAGGACAACCTCTGCCAGAGCTATGGCTGACCCAAGGCCATGCTAGTAGGTGCAAGTGGAGGAGTGGGCAATCAAACCTGGTTCTCCCAGATAAGAGTCCGCGCACTTCACCACTACACCAAACTGGCTCTCCTGAGCTACAGTTTGGCCACCTTGTCCTAGCCTGACATAACCCATAATTTAATCCCAAGGCTTTATAGACCTCTACTCTGTAACTAGCCAAATGTCTTTCAGTCCCCAGCACATATCAAGATCCTTTGTCGAATTGCTTTGTATTCACTGAAGATATCTATCAGTGCAAGGCCTGGACACAAATACCTGTCTAGGGTCCGGAAACGCCAAGGGGCACAAAATCATCTCCCAGAATTCCATCTGCCCCTCCAGACTACAGAGGTCAGCTCTCCTGGAGAAAACAACTGCTTTGGAGGGTGGACT
Source organism: Heteronotia binoei (assembly GCF_032191835.1). Classification (NCBI taxonomy): domain Eukaryota; kingdom Metazoa; phylum Chordata; class Lepidosauria; order Squamata; family Gekkonidae; genus Heteronotia; species Heteronotia binoei. The sequence continues at coordinate 7,951,224 of NC_083234.1, forward strand.
CTGTGGCCTCGTGCCCTGCTGAGGTCTCTCTCCTCCTCCAGGTCCACCCCAAAGCTCCAGGAATTTTGTTGGCACCCCTTCTTATGATAGTGACTTCCTTTATAACAAAGGGCAGGTTGGGAATAATGGGCTGAGTCGGAAGTAGGCAGTGAACGGATCTAGGCTCTGCTTTCTGTCGATGACCACGAAATGCCTTTCAAACCCGAACCCAGCTGCTTGTCTTTCCTCCCCAGAGTCTGGGATCAGGTTCACGATCCACAGTTACGACGACACGGTGCCCAGAGGGAAGACTGTGGCCTTAACCACGAGGAAGAACAACAAAACCTACTGCTTGTGTGCTGAGAAGCAAGCCAACGGAGAGCTGCGGGTGGCATTCCCGGTAAACGGTCGCACTTTTGGCATCGTTTGTGATATTTCAAGGACTCTAATGAACCCCTCAGGAGCCCCGTGGCGCAGAGTGGTAACGCTGCAGTACTGCAGTCGGAGCTCTCTGCTCACGACCTGAGTTCGATCCCGGCGGAAGCTGGGCTCAGTTAGCCGGCTCAAGGTTGACTCAGCCTTCCATCCTTTTGAAGTCGGTCAAATGAGCACCCAGATTGCTGGAGGGAAAAGCGTAGATGACTGGGGAAGGCAATGGCAAATCACCCCGTAAAAAGTCTGCCGTGAAAACGTCGCAATGCGATGTCACTCCAGAGTCGGAAACGACTGGTGCTTGCACAGGGGACGACCTTTACCTTTTTAATGAACCCCTCAGCAACACCAGGAAGTGTTTTCGTTATAATGCATGTAAATTTGATGGAGTGCCTGTTTTTAGTACTAAAGACAAGACTGCTCCCATTTGAATTTCCAACTGCTCATCTGCTTAGAACTTACCGGCCTCCTTCAGCTCTTTCAGAAAAGCCCAATACAATGTTTAAATAGCTGAAATACGCTGTTCACGAGAGTTTATATAGCAGACCAGCAGACCTGCTGTGCACTGCCATTAGGAGGCTGGGCTGGCCAAGACATTTTGGACCTGGAGGCCAATAAAAGGCCGTTTCATTTTGCCTCACTGTTGGGCTACCTCTGAGAAGTTGTCTGTCCCCCCGCCCCCCCCACATATAATCATAGTGATTCGCCTGAAAATGATTGGTTATTCCCCTTTACATTTTCTGCGTGTGTATGTAGCAGGGGTGGCCAGAGGGAGGGAGAGGTGAAAAGAAAGCAACTTTAAATGCCTTCTCCAAGCCAGTCGATGGGGTGATGGGGGCTTCCTGAGCCACAGTTTGGCCACCCGGGACTGTATATAGGAACTATTACTCAAATCTGCTCTTATGGAGAGTAACTTGTTGGGGCATAGGTTACTGTCAAGCCATAAGAAGCCCTCCTGCCCCAGTGTCGGGCAGTCTCTTTGGGCTGCTTTCAGAAATGCGGCGTCTTCCGATATTCTTTTCTTCCTTTCAAGAGTGACTGAGCAGGAGTGCTTTCTATCCATTTCAGGAAAGAAACATCCCGGAACGCATTTCGGGAGAGACCAGTGACATCATCTTCTTCCAAATCCCGTTTTCAGAAGGCGACAGCAAATTCTTCAAATTTGAGTCCACGCTGGAGCGGGGCTATTTCCTTGCCTTTGAGAGAGGGGAGGGCAGCCACACCAGGAGACTGGTCATGAAAAGGGTGCTGGCAAAAGACGAGGTGGACGAAACCATGAAGCTGTTCCCTTCCTCGCGTTAGCGCTTTTCGCCTGGAGCCAAGCCATGGTTCGTGCCACTTCCAGACACATTCAGTTGCATCCTTCTTCAGCAAAACTGTGTGGGTTGGTGGGAAATACTTCATCAGCACTCATATTAAAACCTGTACAAGACTGATAAGGTGTCTCCGGTTTTTTTTTTTTTAAATAAAGATCAGAATTTGTGTTTTTTGAAAACAGAGTTGGTTAAAATTTTGCATAAGGGATTCTGTTTGTTTACTCCATGATCCGACAGAAAGAGAGAGAAAGGAGACCGGGAGCCTTGAAGCTTTTCAGACTCAAGATTTAACCTTTAGCTACTCATTTTTCATTATTGCCTCTTGACACTCCCTGTTCTTTCTCTTTATCTTCTGTCATCTCTCCTTCTCTTAGAAATACAAACAAGGGGGTGATGTTACTATTACTGCCCAACTGTGCGATCTGGAAAACATCTCACTGCTGGAAATGCACCGTTCTAGCTTATATTACTCTTGTGCAAATAGTAAAGCACAAGAAAAATTTTGCAAAAGGGATTCTGTTTGTTTACTCCATGATCCGACAGAGAGAGAGAGAAAGGAGACCAGGAGCCTTGAACCTTTTCAGACTCAAGATTTAACCTTTAGCTACTCATTTTTCATTATTGCCTCTTGACGCTCTCTGTTTTTTCTCTTGATCTTCTGTTCCTCAATCCTCCTCTTAGAAATACAAACAAGGGGGTGATGTCACTATTACAGCCCATCCGTGTGATCTGGAAAACATCTCACTGCTGGAAATGCATCGTTCCAGCTTATATTACTCTTGTGCAAATAGTAAAGCACACGAAAACCAAAGAACATACAATGTTGAGTAATAACTGAACAAATCTCTCCCTCAAGGTGGGGTTTGCTCTTTTAATTACCTTATTAAAAAACAAACAATGCCTACTTTAATAAAAAATATTTTTTGTTTAAAAAAACCCAAGAACCTTCGTGTATGGGAATGTGGTCACCTCACAGTACTTTATGAAACAGAAATTATATATTTTTTATCTTTCCATAATACTATGCCTAATATAACTGGAGAACCAAGTAAACAAATTGATAGGATTTTTGTTTTACACATTTTCCAAACTACACAATGGTTGTCTTCTGTCTGTGTATTACTTCTGAACATACTGGGAGTACGCCACATGTGTACAGCCTGTGGTCATCCCTATGTGGGTTTCCTGAAATTTGCTACACACTACTAATGGTTAAAGGCAGGCGTGGCCAAACTGTGGCTCGGGAGCCACACGTGGCTTTCACACATATTGTGTGGCTCTTGAAGCTCCCACTGCCCCATCAGCTGACCTGGAAAAGGCATTTCTCTTTAAAGCACTTTGCCAAGCCAGCTAGCAGCTTGGAGAATTAATTTAAAGTTGCTATCTTTCCATCTCTCCATCTCCTATTTTCCTTCCTTCCCTTCCTCAAACATCTGATGTTCATATCTTGCAGCTCTCACACATCTGATGGAGAGCCAGTTTGGTGTAATGGTTAAGTGTGCGGACTCTTATCTGAGAGAACCGGGTTTGATTCCCCACTCCTCCACTTGCAGCTGCTGGGATGGCCTTGGGTCAGCCATAGCTCTGGCAGAGCTGTCCTTGTGAGTGTCAGTTTAGTGTAGTGGTTAAGTGAGCGGACTCTTATCTGGGAGAACCGGGTTTGATTCCCCACTCCTCCACTTGCAGCTGCTGGGATGGCCTTGGGTCAGCCAGAGCTCTCTTATCTGGGAGAACCGGGTTTGATTCCCCACTCCTCCACTTGCAGCTGCTGGGATGGCCTTGGGTCAGCCATAGTTCTGGCAGATGTTGTCCTTGAAAGAGCAGCTGCTGTGAGAGCCACAGGAAAATGGGGGAAGTTGTATTTGAGACAAAATGAATAAGTCACATTCCAGTTTTATTCCAAGGGAACCTGAATCCACCCACCTCACAGGGTGTCTGCTGTGGGGGAGTAAGGGAAAGGAGATTGTGAGCCGCTCTGAGACTCTTTGGAATGGAGGGCGGGATAGAAATCCAATATCTTCATCTACCTCACAGGGTGTCTGTTGTGTGTGTGTGTGGGGGGGAAGGTAAAGGAGATTGTGAGCTGCTCTGAGACTCTTCGGAATGGAGGGCGGGATAGAAATCCAATATCTTCTATCATCTTCTTCTTAGGCTATGTGGCTCTTATGTTAAGCAAGTTTGGCCAGCCCTGGTTAAAGGTGTCTCCAGGATGGAGTCAGAATGCTAAGAGCAGAAATTCCCTATGGTTCATTCTGATTCTGAAAATATCTTCTTTAAAAATGTTAGCAATAGGACGACTTCTGAGAGACCTTCCACATGTCTGAGTGGCACTCACTGTCCTCTGGCCTTTCTCCCCCCATCCCTCCTGCGTGCATCTCATGTTGCTCTTGAAGGCCCAGTGATTTCCAAGAGCTACATTTTCGAGAGTAGAGCAGGAAAGGGGAAGTAGCCAAGTTCCTTTGTACAAGTATAGCTGTACTCATGATACACAGGATCCTTTCCCAGTATGTCCAAAAGTCAGACACAGAGAGAAGTCCACCAAGAGATCTTGTGATTTCTTGCAGCCCTTTAAAAAGCGAAGCAGCCTTCAGGCACAACGGAGCAAACGACTCGGGGAAATAAAAAAGACTTCTGGAAGGTAAAATACGAACATCATCTGGTGCTTCACAGCAAGAAGCCTAAGTTTATCACCAGCTGCACACTGCCAAGTATACTTGTATGACATGTATTTCAGATGCCTGCTTTGTACATTTAGTAATCTTAGGTATATGCTTAGAAAAATGTAGTAAGTACAGAGGCTCTTAATACACCTAGAAATTGCTCGCAGCAGCGGAGTGCTGTAGAACACTGAGTTTTGTTGCATCATGCATTTGACATGAATCATTCCGTGTTGCGGGACAGAACCCACAGGACACTGGGGGAAGTTGTATTTGAGACAAAATGAATACTAGTCACATTTGTTTTATTCCAAGGGGACCTGAATCCAGATTTTTACAGGGACTCGCTTATACCGATTCAAACCCTTGGGTCTTCCAAGGTCACTATTCAGACTGGCAGCAGCTCTCCAGGGACTCAGGCAGAGAAAGTCTTTCCCATCACCCTATTGCCTGATCCTTTCAATTGGAGACGTTGGGGATAGAACCTGGGACCTTCTGTACAGCAAGGAGATGCTCTTCCATTGAGCCATGGCCTCACCTCACTCCCCAAAGCGTCTCAGAAGCCTATCACTATGAATTAGATCCCAGGCTTTTTTTGAGCAGAAACAAACACAGTTCAGGCTGGCTTGGTGTCGGGGGTGTGGCCAGATATGCAAATGAGTTCCTACCGGGCTGCTTCTCAGAAAAAACTGCAAAACAATGGTGATGTCTGCAAGTGTGGCCTAATATGCAAATGTATTCCTGCTGGGCTTTTTCTACAAAAAGACAGCCCTGATTAGGTCCATTTGCTGAACAGGCATGGGTGCCCATAACTGAGCCACCCATACAGAAGCAATCGCTATTTACTCAATTGGATCATTATCTCTTCAAGTCCAGGCTACCTATGATAGATTCTCTGCAGCACAGGGCAAATGGCTTTCATAAGAACATAAGAGAAGCCATGTTGGATTAGGCCAATGGCCCATCCAGTCCAACACTGTATCACACAGTGGCCAAAAATTTATATATATGTATACACACACACACACACACACACATATATATCTGTGGCTAATAGCCACTGATGGACCTCTGCTCCATATTTTTATCTAACCCCCTCTTGAAGCTGGCTATGCTTGTAACCGCCACCACTTCCTGTGGCAGTGAATTCCACATGTTAACCACCCTTTGGGTAAAGAAATACCTCCTTTTATCCATTCTAACTCGACTGCTCAGCAATTTCATTGAATTGTATTGTGAGAAAGGGAGAAAAGTACTTTCTCTACCTTCTCTATCCCATGCATAATCTTGTAAACCTCTATCATGTCACCCCACAGTTGACGTTTCTCCAAGCTAAAGAGCCCCAAGCGTTTCAACCTTTCTTCATAGGGAAAGTGTTCCAAACCTTTAATCATTCTAGTTGCCCTTTTCTGCACTTTTTCCAATGCTGTAATATCCTTTTTGAGGTGCGCTGACCAGAATTGCACACAGTATTCCAAATGAGACCGCACCATCGATTTATACAGGGGCATTATGATACTTTCGTAGCCCAGTCTGTAAGAATTCCTTTGGCTGGAGGCAGATCGTGAGAGGGAAAGCAGGAATGCACCAGCGCTTGGTTCTTGTGGACCTTTCTTACATGCCCAGGGAAATGCTGGTTACCTGGAGAAATTTTCCTCCCAGTCAGATTTGCCCAGGGATTCTGGAGGTTTTTTGGCATCCTTGGGGCTTAGAGCAGAGGTCACTGGGGAATTTTTTTTTTTTTTTGGGGGGGGAGCTGTGAATTTCCTGCACTGTGCAGGGAGTTGGACTAGGTGTCACTTTCAGCTCTTACGTTCCCATGGAGAGGGTGGGCATTGAATTCTGCAACAAAAGCCAGCAACAGAAGACTTAAAAGTGGAGAGGCGTTCGAAACCTAAACCCTGGCATTCGATGCAAATTATTTCCTCTCAAGACTTCCCCCGAGACGAGAGAAAGCACTTCCTTATTGCCAGCCGTGCCCACGCTCTCCCCCACCCCACCCCCCTGACAAGCCAGCCTGCGGCCTTGCCCTCGACAGTGCGACTCGTATAAGTTACAGATGGGGAAGTCGATAGATTCATAACGGAATGCCATTTCGTGAGTCTGTCTGGCTCATTCGTTTTAAAAGCAGGAGGTCCCAATATGAGAATCTGAACATCATCAAAACCACCATTAATCAGGTCACACAAGTGCTTCCCCTTCAGCAAAAAAGGCTGAAGAGTTTAGGACTTTTCAGTGTAGAGAAGACACAATGAAGGGGGGGGTACATGAAGGAGGTTTATAAAATTACACATGGGCTGGAGAGAGCTAGCAGAAATTTTTCTCCCGCTCCCCAAAGCACTAGAACGCAAGGGCGTCCAATGAAGCCGATGAGCAGTTTGATGTCGTGGTAAAGTAAGCGGGCTCTTATCTGGGAGAACTGGGTTTGATTCCCCGCTCGCACCTGCTGGAATGGCCTTGGGTCAGCCATAGCTCTCATAGGAGTTGTCCTCGAAAGGGCAGCTTCTGAGAGAGCTCTCTCAGCCCCACCCACCTCACAGGGTGTCTGTTGTGGGGAAAGGAGATAGTAAGCCGCTGAGTCTCTGATTGAGAGAGAAGGGTGGGGTATAAATCTCCGGTCTTCTTCTTCTTCAGTAGATTCAGGACAGACAAAAGGAAATTCTACCGTTTGGCCACTGTGTGGATCAGGATGCTGGACTAGATGGCAGGGCTCTTTTTATGTTCTTAAAAAGCAGCTATTGAGCAACTTACAATGGGCTTAAAAAGGGTGCAGATTCAAAGGGGGGAGGAGAGAGGTGCAAAGGCTGTCAGCTCTAGGTTGGGAAATACTTGGGAAATTTGGGGGGGGGGGCGAAGCATAGGGAAAGCAGTTTGGGGAAAGGAGGGGCCTCAGCAGGGTACAAGGTCATAGTGCCCCCCCCCCCCGCCAAGGCAGCCATTTTCTCCAGGGGAGCTGACCTGGGTCATGTGGACATCAGTTGTAGCAGTGGGAGATCTCCTGGTACCCCCTGGCAGTTGGCAGCTCTACCACACAACCGCTTACAGTATTGTAGAAGAAGAAATTGGATTTATATCCCGCGCTCCACTCCGAATCTCAGAGCCGCTTACAATCTCCTTTATCCTCCTCCCCCACAACAGACACCCTGTGAGGTGAGTGGGGCTGAGAGAGCTCTCACAGTAGCTGCCCTTTTAAGGACAACCTCTGCCAGAGCTATGGCTGACCAGAGGCCATTCCAGCAGGTGCAAGTGCAGGAGTGGGGAATCAAACCTGGTTCTCCCAGATAAGAGTCCACACACTTAACCACTACACCAAACTGGCTCTCACAAGGACAGCTCTGCCAGAGCTATGGCTGACCCGAGGCCATTCCAGCAGGTGCAAGTGGAGGAGTGGGGAATCAAACCTGGTTCTCCCAGATAAGAGTCCACACACTTAACCACTACACCAAACTGGCTCTCACAAGGACAGCTCTGCCAGAGCTATGGCTGACCCGAGGCCATTCCAGCAGGTGCAAGTGCAGGAGCGGGGAATCAAACCTGGTTCTCCCAGATAAGAGTCCACACACTTAACCACTACACCAAACTGGCTCTCACAAGGACAGCTCTGCCAGAGCTATGGCTGACCCGAGGCCATTCCAGCAGGTGCAAGTGCAGGAGTGGGGAATCAAACCTGGTTCTCCCAGATAAGAGTCCACACACTTAACCACTACACCAAACTGGCTCTCACAAGGACAGCTCTGCCAGAGCTATGGCTGACCCGAGGCCATTCTAGCAGGTGCAAGTGGAGGAGTGGGGAATCAAGCCCGGTTCTCCCAGATAAGAGTCCACACACTTAACCACTACACCAAACTTGTCAGGTGTGTGTGTGTGTGGGGGGGGGGGGTGCATGGAAAATTGTGGTATATTCTTATTTATTCACTTCATCTACCCCCAGCCTTTCTCTCCAGTGGAGACCCAAGGCGGCTTACATCATTCCCCTCTCCCTCCATTTTGTCTTCACAACTACCTGCCCTGTAAGGTAGGCTAGGAAGAGAGTGCGTGAGAGGTCCAGGGTCACCCAGCATCCTTCCAAAGCAGAGCGGGGATTCGATCCTGGGTCTCCCAGATCACAATCCGGCACTCTACCCGCTACACCACACTGTCTCTCGTGAAGAAGTCAAAACAAGAAGGTACAAACTTTATTCCTGGCACAAACAGCTTTCGGGTGGTGTAAATTCTTTATTGTATACAGTTTAAAAACAAGCAAACGAAGAAGAAGAAAAAGGGTTCCCTTTTGCACAGCGACTGCTCAGGGCGCAGTCTGAGCCCAGGTCAACATGCTGCGTACACAATTCACTAAGCGCGACTTCAGGACTGAAGCACGAGACCAAAAAATATGACTATCAGTTAGGCTGCACAGGGGGACACCAGGCTGACACTGGACAGGGAAAGGCAAGTCGCAGAGAGCGAGAAAAGTTGACTTAAGCATCCTGTCGCCAGCAGCGCGCCCGTCCCCAATTCTAACCTCTTTCAGGTCTGATTCATTGCTTGGTGAGAGTCCCCGTATCTTTTTTTAGCAACTTCCAGCTGTTAAGCCACACCTGAAAGCCTCTCTTTCCCCACCCCCCCCACCCCCCATATTCTTGTGTGTGCGGTGCAGAGAGTTCTGCTGCTCTTTCTCCCTTATTCAACGACGAAGCCGAGGCAGCGGTGGACAATTGTTGCGTTTTGCCGCCGGTGGATGTCGCGTCTCAAAGCTTCCACAGCGTGGCCACGGCCTTGCAGATGCCCACGTCGTGGTAGTTGAAGTAGCAGAGGCCGGCAAAGGTGACGGCGGAGAGCACGTAGAGGCCGGCGCTGGCTAGCTTGATGGACGTCTCTCCGTGGACATAGTCGGTTACGACTTGGCCGAGGCCCCTGCGGTGGGGAGGAGATAAGGGGCGAGATGAAAACACCGACGACAGAAACCTTCCAGATCAGTCCCGCTTCTTTTCCAGGCTGGTTTCCCTAGGAACTCTGGACTGACCCAAATATCAATGTGACCTTTTGTGACTTCCACGTTGCTCAAGAAGGCGTTGGCAGCTTACACAGAAGAACCTCTTTCGTTCCCCCACATCCAGGGCAATTATTGTGCTTCTGGGAAAGCTGCCAGGGACTGTGTGATCCCTTGAAGGAGAAATGTCGACCCAGGAAATGTTCCTTTCAAGGGCAGATTTCATCTCCAGAGGAAGAGAAAAGGACGGAACAAGCTGGTTCTCTCGCAGTTGCAAACATGGGGAGGCAGGCTACAGGAAACAAGGCACAGATATGTGGCTTGCAATGTTCCCTCTAAGCTGCGGAGCCTTTTGAGCAAAAATTACACTTTGTGAGTTACTGGCATTAAAGTTGTGAGCTGCTGGTACTAAAGTTGTGAGCTGCTGGCATTAAAGTTGTGAAAGGGAAGGAAAGGTCCCCTGTGCAAGCACCGGTCGTTTCCGACTCTGGGGTGACTCTGCTTTCACAATGTTTTCACGGCAGACTTTTTACAGGGTGGTTTGACACTTTCCCCCCAGCAAGCTGGGTCCTCATTTTACCAACCTCAGAAGGATGGAAGGCCAAGTCAACCTCGAGCCAGCTACCTGAAAACCCAGCTTCCACCGGGGATCAAACTCGGGTCGTGAGCAGAGCTTAGGACGGCAGTACTGCAGCTTTCACACTCTGCGCCACGGGGCTCTTTAAAGTTGTGAGCAACTGCACAAATTAGCGTGCTCTGGGGCCATTTTTCCTGAGCTGAGACAAAAAATGTGTGAGCTGGAGGCTAAAAATCTGTGAGCTAGCTCACGCTAACTCAGCTTAGAGGGAACACTGGTGGCTTGGGAGAATTGTACTTGGTAATATCTGCACATTGGGGAGATGCCAAACGTGAAGTTATTGCAAAGTACAATTTATTTATTTGCTGGGACCCAAACTGGCTGACATTCTTTCCCTCTCCTCCATTTTATCCTCACCGCAACCCTGTGAGGTAGGCTACGCTGAGAGTGTGTGACTGGCCCAAGGTCCCCCCAGTGAGTTTCCGTGGCGGAGCAGGGATTCGAAACTGATTCTCCCAGATCCTAGCCCAGGGCTGGCCAAACTTGCTTAACGTAAGAGCCATATAGAATAAAGGTCAGATGTTTGAGAGCCGCAAGACATGAACGTCAGACGCTTGAGAGCCACAAGGCAGGCACCAAATAGATGGAGGGAGAGGCAGGTAGAAAGCAACTTTTAACTTTAAATGCATTCTCCAAGCCGCCAGCTGGCTTAGCTTGAAGAAGTAATTTAAAGAGACAAATGCCTTCTCCAAGCCACCTGATGGGGTGGTGGGGGCTTCAAGAGCCGCACAATATGTGTGGAAAAGTCACATGTGGCTCCCGAGCCACAGTTTGGCCACCCCTGTCCTAGCCTGACACCCTACCCCACGCCGGTTCTCACGCTGCCAACTCCCGCTCTCTCCAACACTGTTTGACTCCATCCACCTTCCCCAGGAGCCCAGGGAAGGAGGCACGGCTTTCCCTTCTCCGCTTTACCCTCACAACGATGTTGCGAGGTAGATCAGGTTGAGTCTTTGACTGACTTGAGGTCACCCAGCAAGCTCCTGTGGTGAGAGCAGGGATTCGAACCCGGGTCTCTTGGATCCCAGTCGGGCCCTCTGATCCTGGCACCGTGCTGACTCTCCCGAGTTTGGGCTTCTTTGTGAGTCAGCTATGCTAGAGCTGGAAAAATGAAACCACACAAGATTCTGGGGCTCAGGGTGAGCTGCTAGCCAAGGGGACCGAGTTGAAACAAGGAAGGTTAGATGCAGTCAAATGCCTAGAGCCAGGGGGTCAAACTCATTTGTTATGAGGGCTGGAGCTGACATAAATGAGACCTCAGGCAAATAAATATAGAAGACTCTGTGAGGGTTTTTACTAAGGCATATGATACCAAAGCAATTTTTACACAAAGTAATATTCAGTGGTATTCCAAAAATTCCCTTCTGCAAAAAATTTGCGCAATGTTCTCTCTTTGTTTGCAGAGCTACACAGCCCAAGAAATTCCAAAATGGTTACGGCTGCTTCCCAAAACAGCTGCGGCTGCACCAACACCAATTTGAAATGGACAATAGATTGGAGTTGGTACAAAGAAGAGGTCTTTATTTAAGGCTTGGCATTTTGCCTCTGAAACGACTCTGCTTGAAAGACTGATCGCTTTCTCCGATGCTTCCCACGGAGGGGGGGCGGGTCGACCCTGTGATAAAAAATGACTAGATTCTACCTGCTTTTCCTGACTCCCTCCTGTTCTTCTGCCGTGTCTCGGCCTGAGTATACCAGGGGTGGCCAACGGTAGCTCTCCAGATGTTTTTGCCTACAACTCCCATCAGCCCCAGCCACTGGCCATACTGGCTGGGGCTGATGGGAGTTGTAGGCAAAAAACATCTGGAGAGCTACCGTTGGCCACCCCTGGAGTATATGACTATAATTCCTATCTTCCCCTGAGGAACTGGTTTCCTCCCCTGATGTATCTGTCTCTGAATAAGTTTGCAAGGGATTAGTCCACGAGACCCTTTTTGGAATGGGAGAGGAATACCACCATTTATGCATATTTCCATTGGCATAGTCCCTATTATATTTTCAACGTTTATCTGATCTTAATTTGGCTTCAAACTCCTTCCCTTGTTTTTCCATTTCTCTTATTTTATTATCAAACGTGCTTAGGGTACATTGTTCTCTTAGGGAAGTAGCAACTGAATCTATGTCCTGTTTTAAAGTGGAACCCACCTCTTTAGCCGGTTTGGTGTAGTGGTTAAGTGTGCGGACTCTTATCTGGGAGAACCGGGTTTGATTCCCCACTCCTCCACTTGCACCTGCTAGCATGGCCTTGGGTCAGCCACGGCTCTGGCAGAGGTTGTCCTTGAAAGGGCAGCTGCTGTGAGAGCCCTCTCCAGCCCCACCCACCTCACAGGGTGTCTGTTGTGGGGGAGGAAGGTAAAGGATTGTGAGCCGCTCTGAGACTCTTCGGAGTGGAGGGCGGGATATAAATCCAATATCTTCATCTACCTCACAGGGTGTCTGTTGTGGGGGAGGAAGGTAAAGGATTGTGAGCCGCTCTGAGACTCTTCGGAGTGGAGGGCGGGATATAAATCCAATATCTTCATCTACCTCACAGGGTGTCTGTTGTGGGGGAGGAAGGTAAAGGATTGTGAGCCGCTCTGAGACTCTTCGGAGTGGAGGGCGGGATATAAATCCAATATCATCATCTTCTTCTTCTTCTTCTTCTTTTTACACTTTTTTTTTTATTACCAAGAGCATCAAATCCTCAGAACATTTATTTAGTATAGCTACCCAGTCTGACTTAAAGCTGTCATCGTTCCTAAACATGGCGGGAGGTTTGAAAATCCTTAAACCCTTAGGAATCATATTTGCCCTGCAATATTAACGTAGGAAAGTAGCATGAGACTGTGTTCTGATGAACTTTTTCTTTAAGGAAGCAAGATGCCTCCAGTTTTGGTCAGTATCTTTTTCTCTCATCTTGAATGTCCTCTAAGTTGGCACAAATAACAACTTTGTCCTTGGCCGTAAAAGCTAGTTTACCAGTTTGTGCCACAACTCTCAACACGTGTATGCCAAGATAGAGAGCTCACAGGTATAAATAGGCAAATAAACATAGAGCACTCTGTGAGGGTTTTTACTAAGGCATATAATACCAAAACAATTTTTATACTAAACAATATTCAGTGGTATTCCAAAAATTCCCTTCTACAAAAAAACTGTGCAATATTCTCTCTATGTTTGCAGAGCTACACAAAGTCCAAGAAATTCCAAAACTTTCTCCAGCAGAACACGGCACTTGAGCCCGAAAGATTCTACAAACCCTAATGATGTTACCGGCCGTGAAAACCTGAAATCTTTGATAAATTCCAAAATGCTTTCCCGTACGAGCCCCAGAGAGCACTGAGGTCAGTAGGAAAAAACAGACTGACTACCCCTGGGCCAAGAGAAGTTAAACTACAGAACACCCGCTCACGGGCCTTCTCGGCTGCGGCCCCATATCTCTGGAACCAACTTCCAGAGGAGGTGCGGGCCCTGCGGAACCTTGATCAGTTCCGCAGGGCCTGCAAGACCACTCTTTTTAAATTAGCTTTTATGAACAGCTGAAGTACAACTTTACAACGAAGAAAATCCGCCATTAGCACTAACTAGAATAGCGTCAATGATAATGTTATAGTTTGTTTTTAATTAATGTTCTACTGGTTTTTAAGGTTAAGTTAATGCTTAATTTAATGTTCTTAATGTAATGGTTTTAATTAATGCACCATTGGTTACTATGTTGTTTATTAATGTTTTATTTATTAATGTACCATTGGTCACTGTGTTGTTAGCCGCCCTAAGCCTGCTTCGGCGGGGGAGGGCGGGGTACAAATAAAATTTATTATTATTATTATTATTATTATTATTATTATTATTATTATTATTATTATTATTATTATTATTATTATTATTATTATTATTTCCAAGGCAGGTGTGGCTGCATCAGCTAAAGTTTGAAATGGACAACAGACTGGAGTTGGTACAAGGGAGAGGTCTTTATTTAATGCTTGGCATTTTATCTCTGAAACGACTCTGCTTGAAAGATTGATCGCTTTATCAAATGCCTCCCAAGTGCGTGTGTGTGTGGACGGGGTGGGTGGGTCGACCCTGTGATAAAAAAAATGACTAGATTCTACCTGCTTTTCCTGACTCCCTCCTGTTCTTCTGTTGGTGGTTTTCCTCACCCACTCCAAAAAGAGTCTCGTGGTCTAATCCCTTGCAAACTTATTCAGAGACAGATACATCAAAGGAGGAAACCAGCTCCTTAGGGGAAAACAGGAATCATAGTCGTATACTCAGACCGAGACACGGCTGAAGAACAGGAGGGAGCCAAGAAAAGCAGGTAGAATCTCGTCATTTTTTATCGCACGGTTGACCTCCCCCCACGCCACCCCAGGAGGCATCGGATAAAGCGATCAATCTTTCAAGCAGAATCGTTTCAGAGACAAAATGCCAGGCATTAAATGAAGACCTCTTCCTTGTACCAACTCCAGCCTATTGTCCATTTCAAATTGGTGTTGGTGCAGCCGCACCCGTTTTGGGAAGCGGCCGTATCCATTTTGGAATTTCTTGGGACTTTGTGTAGCTCCGCAAGCAGAGAGAGAACATTGCGCGATTTTTTTGTAGAAGGAAATTTTTGGAATACCACTGAATATTGTTTAGCATAAAAATTGTTTTGGCATTATATGCCTTAGTAAAAACCCTCACAGAGTGTTCTATATCTATTTGCCTATTTATACCTGTGAGCTCTCTGTCTTGACAGAAATGAGACCTTGTTAGGCCGGGCCTTGCGTGTCATAAAATGTAATGCCAGGTAGTGGAGATATAATCTTTATAAAGGACAGAGACAAACACCAAGATTTTCTAAATGCTTAAAATAAAACATGCTTAAACATTAGCACTTGTTGGCCTTAAGGGTGCTTTCTTGTATCTCTCCCATGTAATCCAGGGAACTCCGCAAAAGAAGCTCCAGCTCTTTCCTTCCTTCCCCAGGGGACCAGGAGAGAGAGGAGCCTCAGACAACAGAAGGAAGAGCGCCTTGGCACAGTAGCTCCGCTGTGCGATTGAGCCACCCTGGCAAAGCAAGCACTCCCTTCTCCCCTTCCTCTCCAAGGGAGGAGCCTCAGCCAATAGAGAACATAGAGGTTTTGCTCTGTAGCTCCTGTGCGATTGAGCAAGCCTGGCAAAGCAAGCTGTGACGCAGAAGGAAGCAAGAGAGAGGGAGAAGGAAGCAGATGACAGACAGTTGCCCGGGGGCCTGATAGGAGCCCTCTGGGGGCCTGATCCGGCCCCTGGGCTGCATGTTGGACACCCCTTGCTTAAGAGCAGCCAGTCTTACAGGACTGAGTTGTGTGTGTGTGTGTGTTGGGAGAGGGGAGGAAGAGAACAGCCTCAGCCTTCCTCAGCCTATGACTATTGGTTTTAAGTTACCGAGTGTTAGACACTATTGGGAAATCATGTCAGGAGACCCCTTCTCAGCTCTGAGGGAGCTCCTGAATGTTGGGAAACTTCTGTGCCTTTCACTTGGAAGCTTGTCCGGTATTATTTGCAGAAATGAGGAAATTGGGGCAACAAGAAAGGCAGCAGCAGAAAGGACCGCCCTGTTCCGACAACCAGTTCTCAAGTGGCCCTTTCTCTACTGACTCATTCCTGAGCCCAGCTGGGCAGGCCGTGGACTCATCTGTCACCGGCATCTTCAACAGCTCAACTCCCGCTTCTGGTGGGGAAAGTCCCTGGCTCAAACCCCGCAAGCACCACAAATCTAGAGGGTGACGAAATGACAACACGGGAGGCCATTCAAAGCAAACAATAGGGAAGTTACGCAAGAGCAGCTGGAGGAATTCCTGAGCTGGAGTTTAGAAACGGAAGATGCAACAGAGTGCTTTGGGCCCCAAGTGTCAGAGGCCAAAATGCGGCTGAGAGCAGACGCAGAGCATGCAAGAGGTGATCCCCGCAGGAATCCGCAGGGATTACAAGAAGGCGTGGATCCTCCCGAGGGATTGAAATTTGAAACTAAACTGCTAGCGGTCAGTGGCAGGCCCAAACTTTAAAACTGCCAGCTGCGCAAGACTGTAGATTCTCAGCATCATTACTGAAAAGGAAAGGTCCCCTGTGCAAGCACCAGTCGTTTTTGACTCTGGGGTGATGTTGCTTTCACAACGTTTTCACAACAGACTTTTTACGGGGTGGTTTGCCATTGCCTCCTCCAGTCATCTACACTGGGGACTCATTTGATTGACCTCGTAAGGACAGAAGGCTGAGTCAACCTGGATTCGGTTCCCTGAACCAGCTTCTGCTGGGATCGAACTCAGGTCGTTAGCAGAGGACTCCAACTGCAGTACTGCAGCTTTACCACTCTGCGCCACGGGGCTCTTAAAGGAAAGGTCCCCTGTGCAAGCACCAGTTGTTTCCGACACCGGGGTGACGTTGCTTTCACGTTCTCACAGCAGACTTTTTACCATGGGATGGTTTGCCATTGCCTTCCCCAGTCATCTACACCAGGGGTCCTCAACCTTTTTAAATAGGGGGCCAGTTCACTGTCCCTCAGACTGTTGGAGGGCCGGACTGCCGTTACTGTACAAGGCCGCGGGCCGTCAGTTCTCCGTCTTCTGCATCTCTCTCCCTTCCCCACACCACACACCCTGGCCTGGGAACTCACCTCACCTCGGTATCACCTCACACTCTGTCTCCGCCGCCTCAGCCCAGTGCCGGAAGTGTGCGTTGCTAACGCAAGTTTAGGTCGAACGTCACTTCCGGTCTGATTTTGCCATAACCCGGCGGGCCGCATAAACGTCCTCAGCGGGCCGCATCTGGCCCGCGGGCCGTAGGTTGAGGACCCCTGATCTACACTTTCCCCCCAGCAAGCTGGGGACTCATTTTACCGACCTTGGAAGGATGGAAGGCTGAGTCAACCTTGGGCCGGCTACCTGAACCAGCTTTTGCCGGAATCGAACTCAGGTCGTGAGCGGAGAGTTCAGACCACAGCACTCCAGTACTGCCGCTTTACCACTCTGCGCCACGGGGCCGCTTTCGTTACTGAAAGGCTAGATCCAATCGAGCCTGGATTCTCGGCAACAAACGCAAGCCTTTACTGGCATATATCGGATTATAAATAAGGCAAAGAAGAGATACAGAAAAAACAAAATAAACCAGTCATACACAGCTATACATTGGGCCATCGATCCTTGATTGCCAGACTCAAGAATAAAGCAACCTTTTCAGTTCCTGCAGATGACAAAGCGTTCAGAAGACGGCAGACGTTAGCCGCATCTGAGCATTTTGTCATATTGAGCAGAACTGGGTCTAGAAACCTCAAGCGTATGGTTTCATATCAGGAGCCTGAATTCTCCCTAGCAGCTGAAATGACTAAACTGAGGCTGCCGTACTTTGGTCACATCGTGAGAAGACAAGAGTCCCTGGAGAAGACAATCGTGCTAGGGAAAGTTAAGAAGGAGCAGGAAAAGAGGAAGAGCCAACCTGAGACAAGTTGCAATCCCACACATTAAATAATGCGCTTTTACTGCACTAGATCCAATCAAGCCTGCATTCTCGGCAACAAATGCAAGCCTTTATTGGCATATATCGGATTATAAATAAGGCAAAAAAGAGATAGACAAATAACAAAATAAATGAGTCATACACAGCTATACATTGGGCCATCGATCCTCGATTACTAGACTCAAGAATAAAGCAACCTTTTCAGTTCCTGCAGATGACAAAGCGTCCAACTCAACTGCGGATGCCAGCCCTTTCCCTACCACAAGCACCTTTCAGTGCAGATTCTGGCTGCTCCACCCCCAAGGCTGCTTTTCAGCAGGGGATATTTGGACTCCCACTTCCAAGTTGGCCTGGGGCTCTCTTGGCACAGGGCTCCCCCCCTCCTCTTCTCACACAATCATAGAGCATTCTCTAAGGCATTCTCTAAGGCGGTGGCCCCAAACCCTGTTGGCACAAGAGGCTGGTTTTGTGGAAGACAATTTTTCCATGGACCAGCAGGGAGGGGAGGGGGCAATAGTTTTTGGATGATACAGTTGTGCACTTTATTTTGGTGCAGGGGTGAAGTGTGCAGACTCTTATCTGGGAGAACCGGGTTTGATTCCCCACTCCTCCACTTGCAGCTGCTGGAATGGCCTTGGGTCAGCCAGAGCTCTCTTATCTGGGAGAACCGGGTTTGATTCCCCACTCCTCCACTTGCAGCTGCTGGAATGGCCTTGGGTCAGCCAGAGCTCTCTATCTGGGAGAACCGGGTTTGATTCCCCACTCCTCCACTTGCAGCTGCTGGGATGGCCTTGGGTCAGCCAGAGCTCTCTTATTTGGGAGAACCGGGTTTGATTTCCCCACTCCTCCACTTGCACCTGCAGGAATGGCCTTGGGTCAGTCATAGCTCTCGCAGAGCTGTCCTTGAAAGGGCGGCTTCTGGGGGAGCTCTCTCAGCGCCACCCACCTCACAGGGTGTCCGTTCGCTCACAGGGTGTTCCCATCTCCACAACAGAAACCCTGGGAGGTCGGTGGGGCCGAGGCAGCTCTCAGAGAACGGTGACTGATCCAAGATCACCCAGCAGCTGCATGTAAAGGAGAAGTGGGGAATCAAACCCGCTTTCCCCAGATTAGAGTTTGCCGCTCTTCGCCCCTACGCCGCAGTGGCCCAACTGAGAAGGAGCCAAGGATTTCCCCAAAATTCTCACACCTGGTGAAATCAGCCTGGGGCAAAGGGAGAGGATGTGGCTATGAGCAAAAGCAGCGGGGAAATCCCCACTTTAAAAAAAATCCCACCTCCACCACATCACTCAGGAGCCTTCGGGGAACCAGAGCGCTCCAACTCCCCCTTCGGCCCCACCGCAGCCCCAGGAAGATGATGTCAGCCCCACCTGGGAGCCAGTTTGGTATAGCGGTTGAGTGCGTGGACTCTTATCCATTGGCCTTATCATCATCATCTTCTTCTTCTTCCCTTTGCTGGACCGCCATAAAGATTTCTGATAGGATGCCTTGGAAAGCACTACAGATATTTGAACCGTGCCAAATAATGGGTTAACTATTACGTTACATTAGAAAAGTTTTGACTCAGCTTGGGGGAAGTTGGCCTCCTCCGCCCTGGGGGTGCTTTAGTTCTGGGGGCTGCCCTATATCTTTTGTGTGGGCCCAGCTCTGCCCACCTTCTCCCGTCTCTCCCACAGTCTCTCTTGTCAATTGGCAGATTCCTGTTTTATAGAGATGCCACAGGTCTGGTATGCCAGGGGAAAGGGTCTCACTTTCCGACCAGGACAGGGTCTCGGTGGTACTTCTCCGCAGCTCTATGACACACGGGAACATTTCAAGACGGGGAAGCAGGAGAGGACCTTTCGGAATGAAGGTCTCAGGAAAAAGCCAAAACACATTCCAACGACTCATCCCTTTGCTGGGGTGATGCAAGTGTTGAAGTCATCTACCAGGTGAGAGGACAGGGCCTGGCAAGGAACGCATTGCAGAAATGGCAATCTTTCAAGGAGGGGGAAACGCGCATGCAAAATCTGAAGGCAGAGATGTGCACAGAGGCGCTCCTAGGCGAATATGGGAAGCCTCCAAGACAGGATGAAAGAAGAAGATATTGAATTTATATCCCGCCCTCCACTCTGAAGAGTCTCAGAGCGGCTCACAATCTCCTTTACCTTCCTCCCCCACAACAAACACCCTGTGAGGTGGGTGGGGCTGGAGAGGGCTCTCACAGCAGCTGCCCTTTCAAGGACAACCTCTGCCAGAGCTATGGCTGACCCAAGGCCATGCTAGCAGGTGCAAGTGGAGGAGTGGGGAATCAAACCCGGTTCTCCCAGATAAGAGTCCGCATACTTAACCATTACACCAAACTGGATCTCTTGTGGTGGGGCTGAGAGAGCTCTCGCAGCAGCTGCCCTTTCAAGGACAACCTCTGCCAGAGCTATGGCTGACCCAAGGCCAGCAGGTACAAGTGGAGGAGTGGGGAATCAAACCCGGTTCTCCCAGATAAGAGAGCTATGGCTGACCCAAGGCCATTCCAGCAGCTGCGAGCCGAGGAGTGGGGAATCAAACCTGGTTCTCCCAGATAAGAGTCCGCACACTTAACCACTACACCAAACTTGCTCTCCACACCAAACTTGCTCTCCGCAAGAGGAAGAGGAGTAGGAGATGGGATTTCTACCTGCCCTTCACCCAGAGACTTAGAGGGGCTTACAAACTCCTTTTCTTCCTCTCCCCACAACAGACACCCTGGGAGGCGGGGGAGGGGGGGGCTCAGGAAGCTCTTTTGATAATTGCTGTTGAGACGACAGCAGTGAGAGAGCTGTGAATGGCCCAAGGTCACACCAGCAACTGCATGCGAAGGAGGAGCGGGAAATCAAGTCCAGCTCTCTCAGATTAGAGTCGGCGCACTTCACCACTGCTTTGGGGAGGGACAGTGGTAAAGCATCTGCTTGGTAAGCAGAAGGTCCCAAGTTCAATCCCCGGCATCTCCAACTCAAAAGGGTCCAGGCAAATAGGCATGAGAAACCTCAGCTTGAGACCCTGGAGAGCCGCTGCCAGTCTGAGTAGACCAGACTGACTTTGATGGACCCAGGAGGGTCTGATTTAGTATAAGGCAGCTTCATCTGTTCACTACGCCGAACTGCCCCTCCTCGAGAGCTAGGAGGGCTTGACGGCACATGAGAGCATCCGAGGGAGGCCAAGCGCCACCGGAGCCACCCAAATCCAACTCCTGACCTTGAGAAGAGGTCCAAAGAGTACAACAAATCGCCAAGCGTGTCAACGGCCTCCTTCAGAGCTCTTGCAGAAATGAAGACAGCAATTCGCCGGCTTTGCCCTGTATTTGTGGTCCTTTCTGGAACAGGATCCACACACAACATACGAACTTGGTGAAGCGGCATCAGCGTGACGCTCCCGAGGAGAGAAAGGTGACGTGTCTCAGAGATCTGCTTGGCCTGCGGTTTAAGCCTCACCGTAACTCTTCGGAAAGCTACACTGCCTACCACAGCAAAAGCTATCAGCAGAGCTGGAAGACTGAGCTACGTATTTTGGTACGATGGGCACTGGCAAGGAAAAGCCCATTTAATCTATAAAAAGGTCAAGGTAGTCCCCTGTGCAAGCACCAGTCGTTTCTGACTCTGGGGTGACGTCGCGTCATGACGTTTTCACAGCAGACTTTTTACAGGGTGGTTTGCCATTGCCTTCCCCAGTTCTCTACGCTTTCCTTCCGGCAAGCCGGGTACTCATTTGACTGACCTCGGAAGGATGGAAGGCTGTCAACCTCGAGCCAGCGACCTGAACCCAGCTTCCACTGGGATTGAACTCAGGTCGTGAGCAGAGCTTAGGACTGAAGTATTAGCAGCTTTAACACGCTGTGCTACAGAGCTCTTATTTAATCTATATTGCATTAAATATGTCTCTTTGACAACACTGAGCCATATCGTAAGTATACAGTGCTGTCCAGTCACTGCCGACTTGTGGCAATCCCCTCACGGAGAGCCAGTTTGGTGTAGTAGTGAAGTGTGCGGACTCTTATCTGGGAGAACCGGGTTTGATTTCCCACTCCTCCACTTGCACCTGCTGGAATGGCCTTGGGTCAGCCATAGCTCTCGCAGAGATGTCCTTGAAAGGGCAGCTTCTGGGAGAGTCCTCTCAGCCCCACCCACCTCGCAGGGTGTCTGTTGTGGGGGAGGAAGGTAAAGGAGATTGTGAGCCGCTCTGAGACTCTTCGGAGTGGAGGGCGGGATATAAATCCCATATCTTCATCTACCTCACAGGGTGTCTGTTGTGGGGGAGGAAGGGAAAGGAGATTGTGAGCCGCTCTCAGACTCTTCGGAGTGGAGGGCGGGATATAAATCCAATATCTTCATCTACCTCACAGGGTGTCTGTTGTGGGGGAGGAAGGGAAAGGAGATTGTGAGCCGCTCTGAGACTCTTCGGAGTGGGGGGCGGGATATAAATCCACAATCATCATCTTCTTTTCAAGGGAAGTGGCAAACAGAAGTGCCTCTGCGTAGCTATACCCTGGACTTCCTTGGGGGTCTCCCATCCAAATACTAGCTGGGGCAGCCCTGCTTAGTTTCTGAGATCTGATGAAATGCGACTAGCCGTGGGCATCCAGGTCGGGGGCAGAGGAAGAATAACTTTTTAAAGGACTGATTTTTCGCACTGCTCATGAAAGGGAAGTCAATGAGTGGACACAACTGCGGTTCTTTCCCCCGTTTATAAGGAGAAACAAAAAAAAAATCAAAGCTTCCAAGTTTTCCAGTGCTCTTTGCCAAGCTGGGAAACGGGAAGGAAGGAGAGAATGCTCGATCTCATTTAAAACAAAAAAGTCTCGCAGCGCTCAGAAGCTTGCTCGCTCCTGCCCGACGTTTTGGTTCACTCTAATAAAAAAAAAAATGACATTTGGTTGGTGTTGCATTGTTTCTAGACAGACACAGACATCTACAGTTTTGTGCCCTCTGATCATGCTATAAACATGCCCACTTGCCTGCCCACCAGGGGTTTGGAAAGTGTTTCAATTTTAAAACCGGAAGGCTACCTTAAGGAGCTAATTGAGTATTTTAAGTACCACACTGCCCTCTAGTGTTGAGCTAAAGCATCAACATGTAAGAACATAAGAGAAGCCGTATCAGATCAGGCCAATGGCCCATCCAGTCCAACACACTGTGTCACACAGTGACCAAAAAACCCAAGTGCCATCCGGAGATCCACCAGTGGGGCCAGGATCCTCCCACTGTGTCCCCCCCAAGCACCAAGAATACAAAGCATCACTGCCCCAGACATAAGAACATAAGAGAAGCCATGTTGGATCAGGCCAATGGCCCATCCAGTCCAAAACTCTGTGTCACACAGTGGCCAAAAAACCCAAGTGCCATCAGGAGATCCACCAGTGGGGCTAGAAGCCCTGCCACTGTGCCCCCCGCCCCCCAAAAGCACAAGAATACAGAGCATCACTGTCCCAGACAGAGAGTTCCAACAATACGCTGTGGCTAATAGCCACTGATGGACCTCTGGCTCCACATGCTTATTCAATCCCCTCTTGAAGCTGGCTATGCTTGTAGCCACCACCACCTCCTGTGGCGGGGAATTCCACATGTTAATCACCCTTTGGGTGAAGGACTTCCTTTTATCAGTTCTAACCCAACTGAAAAGACACAATTCTGCTTTCCTGAAAAGTTTCAGAGGGCACCCGGGTAGATCTGCAGTAGAACAGCCAAATTTTAGTTTGGAAGCATCTCAAGGACCTACAAGATTTTCAAGCTATAAACTTTGAAGAGTCAAAGCTCCCTTTTTGTCAGACACCTTGGATGAAGGGAGCTTAGACTCTCAAAAGCTTTTGCCCTGCGCATTTTGTTGGTCTCGAAGGCACGACTGGACTCAAACCTAATTTCCCTTTTGTGTTTTCATTTCATGGGTGGAGAAACCAAAAGCTTCTTGAAGGTGCCTTTGGTTGTGGATCTGGCAAATGCATCTAAACCACAAGGCTAACAAGAAGGCAAAATGATTTATACAGCAGGAAACTCTTACTACTTACGATGGAATGAACAAAACAACCAAACCAAAAGCACCTGAGAAGAGGGATCATTGTAAGAACTGCTTCACAGAATCAGACCAACGTCTCTCTACTTAGCCTTGTTTCTGTCTCTTACAAGGGAAGCTCATAAGCACAGAAGATGATGATGATGATGATGATATTGGATTTATATCCCGTCCTCCACTCTGAAGAGTCTCAGAGCGGCTCATAATCTCCTTTACCTTCCTTCCCCACAACAGACACCCTGTGAGGTTGGTGGGGATGGAGAGGGCTCTCACAGCAGCTGCCCTTTCAAGGACAACCTCTGCCAAAGCTATGGCTGACCCAAGGCCATTTTAGCAGGTACAAGTGGAGGAGTGGGGAATCAAACCCGGTTCTCCCAGATAAGAGTCCGCATACTTAACCACTACACCAAACTGGCTCCCCCAGAATGAAAGATGAAAACAACTCCCCCTGCCTTGCAACGGCTCTCCAACACACAAGTATTCCCAAGTACACTGCTCTAGCATGTGGAGGTTCCATTCTCAGGCACAGCTTCTTTGACACTGACCAGATCTTTCAACTGGAGACGCCGGGGATCGAACTTGAAACTTTCTGCATGCCAAGCAGATGCTCTACCACTGAGCCACTGCCTTCCCCTATCTTTCAAAGGAATCAACCTTCTTCCTGTTGGCTTTCTCGGCCCTCCCGTATTCCTAACAAAATCTCAGAAGTGCTTCAAACGGGTTTAAATATCGGCACACGTTGATCGTGGCTTTAATGGCAATTTGGTTAGCTAGCTCGATTTCGGTTGCTTTGTTCTTGGTGGCTATTTATTTAGGATTCTTTTGGCTACGTTAAGCTCCTCCCCACTTTTCCTGTATAATATTCTTCTTAATTTTTTTTTTTTAAGACCCGAAGCAAGCAAACCAGGATCTCGGCTACAGGCCTGAGCTGTGAGCAAGACCCACCTCCACCATCTTTGGCTGCCCTTGTTTGCTTACCAGTGGCCGTGGAGTGTGAGCGCCGCAGCTAGAGAGTAGTCCACGGCCGGTCCAGGGTACAGGTAGGCCGCAGGAAGGAGGCCGAGCAAGAAGACGCTGACTGCTCGCTCGGCTGTCCAGTGTAGAGAGGCTGCCTTGGAACCTGCTATAAAGAGAAGATGCTCTGTTAACTTCCAGTCACTACCTGCTTATGCTTCTTGAGGAATGCTACTTTTAAGGGTTCACGTTTAAGGGTTCAATTGTTCAGGGTGGTGAGAACAATTGTGAGGCACTCCAAAGGGATCTGTTGAGGCCGGGTGTGTGGGCGTCAACGTGGCAGATGCGGTTCAATGCGGCCAACTGCAAAGTAATGCACATTGGGGCCAAGAATCCCAGCTACAAATACAAGCTGATGGGGTGTGAACTGGCAGAGACTGACCAAGAGAGAGATCTTGGGGTCGTGGTAGAGAACTCACTGAAAATGTCAAGACGGCGTGCGACTGCAATAAAAAAGGCCAACGCCATGCTGGGAAGTATTAGGAAGGGAATTGAAAACAAATCAGCCAGTATCATAATGCCCCTGTATAAATCGATGGTGCGGTCTCATTTGGAGTACTGTGTACAATTCTAGTCACAGCACCTCAGAAAGGATATTATAGCACTGGAAAAAGTGCAGAAAAGGGCAACTAGAATGATTAAAGGGTTGGAACACTTTTCCTATGAAGAAAGGTTAAAACGCTTGGGGCTCTTTTGCTTGGAGAAACGTCGACTGCGGGGTGACATGATAGAGGTTTACAAGATTACGCATGGGATGGAGAAAGTAGAGAAAGAAGTACTTTTCTCCTCTTCTCACGATACAAGAACTCGTGGGCATTCAATGAAATTGCTGAGCAGTCAGGTTAAAACGGATAAAAGGAAGTCCTTCTTCACTCAAAGGGTGATTAACATGTGGAATTCACTGCCCCTTACAGCTCCTGGAATGGCCTTGGGTCAGCCATAGCCCTGGCAGAGGTTGTCCTTGAAAGGGCAGCTGCTGTGAGAGCCCTCTCCAGCCCCACCCACCTCACAGGGTGTCTGTTGTGGGGGAGGAAGGCAAAGAAGATTGTGAGCCACCCTGAGACTCTTCGGAGTGGAGGGCGGGATATAAATCCAATATCTTCTTCTTCTAGGTATTCATCAAAAGCAGTTGTGGCCAAACTTGCATAACGCAAGAGGCACACAGAATAAACATCAGATGTCTGAGACCCACAAGACAGGAATTGTCAGGTATTTGAGAACTGCAAAGCAGACAGGAAGGATGGAAAGAAAGCAACTTTAACTTTAAATGCACCCTCCAAGCCCCCAGCTGGCCTGGCTTGGAGAAGTGATTTAAAGAGACAAATGCCTTCTCCAAGCTGGCCAACGGGGCGGTGGGGGCTTCAAGAGCCACACAATATGTGTGAAGGAGCCACGTGTGGCTCCCGAGACACAGTTTGGCCATCCTAATCTAAAGACTAATGCATTATCAAAACAAACAAACTTCAAGAAAATACTGGGATAAAGTCTAAAACGACAAAAACTGTAAATGTCCTTTAACTGAGATGAATCCCATACCTTTATTTTGCTACAGGTGGTATTTTTGTTTGGCATGTTTGTTTTGCAATGAACATGTTTTGGTAGCTGACCACTTGTCCCTAAGGAAAATCACATAAGGATCCAACCCACAACCAGCACAAATTGTAAATATGATCTCGATCTCATAGCCACTCAGAAACCAGGGAGAGCACTCTGCGTTGTTTCTGCCACACAGAAGCCTAATGCATGTACAAACAATTCTGGTGACTCCAGCAGATTGGCACAGGCCCGTGAAATGAGAACATGAGATAAACTCAGGAAACTTACCTAAACTTCTTGGGGATGTGTGGATTCTGCATAACAGAGGGCGGCGTTCCTCAAATGCTGAGCAGGCAATGGCTGATCTGGCCAGAAGAGCCTTATTCAGGAGAACTGTGTAGAGAACGGATGCATACGTCACACATGGAACACTGGCGCACTGAATTCCCAATTCCAATCAACGCATTCACAGTGCTAGAAGCGCCACCAATATCAAGGTTAAGGAAAGGACTTTGGAAGAAAACGTACAAGGCCCTTAGGAACAAAGAAAGTATAGATAACATTGCTCAGCCCCAGACTGAATGCCAGTATCTTCTACCTCAAATACGCGCCATAAGTTCAAGAAGGTGAAGTGCCATCTAAGGACCACCTGATATGAAACATGAAAGAGAGGCCCTTGGGTTTCCATGGTCATACTTGAGTGAAACAGCCTACAAATCAAAGCGGGTGGGATCCTTAACGAAGTTGACTACGTCTCTGCAAGAGAGAGACCGGTTGACCAAAAAGCGCTAATGCTTTAAGCATGTTTTATGTTTTTAAAAAATCTTTGTGTTTGTCTGAATTCGATGAGATTCGATGACATTG
This sequence comes from Heteronotia binoei, assembly GCF_032191835.1. Lineage (NCBI taxonomy): Eukaryota > Metazoa > Chordata > Lepidosauria > Squamata > Gekkonidae > Heteronotia > Heteronotia binoei. The sequence goes on from NC_083234.1 coordinate 7,978,098, forward strand.
CTGAGCAGTCGAGTTAAAACAGATAAAAGGAAGTCCTTCTTCACCCAAAGGATGATTAACATGTGGAATTCACTGCCACAGGAGGTGGTGGCGGCGGCTACAAGCATAGCCAGCTTCAAGAGGGGATTGGATCAATATCTGGAGCAGAGGTCCATCAGTGGCTATTAGCCATGGGGTGTGTGTGTGTATATATATAATTTTTTTGGCCACTGTGTGACACAGAGTGTTGGACTGGATGGGCCATTGGTCTGATCCAAGATGGCTTCTCTGATGTTCTTATGTGACACAGAGTATTGGACTGGATGACCCATTGGCCTGATCCAACATGGCTTCTCTTATGTTCTTATGTGACCCAGAGTGTTGGACTGGATGGGCCATTGGCCTGATCCAACATTGCTTCTCTGATGTTCTTATGTGACACAGAGTGTTGGACTGGATGGGCCATTGGTCTGATCCAACATGGCTTCTCTGATGTTCTTATGTGACACAGAGTGTTGGACTGGATGGGCCATTGGCCTGATCCAACATGGTTTCTCTTATGTTCTTATGTGACCCAGAGTGTTGGACTGGATGGGCCATTGGCCTGATCCAACATTGCTTCTCTGATGTTCTTATGTGACACAGAGTGTTGGACTGGATGGGCCATTGGCCTGATCCAACATTGCTTCTCTTATGTTCTTATGTGACACAGAGTGTTGGACTGGATGGGCCATTGGCCTGATCCAACATGGCTTCTCTTATGTTCTTATGTGACACAGAGTGTTGGACTGGAGGGGCCATTGGCCTGATCCAACATGGCTTCTCTGATGTTCTTATGTGACACAGAGTGTTGGACTGGATGGGCCATTGGTCTGATCCAACAGGGCTTCTCTTATGTTCTTATGTGACACAGAGTGTTGGACTGGATGGGCCACTGGCCTGATCCAACATGGCTTCTCTGATGTTCTTCTGTGACATAGAGTGTTGGACTGGATGGGCCACTGGCCTGATCCAACATGGCTTCTCTTATGTTCTTATGTCTGTGTCCTTTATAAAGTTTATATCTCTGCTCCCTGGCATAACATTTCATGACTCACATAGCCCGGCCCGACAAATCTCATTTATGTCTGGCCCTCGTAACAAATGAGTTCCAGACCCCTGCACTATACCATGCTGGCTCTCATGACTGTAGTGTGGCAATCCTGTTCATAAGCAGATGACTCTTGCATGCAACTAGGACAATGCCTGCTTGTCAACGATTATACATGCTTCTAACTGGTTACTGGATGTTATCCTCTCGTTCTTTGCAAAGAAGTTTCCACAGGCATTTATTGCCCTTCTCCACACAATGCTGCCTGTTGTTTGCACACAAACACCAGATGATGCTTCACGCTGCCAGAAAAGGGAAGGGGGAGGGAAACTGGTCTCTGTCCCTGACGGGCAACACAACAGCCCTCCCAAAGCATTCACTGATAAAGCTGCGGTATGTTCCCTGCCTTATAAATTAAATCAAAAAATGCAAGCTAGTGACCAATTTACTAAGTATATAGAAACCAGTCCAAATGTCCAAAACATGTACATTCAAGTGCCAAAGTAGTGCCGTGACAAGCCAATTGATTAAGAACTTGTTTCTTTCCAGTCTTCATCAGACCTGGGACCAATATTGATTCAAGGATATAGATTCTTTACACAATTTTCAAAAAAAGAGGGACGCAGAGCGTCTCCAGCAGCAATTTCACATCAGCTACAGCTCAGTATGAGGTTTCTTGAGCGTACTGAGCTATAGTCAATGTGAAATTGCTGGAGACGCTCTGCGTCCCTCTTTTTTGAAAATTGTGTAAAGAATCTATATCCTTGAATCAATATTGGTCCCAGGTCCGACCAAGACTGGAAAGAAACAAGTTCTTAATCGATTGGCTTGTCACCACACTACTTTGGGACTTGAATGTACATGTTTTGGACATTTGGACTGGTTTCTATACACTTCTTAGTAAACTGGTCACTAGCTTGCATTTTTTTGTTGTGTTATCCATTATAGTGACCTCTCTCAGATTGTATTCTATGATAAATTAAATCTACAGTAACGAGGGGGAAAAAAAGGCTGAGGAAAAGGAATTCACAGAACCACTATCCTTTTGTGATTCACCTAGATATACAGAAACACCAATTGGCAGAGGACTTTATTGCCTTTCACGGCTATCCAGACCAAATGGCCAAGGCACGCTGGTTCACCATGCGATCAGTCTGCAGACTTAATCAACAAACTGCTTGCATTTCCAGCCAGCAACACCTGATCCCCTCGTCTGATGAAGTGTGCTTAAGAGAGCACACGAAAGCTTACGTTCAGAATAAAACTTGGTTGGTCTTAAAGGTGCCACTTGACTCCTGCTTTGTTCATTCTCAAGACTAATAAATGCAAATCGTTTACAGTGAGAAAGAGTCTATGCCGGATGTTCCGGCTGCGGAAGGGCGGGGAGAAGCTTCAGGAGAAGGAGAATAAGAGTCACCTTCAAAAGGACAAAGCTGCCCCTCCACATAGTAGGCAAGCCCTTAGCTCTAAACTAAATAAAGCTCCCACCCCACCCCTGGTGATGGAGAAAAGTAAAGCTTCTGAACCCTGCAGAAAGCGCAGTGGGGGGAAACGACAATCAGGACACTTCCTTTCCCCACTCAAATACCCCTCCACATCCACTGATTAAAGCAGGGGTGGGGAACCTCCATCCCGAGGGCCGTATGCAGCCCTCAAGGTCACTCGGTGTGGCCCTGGACTGAACTGAGCCATGTGGCAGCCTCCCTGGGGCCTGGCTGGCCAGCGAGGATCGTGGGGCCTAGCTGCGCTGTGCAGCAGCCTCCCCAGGGCCAGGCAGGGATCACAGGGCCCAGATGTACTGTGCGGCAGCCTCCCCGGGGCCTGGCTGGCCGGCCAGAACTGCTGCAGGGCCTGGAAAAGTTACTGTCACAGTTCAGTTTGCACTTGATTATCCCAGAGGGTGTGGCCTAACATGCTAATGAGTGGGTGACCTTATATGCTGATATTAGGGGGTGTGGTCTAATATGCTGCTGAGTTCCTGCTGGGCTTTTTCTACAAAAAAAGCCCTGGACCTCTGCATTTGCCTAGGGCGGTGGGCCGGGTGTGTGTGTGCATGTATGCCAGATTAGGCTCTCCCCATATGACTTCAAATCGAAAACCAATTATTTGCATTCATCTTGCAGGCCTGAAACACTCTCCCTTGGCGGAGCGCTGTTTTTTAAGTTGCTAATTTTTTTTATGGCCCACGAAAGATGTTATAAATAACCCTACGGCCCTTGGCAGAAGAAAGGTTCCCCACCCCTGGATTAAGGTTCTCCCAAATATCAGAGGGAAGGAGAGTGTGCTTAAAGGCAAGGGCAAAGAGCCTCGAGGTGTCCTAGAGGCAAACGCACGGGGCGGGAGGGGAGTCAGCAGGGCTTTCCTGGGCAAGAAGCTGGTTTGGATCTGCTCATCCCAGGCAGCATTTGGGAACATTATTGATTTAGATCAGATCACCTCAGGACTGGAAAGGAGATTCAGTAAAGAAACTCCAGCTGGGCAAGGGCAACAACACTGAAGCCCAAACGACACTGAAAAGCAAAAAAAACCCCCCTCAGGGTGCCACAAAACTCTTGGGGGGGGGAACTCCTTGACCGCAGCTGGCTGACTGCTGCAAAGGCATGTAATACACAATTTAATAGATATCGAATAAAATAAATAAACCTGCCCTGGATGGACACCTATCCCATTAGAAACTGATCTAGAGGAAGCTTAGTAATAGGAAGCAGAGAGTGAGTATAAATGGGCAGTCTTCGCAGTGGAGGACGGTAAGCAGTGGGGTGCCGCAGGGCTCAGTACTGGGTCCCATCCTCTTTAACTTGTTCATAAATGATTTGGAGTTGGGAGTGAGCAGTGAAGTGGCCAAGTTTGCGGATGACACTAAATTGTTCAGGGTGGTGAGAACCAGAGAGGATTGTGAGGCACTCCAAAGGGATCTGTTGAGGCTGGGTGAGTGGGCGTCAACGTGGCAGATGCGGTTCAATGTGGCCAAGTGCAAAGTAATGCACATTGGGGCCAAGAATCCCAGCTACAAATACAAGTTGATGGGGTGTGAACTGGCAGAGACTGACCAAGAGAGAGATCTTGGGGTCGTGGTAGATAACTCACTGAAGATGTCAAGACAGTGTGCATCTGCAATAAAAAAGGCCAACGCCATGCTGGGAATTATTAGGAAGGGGATTGAAAACAAATCAGCCAGTATCATAATGCCCCTGTATAAATCGATGGTGCGGTCTCATTTGGAGTACTGTGTGCAGTTCTGGTCGCCGCACCTCAAAAAGGATATTATAGCACTGGAGAAAGTCCAGAGAAGGGCAACTAGAATGATTAAAGGGCTGGAGCACTCTCCCTATGAAGAAAGGTTGAAACACTTGGGACTCTTTAGCTTGGAGAAACGTCGACTGCGGGGTGACATGATAGAGGTTTACAAGATAATGCATGGGATGGAGAAAGTAGAGAAAGAAGTACTTTTCTCCCTTTCTCACAATACAAGAACTCGTGGGCATTCGATGAAATTGCTGAGCAGACAGCTTAAAACGGATAAAAGGAAGTACTTCTTCACCCAAAGGGTGATTAACATGTGGAATTCACTGCCACAGGAGGTGGTGGCGGCCACAAGTATAGCCACCTTCAAGAGGGGTTTAGATAAAAATATGGAGCACAGGTCCATCAGTGGCTATTAGCCACAGTGTATGTGTGTATATAAAATTTTTTGCCACCGTGTGACACAGAGTGTTGGACTTGATGGGCCGTTGGCCTGATCCAACATGGCTTCTCTTATGTTCTTAAGCTCCCCTGCCCCATAAGAAAAGAAAAAGGGAAACATAACAGACAGAGTTAAAGGAAAGAAAATTTAGATTAACACAGGCCACGGGGGATCAGGAATCATTCCTATTGAGCCCCACCCCCCGCCACCGATTCCTTTCACCCTCCCAAAGAGCTCCTTCTATGCTAAGCGAGAAGGGGGGGGGGGAGAGCCAAGGACTCTTATCTGGAAGAACCAGGTTTGATTCCCCATTCCTCCACTTGCAGCTGCTGGAATGGCCTTGGGTCAGCCAGAGCTCTCTTATCTGGCAGAACCGGGTTTGATTCCCCACTCCTCCATTTGCAACTGCTGGAATGGCCTTGGGTCAGCCAGAGCTCTCTTATCTGGGAGAACCAGGTTTGATTCCCCACTCCTCCACTTGCAACTGCTGGAATGGCCTTGGGTCAGCCAGAGCTCTCTTATCTGGAAGAACCGGGTTTGATTCCCCACTCCTCCACTTGCAGCTGCTGGAATGGCCTTGGGTCAGCCAGAGCTCTCTTATCTGGCAGAACCGGGTTTGATTCCCCACTCCTCCATTTGCAACTGCTGGAATGGCCTTGGGTCAGCCAGAGCTCTCTTATCTGGGAGAACCAGGTTTGATTCCCCACTCCTCCACTTGCAACTGCTGGAATGGCCTTGGGTCAGCCAGAGCTCTCTTATCTGGAAGAACCGGGTTTGATTCCCCACTCCTCCACTTGCAGCTGCTGGAATGGTCTTGGGTCAGCCATAGCTCTCTTATCTGGCAGAACCGGGTTTGATTCCCCACTCCTCCACTTGCAACTGCTGGAATGGCCTTGGGTCAGCCAGAGCTCTCTTATCTGGGAGAACCGAGTTTGATTCCCCACTCCTCCACTTGCAGGTGCTGGAATGGCCTTGGGTCAGCCATAGCTCTTGCAGGAGTTGTCCTTGAAAGGGCCTTGCTGTAAGAGCTCTCTCAGCTCCACCTACCCCACAGGGTGTCTATTGTGTGTGTGGGGGGGGGGAGGGAAGGTAGAGGAGATTGTGACTGCTCTGAGACTCTCGGATTCAGAGCATAGGGCAGGATATAAATCCAATATCATCATCATCTCTCTAATGGGAGCCTCCTGGTCCCACCTTGCAGGGTGCATGTGTGTGTGTGTGCATGCGTGATTCACAATGGGGAGGAGTCCCCATGGCAGCCCATCTCTGAGCCAGTGAAGAGCAGCGGACTCCAATCTGGAGAACCAGGTTTGATTCTTCCCTCCTCCTCTTCTACATGCAGCCACCTGGGTGACCTTAAGTCAGCTTTGTGACAACCGAAATGGCTGCTCCCAAACCTATGCAGAGACCCCCCCCCCAAAAAAAAAGCAGTGTCACCCCAGAGTCGGAAATGACTGGTGTTTGCACAGGGGGCCTTTCCCTTTTCCTTTCCATTGGATATTAAATTTATACCATGCTGCCTTCTACACCGCTGCCCACCAGCTATATGCAACCCCGCTCCCTGAACCTGATTCCTCGTCTGAGGAAATGTGCATGCAGCACAGAAAAGCTCACATTCCGAATAAAACTTTGTTGGTCTTAACAATGCCACTTGACTCCTACTTTGTTCTACTGGAGAATCAGGTTTGATCCCCTCCTCCTCCACCTGCGGCCACCTGGGTGACCTTAAGTCATCTTTGTGACAACCGACATGGCTGCTCCCAAACCTATACAGAGCCCCACCCCCCTCAGCCCACCTCGCCATGTTACTGCTTTATTTGTTTCTCACGCTCATGCTACCTAGATCAAAGGTTTGCTCAATTTGTTAATTTTACTATTCTGTCACTGAATCTCGAAGAGCCCCATGGCGCAGAGTGTTAAAGCTGCAGTACTGCAGTCCTAAGTTCTGCTCACGACCTGAGTTCGATCCCCGGCGGAAGCTGGGGTTTCAGCTAGCCGGCTCGAGGTTGACTCAGCCTTCCATCCTTCCGAGGTCGGTAAAATGAGTCCCCAGCTTGCTGGGGGGAAAGTGTAGATGACTGGGGAAGGCAATGGCAAACCACCCCGTGAAAAGTCTCAAAGGTGCCCGTTGACTCCTACTTTGTTCTACTGGAGAACCAGATTTGATCCCCTCCTCCTCCACCTGCGGCCACCTGGGTGACCTTAAGTCATCTTTGTGACAATCGACATGGCTGCTCCCAAACCTATGCAGAGCCCCCCCCCCTCAGCCCACCTCGCCATGTTACTGCTTTATTTGCTTCTCACGCTCATGCTACCTAGATCAAAGGTTTGCTCAATTTGTTAATTTTACTATTCTGTCACTGGATCTCAAAGAGCCCCGTGGCGCAGAGTGGTAAAGCTGCAGTACTGCAGTCCTAAGCTCTGCTCACGACCTGAGTTCAATTCCTGGTGGAAGCTGGGTTCAGATAGCCAGCTCCAGGTTGACTCAGCCTTCCATCCTTCCGAGGTCGGTAAAATGAGTCCCCAGCTTGCTGGGGGGAAAGTGTAGATGACTGGGGAAGGCAATGGCAAACCACCCCGTGAAAAGTCTCAAAGGTGCCCGTTGACTCCTACTTTGTTCTACTGGAGAACCAGATTTGATCCCCTCCTCCTCCACCTGCGGCCACCTGGGTGACCTTAAGTCAGCTTTGTGACAATTGACATGGCTGCTCCCAAACCTATGCAGAGCCCCCCCCCTCAGCCCACCTCGCCATGTTACTGCTTTATTTGCTTCTCACGCTCATGCTACCTAGATCAAAGGTTTGCTCAATTTGTTAATTTTACTATTCTGTCACTGGATCTGGAAGAGCTCCGTGGCGCAGAGTGTTAAAGCTGCCGTACTGCAGTCCTAAGCTCTGCTCACGACCTGAGTTCGATCCCTGGCGGAAGCTGGGGTTTCAGGTAGCCGGCTCGAGGTCGACTCAGCCTTCCATCTTTCCGAGGTCGGTCAAATGAGTACCCAGCTTGCTGGGGGTAAGTGTGGATGACTGGGGAAGACAACGGCAAACCACCCCGTAAAAAGTCTGCCGTGAAAACGTTTGAAAGCAACGTCACCCCAGAGTCAGAAACGACCAGTGCTTGCACAGGGGACCTTTCCTTCAAGAGCCCCGTGGCACAGAGCGTTAAAGCTGCAGTATTGCAGTCCAAACTCTCTGCTCGTGACCTGAGTTCGATCCCGGTGGAAGCTGGGTTCAAGTAGCCAGCTCCAGGTTGACTCAGCCTTCCATCCTTTCGAGATCGGTCAAAGGAGTCCCCAACTTGCTGGGGGTGGAGAGGGGGAAAGTGTAGATGACTGGGGAAGGCAGTGGCAAACCACCTGGGGAAGGATGGTGGCTCAGTGGTAGAGCATCTGCTTGGTAAGCAGAAGGTCCCAGGTTCAATCCCTGACATCTCCAAAAAGGGTCCAGGCAAGTAGGCGTGAAAAACCTCAGCTTGAGACCCTGGAGAGCCGCTGCCAGTCTGAGAAGACAAGACTGACTTTGATGGACCAACGGGTCTGATTCAGTATAAGGCAGCTTCATATGTTCATATGTTTGGGGAGCGATGGTGGCTCAGTGGTAGAGCACCTGCTTGGCAAGCAGAAGGTCCCAGGTTCAATCCCTGGCATCTCCAACTCAAAAGGGTCCAGGCAAGTGGGCGTGAAAAACATCAACTTGAGACCCTGGAGAGCTGCTGCCAGTCTGAGAAGACAAGACTGACTTTGATGGACCAACGGGTCTGATTCAGTATAAGGCAGCTTCATATGTTCATATGTTTGGGGAGCGATGGTGGCTCAGTGGTAGAGCACCTGCTTGGCAAGCAGAAGGTCCCAGGTTCAATCCCCGGCATCTCCAACTAAAAAGGGTCCAGGCAAGTGGGCGTGAAAAACATCAACTTGAGACCCTGGAGAGCCGCTGCCAGTCTGAGAAGACAATACTGACTTTGATGGACCCAGGGTCTGATTCAGTAGAAGGCAGCTTCATATCTTCACCCCGTGAAAGCCTCAAAGGTGCCCCTTGACTCCTACTTTGCTCTACTGGAGCGCCAGGTCTGATCCCCTCCCCCCCCCCCGGGTGACCTGAAGTCAGCTTTGCGACAAGCGACCCCGCCGCGTGTTCCGTGACTCACCGCCTCCGCGGGGCCCCGCCAGCATCGCCGCCGCCATCTTGCCTCCCTGCTTGCCGGGGGGGGGGGAGCGCGCTCCCCAAGGTCACCGGCCCACCCGGAACCGGAAACGCGGCTCGCCCTTCGGCCGGGTCAGGGGGCGCTTCCGGTCGGTGCCTAGAGCGGCCCCGGAAGAGGAGGAGGCAGGCGCGGCGGCATGGCGGAGCTGGGCGGGGAGGCCGAGGTGGCGGAGCTGCAGCGCCTGGTGGCGGCCGAGGAGCAGCGGGCCCGGTTCACCGCCCAGGTGGGACAGCAGGCCGCCTTCGCTCCTCACAACGGCCCTGCGAGGGAGGCGGGGCCCAAGGCCGCCCGGGAAGAGGCGGGGTTCGAACCCGGGTCTCGGACTGCATCCGCTTCGCAGCCAAAGGGCGCTCCGACCCCCCTTGGGGTAAACGGGGGTGACCCTCGCCGCATCGGGGAGCCCGGGGAGCTAAGCAGGGCCGGCCTTTGGAAGGGAGGCCGCCAGGGAAGGCTCTGGAGGGGAGAGGCTGTGGCAAACCCCCTCTGCCTCCCCCTTGCCTTGGAAGCCCCGTGCTGGTTTTGCCACAAGCTGGAAGCTAAGCAGGGTCAGTACTTGGAAGCAGCGTTCCCTCTAAGCTGCAGAGACTTGTGAGCAAAAATTCTATCTTGTGAGCTCCTGGCGTTAAAGTGGTGAGCTCCTGCATCGATGATTGTGCTCTGGGGTCATCCTTCCTGAGCGAAGACAAAAATGTGTGAGCTGGAGGCTAAAAATCTGTGAGCTGGCTCACGCTAGCTCAGCTTAGAGGGAACACTGCCTGGAAGGGAGACCACCAAGGAAGGCTTGTATATAGGAAGGGAGACTGCGAAGAAAGGCTTTGCAGAGGAAGGCCGTGGCAAACCCCCTCTGCCTCTCCCTTGCCTTGGAAGCCCCGTGCTGGTTTTGCCATAAGCTGGAAGCTAAGTGGGGTCAGTACTTGGAAGCAGTGTTCCCTTGAAGCTGCAGAGACTTGTGAGCAAAAATTCTACCTTGTGAGCTCCTGGCGTTAAAGCGGTGAGCTCCTGCATCAATTATTGTGCTCTGGGGTCATCCTTCCTGAGCAAAGACAAAAATCTGCGAGCTAGCTCACGCTAACTCAGCTTAGCGGGAACACTGCCTGGAAGGGAGACCACCAAGGAAGGCTGTACATAGGAATGTACAATGGTCAACCACCTCTGCTTCTCCCAAGCCCCGTGCTGGGGTTTCCATAAGCTGGAAGCTAAGCGGGGTCAGTACTTGGAAGCAGCATTCCCTCTAAGCTGCAGAGACTTGTGAGCAAAAATTCTATCTTGTGAGCTCCTGGCGTTAAAGTGGTGAGCTCCATCAATGAGTGTGCTCTGGGGTCCTCCTTCCTGAGCGAAGACAAAAATGTGTGAGCTGGAGGCTAAAAATCTGTGAGCTAGCTCACGTTAACTCAGCTTAAAGGGAGCACTGCCTGGAAGGGAGACCACCAAGGAAGGCTTGTATATAGGAAGGGAGACTGCGAAGAAGGGCTTTGCAGAGGAAGGCCGTGGCAAACCCCCTCTGCCTCTCCCTTGCCTTGGAAGCCCCGTGCTGGTTTTGCCATAAGCTGGAAGCTAAGCGGGGTCAGTACTTGAAAGCAGCGTTCCCTCTAAGCTGCAGAGACTTGTGAGCAAAAATTCTACCTTGTGAGCTCCTGGCGTTAAGGTGATGAGCTCCTGCATCAATTAGTGTGCTCTGGGGTCATCCTTCCTGAGCAAAGACAAAAATCTGTGAGCTAGCTCACACTAACTCAGCTTGGCGGGAACACTGCCTGGAAGGGAGACCACCAAGGAAGGCTGTACATAGGCATGTACAATGGTCAACCACCTCTGCTTCTCCCAAGCCCCGTGCTGGGGTTTACATAAGCTGGAAGCTAAGGATGGTTGGAAGGGAGACTGCAGAGGAAGGCAACTGCAATCCATTTCTGAGCAAGTTTGGTGTAGTGGTTAAGAGCAGTGGACTCTAATCTGAAGAACCAGGTTTGATTCCCCACTCCTCATTCACATGCAGCCACCTGGCTGACCTTATGTCAGTCACACCTCTTTCAGAACTTTCCCAGCCCCACCTACCTCACAGGGTTTCTGTTGTGGGGGAAAAGGGAAGGTGATTCAGCCTCTCCAAGACTCCTTCAGGTAGTGAAGGGTGGGGTATAAAACCAGCTCTTCTTCTCCCTTGTCTTGGGAACCCCTTGCTTGGGTTGCAACTTGCTGGCCCTTTTCACACCTCCACAATCAGTATGTTACCACCATACTGGTGTTTTGCTTTCCTACAACCAACTGACACAGCTCGGGCTTGGAATTTCACAACAGGGTCCATGGAGAACCCAGGAGGAGAACTGCTGAAGGGAAAATTGATGAGCCAAGAGAGAGATCCCTTAACATGGTGGAGGAAAAAAAGAACCTGTGTTACTCAGTGCCACAGGATGAGATGGTGGTGGCAGCAGATCCAACTAGGGGCTAGGCCGTTTCGTGGAAGAGAGGGCCTCAAGCCAGGGAAGAGCGGCATAGGATGTCAGATTTTCTCATTTAGAGAAACTACGTTCTTGACTGTGCTGGCAGCCCCTGGCCTAAAAGATCCTGCCTAGAATACTCTCTTGCAGACCATGAGAATGAAAGCTCCTCTCTGGAGTTGTGTTCCTTAGATGAACCCTGAAGGTTGGCCCTTAACCGAATCACGTAAAGCAGCTGTGGCAGAAGCTTGTTTTTGTTAGCTTCTGCCTTATCCAGGATTATTGGTTGATTTAGGCACACATTCTTGCCACGCCCATAAATTGGAAGCACATCTCTTATATTTGGAGGCCTGGGAGGAACCGTCATCCCTGGAAGCACTGAACATCAAACCGTTCCCAGAGAGCTGACAGCCAGTTTTTGTTCTAATTTTGATTGCTATAAAAGAGGTGCTGTTGACCAAAGATGTTTGTGTTCTTTTTCCCCATGTCCCTCTAGATCCACAACTTCATGGAAGTCTGCTGGGATAAATGCGTTGACAAAACAGGTGCCAAATTGGACTCTCGAACTGAAACTTGCCTGGCCAACTGCGTCAATCGCTTCATAGACACAACATTGTCCGTCACTAATCGCTTTGCACAGGTAGTACAGAAAGGAGGGCATTGATGGCTCCATCTCACACTGCGTGGAGTTCTGCAGAGGCCTTCTTGATTTGACGCTGGCCACCGACATCATTGTTCTCCGTGACGGGAAGGTCTATCTGAGTGCAGAAAGTCTTATCACAGTTGTGAGAACATAACTGGCCATTGCTAGGAGATGGTGAACATGGTCAGTGAGAGCAACAGCTAGCCTTCATGATGTTTAATAAATCAGGAAAACTTTACCACTTGATAATAATGGAAACCGATTGCTTTGTGTTCCTTTGTCTGCACAGTGAGATTTTTCCAGGTGTCAAAGGGTTTGCTTTAATTTACATGAGGTTTCAGAGAATCAATGAAAAGCATGTTTCACAAGAGAACTTGAAAGTGAAGGAGATGCTCGCTGGCTCCTGCGTCGGGTTACCGCTCACTTGAGTCATCTGTGTAGCCCCTCCTGATCTCAGAATTGTTGTATCGCTCAAACCTGCAATTTGATATGGTTTGTACGACACAAAACATTTTGATGTAGCATGCCGTGATTCTGGCACTGAATGTGCTATGCAGATGTACTAGTTTCCATTAAAAGCCATTCCTTAACAAGTTTCTTTTGGTAAATGCATAACAATTATTCTGTTGCATCTTATCCGCCTTAATAGTCCAGAGCAGCTAGATTCAAGTCCAGTAGCATAATAGAGACCAACGAGTTTTTGGAGGTATGAGCTTTTGAGAGTCAAAATTCCCTTCCTCAAGTGCTCGCAGACCCAAATCTAGCTGTTCTACTGCAGACCCTCACTCATATAGCCCAGTCTCATCAGAGCTTGGGAGTGAAGCAGGCTTGGTACTTTGATGGGAGACCACTAAGGAAGGCTGAGTGCAGAGGAAGGCAATGGCAAATAGAGGGCCAGTTTGGTGTAGTGGTTAAGTGCATGGACTCTTAACTGGGAGAACTGGGTTTGATTCCCCACTCCTCCACTTGCAGCTGCTGGAATGGCCTTGGGTTAGCCATAGCTATCGCAGAGGTTGTCCTTAAAAGGGCAACTGCTGTGAGAGCCCTCTCAGCCCCACCCACCTCACAGGGTGCCTTGTGGGGAGAGAAGATAAAGGAGATTGTAAGCCACTCTGAGTCTCTTGATTCAGAGAGAAGGGCAGGTTATAAATCAGCAATTCTTCAAACCACCTCTGACCATCTCTTGCCTTGAAAACCCTGTGAAATGGAATTTCATGGGGATGCCGTGACTCAGTTCCGAAGAAAGCTGGATTTATACTTTGCCCTTCGCTCCAAGTGGCTTACAATCTCCTTCCATTCCTCTCCGCACAACACACCCTGTGAGGTAGGTAGGTAGAGCTGAGAGCTCAGAGAGAACTGACTGACTCAAGGTCACACCCCTGGCTGCATGTTGCTTGAGATGCTTTCAAAGGCAACAGGTGCCTGTCTTGAGCCACAGCCCTTCCAAACCAGATACAACCCCCCACTTTCTTTTCTACCAAATTTTAACTCCTCTATGAATCACCAAGCCCTTGACACCAAACCTTCAGCACCTCTCATCCTCCAATCATGCAAAAAGTTAGAAAAACAGGTGTAAATTCTCTCCCCCGCGCACACATACACCTTGGAGAGCCAGTTTGGTGTAGTGGTTAAGTGTGCGGACTCTTATCTGGGAGAACCGGGTTTGATTCCCCACTCCTCCACTTGCAGCTGCTGGAATGGCCTTGGGTCAGCCGTAGCTCTGGCAGAGGTTGTCCTTGAGAGAGCCAGTTTGGTGTAGTGGTTAAGCGTGCGGACTCCTATCTGGGAGAACCGGGTTTGATTCCCCACTCCTCCACTTGCACCTGCTAGCATGGCCTTGGGTCAGCCACAGCTCTGGCAGAGGTTGTCCTTGAAAGGGCAGCTGCTGTGAGAGTCCTCTCAGCCCCGCCCACCTCACAGGATGTCTGTTGTGGGGTAGGAAGGGAAAGGAGATTGTGAGCCGCTCTGAGACTCTTCAGAGTGGAGGGCAGGATATAAATGCAATATCTTCATCTACCTCACAGGGTGTCTGTTGTGGGGGAGGAAGGTAAAGGAGATTGTGAGCCGCTCTGCGATTCTTCAGAGTGGAGGGCGGGATATAAATCCAATATCTTCTTCTTGACTGTTGATAAGAGAAGCCAATGCTATATTAACTTGACCAGATACTCCAAACTGATGCCAGCATCCCTCGTCCATATCAAAATTAAATAGATCAGAAATAGTGTCAAGTTGCTTTAAATAGCGACACAGCTTAGGATTGTACGAGCACTATGCTGCAGTGCAGGACAGAAAACCTGGCATGCATAATCTTTGGAAGGTGATGATTCCACAGATGTGGATGTAAGAACAAGCGACTGGGCTTGTGTTCGAAGTAAGCCAGAAAAGCAGAAGCCCAGCAGAAAGGAATGGGGAGGCGAAGTGAATAGCGGGGATGCGGGTGGCGTCCAGAATGGAGCTCCTGATCTAACCAGCTTTGTTATCCTAAGTTAACATTTTGAATTTGCAATAGCACCCCCCTTTGCTTGAAAAACACCCCAGAGCGACAGATGCATCAGTTTTCCAGTAGTTTTAAGTTACATTGCCCCCTGGAGCACTCTGGGAATTGTAATTTGGAGGGCATGCTGAGGTGACTGGTGTGGCCCTCTTTTTGGATTACAGCCTACTCTCTGAAGAAGTGTACCTGCACATGAAACCTTATACCCAGAATTAAATTTCGTTGATCCTAAAGATGCCACTGTACTCAAACTGGGTTCTAAGCCTTCCATACTATCTTCTACAGAACTGCCCATGCAGCTAGGGTTTTCTTTTAAAACATCTGAGCCAAATTATGGTTGCAAACTCCATCCTCATCAGTTCCCAGGAACAGTACCTGAGAACATAAGAAAAAACATGTTGGATCAGGTCAGTGGCCCATCCAGTCCAACACTCTGTGTCTCATAAGAACATCAGAGAAGCCATGTTGGATCAGGCCAGTGGCCCATCCAGTCCAACACTCTGTGTCACAGAAGAACATAAGAGAAGCCATGTTGGATCAGGTCAACGGCCCATCCAGTCCAACATTGTGTCACACAGTGGCCAAAAAACCCAAGTGCCATCAGAAGGTCCACCGGTGGGGCTAGAAGCCCTCCCACTGTGCCTTCTGCAGCACCAAGAATACAGAGCATCACTGCCCCATGCAGAGTGTTCCAACAAAGGAAAGGAGTTTGGAAGAGCGGGTTGGGGGGGTGGGGGGAGAGGTTCAGCTGGGATGTGATGCCATAATCTTCCCTCTGAAGCAGCCCTTTTCTCCAGGGGAACAGATCTATGTAGGCAAGAAATCAGTTGTAATGCCAGCAGATCTGCAGGCCCCACTTGGAGTTTGAGCAAACAAAACAGTGGAAACCATGGTCAAGGTTATGCAAACATTTAGAGAAGAACTTGCCTTCAGGAATGCTGTGACTAAATGCGTTTGTAGTGTTTTGAGCTTTGGTTCCAGAACAAATTGTGTGGTTGAAGAAGACCTTCCACGAAACATGCTAATCAATCAATCCTGGGGAGCATATTCCATGTACTGAATCATATCTTATAGAGTCTAATGAACAACATACCTAAAGGAACATTATACCTGTGTCTGTTTTTGTAAATTGCCTTGTTCTGTGGAGTAACTTGACAAGTTTTTGTGGATTTCTGTGTATATTTATGTGACCAGAACTGGATCTCATTTGTGCTTCAATACTGTTATACTTTTGTTGTAGAAACAGATTTAGCACATTTTTGTGCTTCCATTTAATTGTGAGAATACACATTCAGTTGCTTTAAATAGCGTGACATCAATTGTTCCTGTGAATTGAACATATGAAGCTGCCTTACACTGAATCAGACCCTTGGTCCATCAAAGTCAGTTGTCTTCTCAGACTGGCAGCGGCTCTCCAGGGTCTCAAGCTGAGGGTTTTCACACCTATTTGCTTGGACCCTTTTTTGGAGATGCCGGGGATTGAACTTGGGACCTTCTGCTTCCCAAGCAGATGCTCTACCACTGAGCCACCGTCCTTCCCCAGACATGGTTACAGACATGGTTTTCATCCAGGGCTTTTTTGGTAGAAAAAGCCCAGCAGGAACTCATTTGCATAATAGGCCACACACTCCTGACACTAAGCCAGCTGGAACTGTGCTGCTCAAAAAAAGCCATTTTTATCCAAGCATTTGCTTGGCAGTCCTAAACTAGGCTTCATTGAACATGCTTCCAAATCCTCTGAAGGCTGCGTTTCAGTTTCTTAAGCCTTCTTTAGAGCTACTTGTGGGGAAGAGGAACAACCTACTAGCTTTTGCTCTAACCCAAAAGTGCCGTTCTGTTTAACTGCATATACATTTATTATACCTTGGGACGTCTAACAGTCAGATATTGCCAAGTGGGCAGCTGTGCTGCTCTGAAGCAGTAGAACAAAGTAGGAGTCAAGTGCCCCTTTAAGACCAACAATATTGCTTAGAAACAGCAGAAAGGAGAGATTCAATGCTGGCAAGTTCTCAGGAAAGGAAATACTACAGATAGGCTTGCGGAGCTACAATGCTAGGACCTGCAACAGACCAAAGCTCAGAGCTGCATGTCTTTCAGTCGTTCTCCACCCACCAGAGTAGGTCCTCTTAATCAGTGCACTCCTTACTCACAGCTCTTGGAACACTTTTCCCTGTCGCCCCCTTTAGGCTGATCCTGCCCCGAGCGGGAGAGTTGGGCTAGCGGCCAGTATGGCCCCTTTCAACTCTATGATTCTACCTACAAGCGACCTCTTAGGCGAGATGGATGCGTGGGGAATGCAGCCATTTACTGCTCGGCTCGAGGGTGGCGACTCACTGATCACTGGAGGAGTTTGTGGTGTTTCTCCATTATTTATTGCAATTAGATTTTTTACATATTGGCCATTAAAAATAGTTAATTTTTTTTAAAGAAAAACAAGAGAGGGCCCCTAAAGCCACCAAGTTCCCTCCTAAGCCTCTCCCAAGAGCATTTCTTGGTAATTCAGGGTCCACATAGTCATGAATAGACGGTGATTTGGCTGAAATCCAACTGGCTAAACAGGCCCTGGGGAAAGAGCTGCTTTCTTTCCATGGCTGTCTTCAGCCCAGGAGGAGACCAAAGACTGCCCCCTGCTAGATCCCAAGGTCCGCAGAGCCAGTTTGGACCTGGGTTTGCTCCACAAGGACGGCATTTGGAAGACAGCCCTATTGTCTTGCAACAGAAGCTCACGTAAGCTGGTCCCTTTTCATTAATCCTCATCGGAGCTGTCCTCCGAATTCTCGTCAGCTGCCACTTTCCAGTTCTTCCTCTTGCTGCGCTTCTCCTGCACTCCTTCGCTCCCTTTTTCGGAGGCGGAAGCGCAGCGTTTCCTTCGTTTTTTCTTCGGCTGCTTCTCCGGCTTTTCCCTCGGCTCGCTGTCCTCTGAGCCACTGGAGTCACTGTCCTGCCCTGAGGAAGAGGTCGGCTGCTTGGCCCGGTTCTTCTTGGCCTTTTTGTGGCGTTGCCGCCTCTGCTTCCCTGGGCCCGAAGCACCTGCCTCCGAACCGTCAGATCCCTGGGAAGAATCCGATGCCGTGCTCAGCGGCTCCTTTTTCTTCTTCTTCCGCTTCTTGTGCGACTTCTTCTTCCGCTTCTTCTTGTGCGACTTTTTGGCCTTTTTCTTTTTGTGCAGCTCCAGAGAGGACCGGCTCCCGGGCTGAGATTTCCTTTTTCCGTTTAGAGAATTCTGTTCACCTCTCTCCTCTCGATCACTGTTTGGCAGATGAAAACAAGAAAAGCTTTGATAAGAAGATGATGATATTGGATATATATCCTGCCCCCCACTCTGAAGAGTCTCAGAGCAGCTCACAATCTCCTTTCCCTTCCTCCCCCACAACAGACACCCTGTGAGGTGGGTGGGACTGGAGAGGGCTCTCCCAGCAGCTGCCCTTTCAAGGACAACCTCTGCCAGAGCTATGGCTGACCCAAGGCCATGCTAGCAGGTGCAAGTGGAGGAGTGGGGAATCAAACCCGGTTCTCCCACATAAGAGTCCGCACACTTAACCATTACACCAAACTGGCTCTCACAAGGACAGCTCTGCTAGAGCTATGGCTGACCCAAGGCCATGCCAGCAGGTGCAAGTGGAGAAGTGGGGAATCAAACCCAGTTCTCCCAGATAAGAGTCCACACACATAACCACTGCACCAAACTACCAGAGCTATGGCTGACCCAAGTGGAGAAGTGGGGAATCAAACCTGGTTCTCCCGGATAAGAGTCCGCACACTTCACCACTACACCAATCTGGCTCTCACAAGGACAGCTCTGCAAGAGCTATGGCTGACCCGAGGCCATTCCAACCGCTGCCAGTGGAGGAGTGGGGAATGAAACCCGGTTCTCCCAGATAAGAGTCCGCACACTTAACCACTACACCAAACTGAGCGTATGGAAGGAAGGGAGCCCATTCTAAAGGAGTGGGCCAGAGAGTGTAAAGGGGAAACGTTTGGTGGGTTGGTGAACCAAAGGGGAAGGGAGAGGAAGAGAGAGAAGGGCTGTGCTTGGCCAGATACATGCTGGCAACATCTGGACAGCTCAGAGAGGCAGTGACAGGCAATGCCTTCGCCTGTGCCAACAGCCTCAGGGCTTGAGATACCTCAAGCAGATACCTGGAAAGAGCGCCACCTGCTGCTGCTGCTTGCTACCTGCCCCACCTGTTCGAAACCCTTACGGAGATGTTTCTCAAACTTTTGAGTGCGCCTTGGGCTTTGGCTTCTGCATTGCGAGTTTAATTCAATTAACCCTTCAAGCGTGGCTGAGTTCTCAGCAACCTGTTACGTAGCACAGAGCGGCTGTTCCAAAACCATCCACAGCGGAGAAAAACACGAGGAAGTTGGGAGGGGGGGAGATGATGCTGATGTGTTCCCGCCCCCCCCCCACATTGGTACCATCTCCCCCCTCCCCATTTTTCAAATGACATCATCATCGCCTAAGGGAAATACCCAACTGAACGCCTTGGTTCTGGAATTTAATCAGTGTTTTTGGGGAGGAAATTATATTTTATACTGTCTATGTTTTATTCTCATTATAGTATTGCCTAATTATATTTTATACTGTGTATGTTTTATTCCCATTATAGTATTGCCTGACTGTATCTTATTAAGTTATTTGTATTTAATTGATTGGTCTTTGACCGTATTAAACTTTCATTCATTCATTCAAATGACGCTCTTGCATAGGAATGTTCGTATCGTACAGAGAAGACTACCTAAGGAGCTATCGCCATAGTAGCTTTGAACACACCTCTAAGATTCCTTTGTTCTAACCTCGATGGCCCACGGCTGCTCTGATCTCATCAGATCTTGGAAGCTTAGCAGGGTCACCCCAGTTAGTTTCTGGAAGGGAGACCGCTTTGGATCACAACATGGAGGCAAGCAACGACAATACACCTCTGAAGGTCTATTTAGACATTCATAATCCGCAACATTGGAGCGCTTTTTATGCTGGCTAGGATGAATGCGTTTCCCTCCAATGTTCCATATGGGGGATTTCTTCACGTCCCCTTTAACAAGAGACGTTGCCGATGCGGGTCAAGCTCGCCGGATTCCATCCAGCATATCTTATTGAACTGACAACTGTATACTAATCTCCGGAAGGTTCTGTTAGATAGTCTTTCCTTACCATCTTATAATCAAGAAAATAGGATTGCTTGCCGTTTCCTAGTAAATGACAACATAACCAATGTCACAAGGGAAGGAGGAAAGGTCCCCTGTGCAAGCACCAGTCGTTTCCCACTCCGGGGTGACGTTGCTTTCACAGCGTTTTCACGGCAGACTTTTTTTTTACGGAGTGGCTTGCCATTTGCCTTCCCCAGTCATCTACACTTTCCTCCCAGCAAGCTGGGTACTCATTTTACCTACCTCGGAAGGATGGAAGGCTGAGTCAACCTGGAGCCGGCTACCTGAACCCAGCTTCCACCGGGGATCGAACTCAGGTTGTGAGCAGAGCTTAGGACTGCAGTACTGCAGCTTTAACATTCTGCGCCACAAGGCTCTTATTATCACAAGAGTTGTCGCCAAATTCTTGGCTGAAATTCTCAAAAATTATCCTAACCAGGCTTTGTTGCAATTCTTAATCTTATTTTTAGCCTTTTAAGCTTCGAACGGATATATTGGATTGTTGTTTGGTTGACAAGTCTCTGTATATCTCTTTGGTTATGCCAATGGGGTGGGACGGTGGCTCAGTGGTAGAGCATTTGCTTGGTAAACAGAAGGTCCCAGGTTCAATCCCCGGCATCTCCAACTCAAAAGGGTCCAAGCAAGTAGGCATGGAAAACCTCAGCTTGAGACCCTGGAGAGTCACTGCCAGTCTGAGTAGACAATATTGACTTTGATGGACCAAGGGTCTGATTCAGCAGAAAGCAGCTTTATATATGCTCACATATGTTCATATGTTCTAGGGGAGGGACGGTGGCTCAGTGGTAGAGCATCTGCTTGGCAAGCAGAAGGTCCCAGGTTCAATCCCCGGCATCTCCAACTCAAAAGGGTCCAGGCAAGTGGGCGTGAGAAACCTCAGCTTGAGACCCTGGAGAGCCGCTGCCAGTCTGAGTAGACAATACTGACTTTGATGGACCCAGGAGGGTCTGATTCAGTAGAAGGCAGCTTCTTATATTCAATAAAGGTGTGCTGTTGCTACTGCTACCTCTGAATTCTAAATTCTAAATAAATAAATTCTAAATAAATAAATGTCTCTTGCCTTAACAGCAAGAAAGGGGGGGGGTTTCTTTAAGTAATTTATTTGCTTTACCTGTCTGTATCAAATTCTTCGGGATACAGTTCTTTGTAGCCACTGTGGCCCCACCTGAAAAACAGCAACAAGCTACTGAAAAAATGATCTTACGCACAAGCTATATAAAAACCAAGCCAGGCTACACGATCATCCGTAGAATCCTGTGACATAGTCCTTGCTGGGCTGTACCACTTCTGGTAGCAGAAGAGAGGGATTGTACGTATAAATGTTATAAGGTCCCCAGATTTGCTGGGAAGGCAAAAAGCAGCAAAGCATCTTATCAAATTTACTTTGCAAACGTACAGAGCGACAGGAATACAACAGTTCCTGGTATACGCTCTGCTCTACTAAAATGACATCTGAGCTTGCTCACATTAAAATGAAGACTAGGCTATTGTACTGCACACTACATTGGTCTTCCCTCAAAATCAATTTGGAAACTGCAGCTGGTGCAGAATGCCATGGGTCAGCTATCCCTGTTCTATGGGAAAAGGAAAGGAAAGATCCCCTGCGCAAGCACCAGTCGTTTCTGACTCTGGGGTGACATTGCTTTCACAATAAATTGTTCATTTTAAATGTTGTAAGCCGCCCTGAGCCTGCTCTGGCGGGGGAGGGCGGGGTATAAATAAAATTTTACATTACATTACATTACAACGTTTTCATGGCAGACTTTTTACGGGGTGGTTTGCCCTTGCCTTCCCCAGTCATCCACACTTTCCCCCCAGCAAGCTGGGGACTCATTTTACCGACCTCGGAAGGATGGAAGGCTGAGTCAACCTTGGGCCGGCTACCTGAACCAGCTTTCGCTGGGATAGAACTCAGGTCGTGAGCAGAGAGTTCAGATCACAGTACTGCTGCTTTACCACTCTGCGCCACGGGGCCACTAGTTCTATGGGAAGGGTGGGCTAAAAATCGAATTAACGAAAAAAATGACTGGGAACCTGATAGTGCATACATATGACTCCCATTCTGCAGACGCAACACTGGCTGCCCACTGGGCTCAGTTTAAGAAGAAGAAATTGGATTTATATCCCGGTCTCCACTCCAAAGAGTCTCAGAGCGGCTCACAATCTCCTTTACCTTCCTCCCCCACAACAGACCCCCTGTGAGGTGGGTGGGGCTGGAGAGGGCTCTCACAGCAGCTGCCCTTTCAAGGACAACCTCTGCCAGAGCTATGGCTGACCCAAGGCCATGCTAGCAGATGCAAGTGGAGGAGTGGGGAATCAAACTCGGTTCTCCCAGATAAGAGTCCGCACACTTAACAACTACACCAAACTGGCTCTCACAAGGACAGCTCTGCCAGAGCTATGGCTGACCCAAGGCCATTCCAGCAGGTGCAAGTGGAGGAGTGGGGAATCAAACCCGGTTCTCCCAGATAAGAGAGCTCTGGCTGATCCAAGGCAATTCCAGCAGCTGTAAGTGGAGGAGTGGAGAATCAAACCCGATTCTCCCAGATAAGAGAGCTATGGCTGACCCAAGGCCATTCCAGCAGCTGCAAGTGGAGGAGTGGGGAATCAAACCCGGTTCTCCCAGATAAGAGTCCGCACACTTAACCACTACACCAAACTGCCAGAGCTCTGGCTGACCCAAGGCTGTTTCAGCAGCTGCAAGTGGAGGAGTGGGGAATTGAACCCAGTTCTCCCAGATAAGAGTCCGCACACTTAACCACTACACTAAACTGGCTCTCCAGTTTGTCACCCTTCATAGTCTTGGTCCCTGTTTATCCACAGGACCACCTCTTCCCGTATATTCCAGCACAACAGTAGAGGCTTCTGCAGGTGCCAACCTACAAATGGGCAACATCAACAGCTGCCCATACATGGACTTTCTCCCTTGTGGCCCCCACCTTAGGAACAGCCTGTCTGAGGAGCTCAGGAAAGCCCCCCCTCTCCTGGCTCTCTGCAAACTAGGCAAAAACTTAATTCAAGAAGGCTTTTCTGCACAGATAACAAGGCCGCACTGGACAAAATGGTTCGCAAGTTTACTTGGATAAACGATTAGAGACTGTGGTCTATTTGGTGTCGTGGTTAAGTGCGCGGGCTCTTATCTGGGAGAACCGGGTTTGATTCCCCACTCCTCCACTTGCACCTGCTGGAATGGCCTTGGGTCAGCCAGAGCTCTGGCAGAGGTTGTCCTTGAAAGGGCAGCTTCTGTCAGACCTCTCTCAGCCCCACCCACCTCAATGGTGTCTGCTGTGGGGGAGGAAGATAAAGGAGATTGTGAGCCACTCTGAGATTCTAAGTATAGGGCGGGATATAAATCCAATATCTTCATTTTCTTCTTCAATAACAGAATTTCCTAAGGGAACTGGCTTTCAGACCTCTAACGTGGTTCAAATAACTTGTGGTTTTGTGTGCGGACCAGGTTTGATTCCCCACTCCTCCACTTGCGGCTGCTGGAACGGCCTTGGGTCAGTCATAGCTCTCTCAGGGGTTGTCCTTGAAAGGGCAGCTGTTGCAAGAGCTCTCTCAGCCCCACCCACCTCACAGGTTGTCTGTTGTGGGTGGGTGGGGGGGAGGTAAAGGAGATTGTGACCACTCTGAGACTCTGATTCAGGGAGAAGGGTAGGGGTAGAAATCTATGGTCTTCTTCTTAAACAGAGGCTGGATGGCAGCTCACAATCTCCTTTACCTCCCCCCCACCCTGATAATAAAAAAAAGATAATAAAAAAGACAGCAATGTGGATTCTGTCAATTTAAGGGGAAGTGTTTGTAAGTTTCCTGCATTGTGCAGGGGGTTGGACTAGATGACCCTAGAGGTCCCTTCCAACTCTATGATTCTTCTTCCATACTACTCTGTACAACTTACGGTAAAGTACAACCCTATTATGTATATTTTACATACTGTTCATACTTATGCTTATGGTCTGCTTCAGTTTTTTCTGGATGGTTCCAGACTTCTAGAATCCTAGGATATTGAACATCCCATTTTGTTGATCGTACTGACTTGCTCTGGGCAATCCACTTTGAGTCCCTGGGAGAAAGGGGGACTACAAGTATAACATCAGTAGATGGATAAATTTGTTCCTTATCGTCCTGGCCTTTGTCTTTCCTCCCTGTGGCCTGTATTCCACGCTCAAAACTGACATTATGACTGTCAGCTCCGAGAGGCAGGGATCTTCTTGTTTAGCTTAGTTTTGTCTATTAAAGGTCTGGTCCTCTGATGGTGCTGTAGATACCCTAAGAAGAGCAGCATTTTCCCGACCTGTCTGGCATGCCGGCTTCACATTCGTAGAGCTTCTTGTTCCAGTATCGGGCATGGCGGAGGTCATCTTCTGTTGTCACGGACACGGGAGCAAAACTCCTCACCTTCCAGTCGTGGTGTTGGCTGTCTTCATCAAAGCCGTCGCTACGCATCCGGCTACTGCATAGAGAACACAAGGAACTTTTTAATAGGAGTCACTGCAAAGGAAACTAGAGTTCTGTGGAAGGAATCACGTGCCAAAGGCAAGAAACAGCTCTGCCAGTGTTGGGAAGGAAACCAGAAGAGAGCAAGTTCTACCCACGATTCCCCACTTCCTGTCTCAGAAACACAGAGAAATCAATTGGTTTCTTAGCTTGGGTTGCCCTGTGTTGGATATTGTAACTCCAGCAAAAAAAACAACATACTGTGACAAAAATAACCATGTTCTATACAGTAGAATAAATGTAAAGACATTATACATACTCAAGATTAATACAAAATCCAGCAACACATCACCATCCAACAGGTATAGAGAAACAGCCTCAAAAATAAGTCCCCAGCACACCAAACTACCTTATTTGCCGGCGTATACGACGACTGGGCATATAAGACGACCCCCCAACATTTCCACTCAAAATATAGAGAGGGCTCGTCCCGCTGCTCGCTCCCTGCACGCCCGGCTCGCCGCCGCCTCCTCCGTGCTTCGTCGATGCGCGACTCCTAATGCAACGGGGCAGAGGCGCGGGATCGCCCGCCGTCGATAGGGCGAAATTTTGCCCATGATCCCGCCCAGCTGCCTAGAGTCGTGCCGGCCTCTCTGGCTGTAAAAAAAGTGCCAAACTTCTGCTCGGCAGAGGGCGGGCACCTCCGTCTCGGCGATTCACTTCCGCTGGCCGTGAGATTGTAAGCTGTCAGAGCGCCGGCTCTCCCTCAACAATCTCATCGCGGAGATATGAATGAGGTGGGCGGGCATCGGGAGGCCACTATGGGCACCCGGCGTATAAGACGACCCCCCCACTTGGAGGCATGTTTTTCAGGGCAAAAAAGTCGTCTTATACGCCGGCAAATACGGTAATATTGCAGACCGATTCTCTGTTTTAGGTACCTGCAGACTTCTCTGGACCAGGAGGCTCTTTTCCCAAACTTGGGGTGGAGGAACCGTGACCCCAACTATCGTTTCATCTCTCTCTGGTTCACCCTGCTTTATGGTCTCCTTGAAATGTTTACAGTCATTTCAAAGTGGAACAAGAGAAAGCCTTCATTGTTTTCAAATGTTGCAATACACGTTCTTCTGCTCAGTTCCAAGTACTTTTATCAATGGTTGTATTGCTCTAAGAGGACTGTTATTTTTGTCAGTCTAGTTTTTTTGCTGGTTCTTTGCTGTACACACTGCGCTCCCTGCTTTTGGTGTGGATATTGTAACTTGGCATGCAAGAGCCAAATTTCCTTTCCCTAACTCAAACTTTGAATGAGTCAGGTATAATCTTCTGAGCAGGATATGTAGCCCTAACAAAGCAGCAAGTGTCAAGGCCCAAGGAAGGAAAAATAGGCACCTCCATTTGGCTGCTAGAGAGAACGATCTGGTAACACTTAAAGGAGAGAAAAGTAATTAAAAATGAAGTGTAATAAAATCTCACCTGGAAGAATTGGAGAACAAACTCTTTTGTTTGCCCCGATACACGTCTTCTGTCTGTTTTTCTATCTCTCGTATTTTCCACATTTCTGACTCTTCCTGAATCTGCGAAACATCAAGAAAAGCACTCAAAGCAACATTTCTATAGGAATGGTGGACATCAAACATCAGTTGAATGTTGACACCCCAGACAGTAAGACGCTCTGCTCCGTACCTTGTTATGCGCATCAGTGTGACGAATGACATTTCGCAGGAGGACTTTCCCCAAAGGGACCCGGGACATACTTCAGCCTTAGATAATAAAAAAGAAGCATCCTGTAAGTTTAGTAAATGACTATATACTAGTGCCTAAATTGGAAAATATTCCTGTTAGGAACCTTCCTAGATGGGAGTCAATTAGGGTTGCCAAGTCAAATTCAAGAAACATCTGGGGACTTTGGAGGTGGAGCCAGGAGACATTGGGGGTGGAGCCAAGAGCAAGGGTGTGAAAGCATCACTGAACTCCAAAGGGAGTTCCGGCCATCACATTTAAAGGGATCTCATGCCTTTTAAATGCCTTCACTCCATTGGAAATAATGAAGAATAGGGGCACCTTTTTGGGGGCTCATAGAATTGGACTCCCTGGTCCAATCCTTTTGAAACTTGGAGGGTATTTTGGGGAGAGGCACTGGATGCTATGTTGCAAATTTGGTGCCTCTAACTAAAAGAACAGCCCGTCCAGAGCCTCAGATACCTGTGAATCAATTATCCATTATACACTATGGGAATCGTTCTGCATAGGGCATAATGCAGTGCCCAGCAGACATTTCCCTCCCCCCCACACACACTTTCTGATGACCCTGAAGTGGGGGGAGGGCCTCCAAACCGGGGGATCCCCTGCCCCCACCTGGGGATTGGCTACCCTAGAGTCAATCCATCTCCTGCTGGGACTTCCTGCAGCTTTCAACTTTGCCTAGCATATTGCCTTTTCCAGGGCCTCATTTGTGCTTTCCTGACATGTACTTTTGCCATCTTTATAAGGGGATACCAACTTGCTCTCTTGGGGTCAGTCTCTGTGTCCAAAAGACACCACCTGCAAGCTCTTAAGAACTTCCTCACTCAAATGGAAACCTGGGACCTAAGACTGGTCATTTTGTCTATGCAGCTGCCCTATGTCAAGGGAGGCCCATCTAGCTCCCCTCAGATGGGCAAAATATAGGATGGCCAGGTCTGTATTGGAAAATACCTGGAGACTTTGGGGGTGGAGCTGGGAGAGGGGAGGGATGGGGGAGGGGAGGGGTCTCAGCATGGGGCAATGCCCTAGAGTCCACCCATTTTCTGCAGGAGAACTGATCTCTGCCAGTTGGAGAGCAGTTGTAAAAGCAGATCTCCAGGCCCCACCTGGAGGCTGGCAACCCTAGCAAAAGACCTCTGGGGCCTTGAACACACAAAGGTCTTTCTGAAGTAGCACTGCCAACTGTGGGGAGAAATTCTCCTCCCCACACCCCATCCCCACATTGCCAGGAATAATGTCCAAGAGTCCACCCTTCAAAGCAGCCATTTTCTCCAGGGGAACTGATCTCTGAAGTCTGGAGATGAGCTGTAATTCTGGGGGATCCCCAGGTCCCACCTGGAGGCTGGCATCCCTGAATCTCAGTGGGGTTCAATGCCACAGAGTCCTCCCTCCAAAATAGCCATTTTCTCCCGTTGAACTGACCTCTGTAGACAGGAGATGAGCCGGAATTCCAGGGGATCCCCAGGTCCCACCTGGAGGCTGGCATCCCTGAACCTCAGTGGGGTACAATGCCACAGAGTCCTCCCTCCAAAGCAGCCATTTTCTCCAGGGGAACTGATCCCCAGGTCCCACCTGGAGGCTGGCACCCTCTCCGGAGGCCCTTTAAAGGGATGCCTGGGCTCCCTGCAGCTGCGCCACGGTGGCAGGACCGGCCCTGGCACCACCTAGCCTACCTCGCAAGGTTGTTGGGAGGCAATTCAAGGGAAGGGGAAGGCCGCCCGCGCACCCCGTCCTGAGCCCCTGGAAGGAAGAGCGAGCCGGCCTGGAAAGGGCAGTCCAGGGCAGCAGCAAGGGGCTCCGCTTCACACGCGCCCCGCCGCGGTCAGGCCCGCTCTTCCCCTCCCGCCACCCCCAGCCGGAGTCTCAGCCCCGCCAGCGGGACCTACCGGGCCACAGCGGCTCCGCGCGGCGCCAGAGGCTCCCGAGGCCGCGGAACCCGGAAAGCGGCGGGCGAGCGGAGCAGGGACACGGGGACGCGCCGCTTCCGCTTCCGGCGGAGTCGGCTTTCTGCTTCCGGCTGTTGCTATGGAGACGCCGCGGGCCGCCGGGGGGGGGCTGAAGCTTTAATGGGGGGGGGTCCCTGAAAAGAGCGTTTTTCAAGACTTTGAATGTTTCTACAGCTTCGGGCTACTTCCTTTCTTCCCTCCTTCCTTCCTTTCCTTCTTTCTTCCCTCCTTCCTTCCCTCCCTCCCTCCTTTCTTCCCTCCTTCCCCTTCCTTCCTTCCCTCCCTCCTTTCTTCCCTCCTTCCTTCCTTTCCTCCTTTGCTTCCTTCCTTCCTTCCCCTTCCTTCCTTCCCTTTTTCCTTCCTTCCCCTTCCTTTCTTCCATCCCTCCTTTCTTTCCTTTCCTTCCGTCTCCTTCCTTCCTTCCCCTTCCTTCATTCCTTCCTGCCTGCCTTCCTTTCCTCCTTTCTTCCCTCCTTTCCTTCCCTTCTTCTCCTTCCTTCTTTCCTTCCTTCCTTCCCTCCTTTCCTTTCCTCCTTCCCCTTCCTTCCTTCCCTCCTTTCCTTCCCCTTCCTTCCTTTCCTTCTTCCCTCCTTCCTTTCCTCCTTTCCTTCCTTCCCCTTCCTTCATTCCTTCCTTCCTTTCTTTTTCCTTCCTTCCTTCCTTCCTTCCTTCCTTCCTTCCTTCCTTCCTTCCTTCCTTCCTTCCTTCCTTCCTTCCTCCCTCCCTCCCTCCCTCCCTCCCTCCCTCCCTCCTTCCTTCCTTCCTTCCTTCCTTCCTTCCTTCCTTCCTTCCTTCCTTCCTTCCTTCCTTCCTTCCTTCCTTCCTTCCTTCCTTCCTTCCTTCCTTCCTTCCTCAGCAGGGCTCTTCTGAAGTTCTTATGAAGGCTTTGTAATATAATGTAATGTAAAATTTTATTTATATCCCGCCCTCCCCCGCCAGAGCAGGCTCAGGGCGGCTTACAACATTTAAAATGAACAATACAATAATAAAACATTAAGAACACATTAAAACCAATCAGTGATTAAAACATTCCTAGACTAACAGTGGAGGTAAGCATTATTAATTTAGCAGTAAACATTGGTACCATCATTAGTGAACGCCTGTTTGAAGAGGGCGGTCTTGCAGGCCCTGCGGAACTGATCTAAGTTCCGCAGGGCCCGCACCTCTTCTGGGAGCTGGTTCCAGAGTTGTGGGGCTGCGGCGGAAAAGGCTCGAGTGCGGGTGCTTTGCAGTTTTACTTCTTTTGGCCCAGGGATATTCAGTTTGTTTTTGCCTACTGACCTCAGTGCTCTCTGGGGCTCATATGGGGAGAGACGGTCCCTCAGGTAGGTCGGTCCTTGGCCATATAGGGCTTTAAAGGTTATGACCAGCACTTTGTACCGGATCCGGTATACAATCGGCAGCCAGTGCAGTCCGCGCAGCCCAGGCCGTATATGCCTCCATCTTGGAAGACCAAGTAGCAGCCTGGCTGCTGCATTCTGCACCAGCTGTAGCTCCCGGGTCCGGTATAGAGGCAGCCCCATGTAGAGAGCGTTACAGTAGTCCAGTCTTGAGGTGACCGTCGCATGGATCACCATCGCTAGGTCCTGCCGTTGTAGGAAAGGGGCCAACTGCCTCGCCCGCCTCAGATGAAAGAATGCTGACTTGGCAGTGGCTGTTATCTGGGCCTCCATTGATAATGAAGGCTCCAGTAAAACACCCAGGCTCTTTACCCGTTGCGCCGTCTTCAGTGGCGCCCCGTCAAAGGCCGGGAGAGATATTTCCTTCCCCAGAGTGCCACGACCCACCTGGAGAACCTCTGTCTTCGCTGGATTCAACTTCAGCCCGCTCAGTCTGAGCCACGTTGCAACAGCCTGCAAAGCCCGGTCCAGGTTCCCCGGGGCGGAGGCGGGCCGGCCATCCATTAGTAGATAGAGCTGGGTGTCATCTGCATATTGATGGCAACCCAGCCCAAATCTCCGGGCAATCTGGGCGAGGGGGCGCATATAGATGTTGAATAACATCGGGGAGAGAACTGCTCCCTGGGGCACCCCACAATCTAGTGTGCGCCTCTGGGATCGCTCACCCCCAATCACCACCCTCTGTCCCCGACCCATGAGGAAGGAGGAAAGCCATTGTAAGGCCAGCCCCTCTACCCCTATGTCGGCGAGGCGGTGAATCAGCAGCTGATGGTCAGCTTTGACCTCTCTGCCGTGTTGCTGGCCCTCCAGAGGAACTGGTTGGCCACTGTGTAGGACAGGAGGCTGGACAAGATGGACCCTACTGGTCTGATCCAGAAGGGCTCTTCCGATGTCCTTATGACGACCTTCAGATGTGACCAATTGGCAGCAGTGTTGTCCTTCAAGGTCCAGCTGCCTCGGCAGAAATTTTTGAAAGGGGTCTAGAGACACCTGGCATATTTATACTTTGCTTTCTCCCCATTTAGGACCCCGGGTGACTTACCATTTCTTCTTATCCTCACTTGCACCTGTGAGGTAGGTGAAGCTGAAGGCGAGTGACTGGCCCAAGGTTACCCAGCAAGATTCCATGGCAGATCAGGGATTTGAACCCCAGCTGTCTAACCACTGTACCACATGCACTCCCACAACCATTCTGGCACATCCTACGCCATACACAAGTGTGTTCAGAGCTTTTGAGAATCAGTTGTAGGGTAATGGTGGTCCGTTCCCCCCCACCCCCATTGTCTTTAGCCCAAAGCACTGGTTGTCTTGTTTTTGGATCTTTAAGGGGTCATTTTGTAGAAAAAGGTGCCGGAGATCTTTAGCACAACTCATAACTCATTTCCATATACCACACACCCTTGACATCACCAGAAGGTGTACTAAATTAGATCACCTCAGCATGTACCTTAAAATGCTTCTTGAATTACAATTGTCATCATAAAACCTTACTCCCATCATACTTTTAAAATTACTTTCTCCTATGTGGCCACAGTGGCGTGAGAAAGATTTCCATTTGTTTGCTTTACATATTTTGGTTCTTTTTCCATTTTTGTGGGGGAAAAGATTAGAACGTTTGTCAGATCTAAAGAGTTTAGCAAAATTCTCTTGACCGATGGAGCCCAGAAGCAGGTATTTGGGGGCGGGGGAAGAAAGAAAGAGCACAATAAAACGTAGAGGTGTTTCAGAGCTCTGCTCCTGTGAGCTCCTGCTCAAATGAGGTCTGTTGTAAGTAACGCAGGATGAGCTGTAGCTGTGTCAATAGCATAGTGCAGAGCTCAGTCTAGCCTTCAACAATGCATGCATGCATGGGGAGGGAGTTCAAACGCTGGGGAGCCTGCACAAGGCCAGGCACCCTGGACGACCCTCGCCGCCTCGGCCAGGGCGAGTTCGGGGGTGGCTGCTAGGTTTAATTTGGATAAATGTGTTTTTACTGAAGGCTTTTTCGGTACTTTAGGAAAATATTTCGTTTGAGATATTCTTAACCGCTCAATAAAATGGTACAAAGGATCAGGGTCTTTTTGTAGCAGGAACTCCTTTGCACATTAGGCCACACACCACTGAGGTAGTCAGTCCTCCTGGAGCTTACAGTAAAAAGAGCCCTGTAAACTCTTGGAGCCCCATGGCACAGATTTCGGCTCCTTCCTGGCCATGGAGACCCGACAGCAGTCAACTTAACATTTTCAATAGATTCCAGTTGTGTTGCATGCTGTTAATAGATGTGAAAGTACTTTAAGAGAATACTGTGAATGGTTCTTTCACGGAGGCTATGCCTTTTCCCTCCCCACCTGGAGGCTGGCAACCCTCTCAGGAGATCCTTTAAAGCAGGGGTGTCAAACATGCAGTTCGGGGGCCGAATCAGCCCCCCCCCCCCCGAGAGCTCCTATCAGCCCCCCCCCCCCCCGAGCAACTGGCTGCCATCTGCTTCTCCTTATATCTTGCTTCCTTCTGCTTAACAGCTTGCTTTGCAAGGCTTGCTTGACTGCGCAGGAACTACAGAGCAAAACCTCCATTTTCTCCGTTGGCTGAGGCTCCTCCACTGGGGAGGAAGGGGGGAGGAATAGCTTGCTGTGCCAGGCTCTCTCAATTGCAGAGCAGAGCTACTGAACCAAGCCTCTCTTCCTTCCATTGGCTGAGGCTCCTCCCCCTCCCAGTCCCCTGGGGAAGGAAGGAAAGAGCCAGAGCTTCCTTTGCCCAGTTCCTTGAATCCCATGGGAGAAATTCAAAGAAAGCATCTTTAAGACCAATGAATGCTAGCATTTTAAGCATGTTTTAAGTTTAAAAAAATATATATTTGTGTGTGTGTCCTTTATAAAGTTTATATCTCTGCTATCTAATCTTAAATAGATACAAATATGACCTGGCCCAACAAGGTCTCGTTTATGTCAGATCCGGCCGTGATAACAAATGAGTTCGACACCCCTGCTTTAAAGGGATGTCTGGGCTCCCTACAGCTGCGCCACGATGGAAGGGCTGGTCCTGCCACCACCTACCCTACCTCGCAAGGTTGTTGGGAGACAATTAAAGTGGGGGTGGGGGAGGACACACAGCACACTTTCCTGAGCCCCTGCAAGGAAGAGCAGGATTGGGAAGGACAGTCCAAGGCAGCAGCGGGGCAGGAAAGGGCTCCTTGGGAACACGCGTCCACGCTCATTTGCACACTCCCCGCTGTGGAGGCCTCGCAGGTCGGGCCGGGCCTGACTCTTCCCCTCCCGCCACCCCCAGTCGAAGTCTCAGCCCCGCCAGCGGGACCGTCCAGGCTCTGGCCAAACTCGCTTTAACATAAGAGGCACATAGAATAAATGTCAGGTGCTTGAGAGCCACAAACCATTAACGTCAGACGTGCGAGAGCCACAAGGAAGGAAAGCTGGGAAGAAAGCAAATATAGATGGAGAGGAGGACAGAGGAAGAGGTGGAAAGAAAGCAACTTTAACTCTAAATGTTTTCTCCAAGCCGCCGACCGGCTTGGTTTGGAGAAGTGACCTAAAGAGACAAATGCCTTCTCCAAGGCAGCCAACGGGGCAGTGGGGGCTTCGAGAGCCACACAATCGGGGTGAAAGAGCCACATGTGGCTCCCGAGCCGCAGTTTCTCCACCCCTGGTCCAGAGGCCGCGGAACCCAGGAAGCGGGGGCCAGCGGGGCTGGGGGACCACGGGACGCGCCGCCTCTGCTTCCGGCGGAGGCCTCTTGTCGCTTCCGGCTGTTGCTATGGAGACGGCGTGGGTCGCCGGGGTGAAGCGTCGCTGCCCTCTGGGGGCTCCTCGCGGTGGCTGTCTTGGGAACTTTCTAAACATTTCCGGGTATTTTTCGACGCGCTTTTCAAGGCTTTGGATAATTTCTACAGCTTCGAGCGGCCTGAGCCTGCTTGCTCGCAAGTAAGCCCCCACCCCCAACTCAGCCGGGACTTACTCCCAAGTAGACCCACTGGGGTTGCCAAGTCCAATTCAAGAAATATCTGGGGACCTTGGGGTGGAGCCAGGAGACTTCGGGGGTGGAGCCAGGAGACGCGGGGGCGGAGCCAGGAGACTTGGGGGTGGAGCCAGGAGACTCGGGGGGCGGAG
Source organism: Heteronotia binoei (assembly GCF_032191835.1). Taxonomy (NCBI): domain Eukaryota; kingdom Metazoa; phylum Chordata; class Lepidosauria; order Squamata; family Gekkonidae; genus Heteronotia; species Heteronotia binoei. Next base: position 8,011,416 of record NC_083234.1, read on the forward strand.
CCAGGAGACTTGGGGGCGGAGCCAGGAGACTTGGGGGTGGAGCCAGGAGCAAGGGTGTGATAAGCATCATTGAACTCCAAAGGGAGTTCTGGCCCTCCCATTTAAAGGGATCGCACACCATCCTTTTAATTGCCTTCCCCCCACTGGAAATAATGAAGGATAGGGGCACCTTCTTTTGGGGGCTCATAGAATTGAACTCCTGGTCCAATCCTTTGGAAACTTGGAGGGTATTTTGGGGAGAGGCACTGGATGCTGTGCTGCAAATTTGATGCCTCTACCGCAAAGAACAGCCCCCCCCCCAGAGCCCAAGATACCCGCAGATCAGGTCTCCATTATTTCCTATGGGAATAAATCTCCCTAGGGAATAATAGAGTTCCCAGCAGACATTTCCCTCCCCTCCCCCCGCTTTCTGATGACCCTGAAGCGGGGAAGGGCCTCCAAACCAGGGGATACCTTGCTTCCACCTGGAGATTGTCAACCACACACACACACAGAGTCACCTTGGGGGGGGGTGTGATCAGGCCCTTCCTCTTGCAAGGCTTCTTGCGCTTCAGTTAGGGTTGCCAGTCTCCATGTGGGGCCTGGAGATCTCCCGCTTTTGCAACTGGTCTCCAGCTGGAAGAGGTCAGCTCCCCTGGAGAAAATGGCTGCTTTGGAGGGTGAGCTCTAGGGCACTGGACCCTGCTGAGGCCCCTCCCCAACCCCGCTGTCTCCAAGATCCACTCTCAAAGTTCCCAGGGTATCTTTTCAGCACAGACCTGGCAACCCCATTTTGTTTCCAATTAATGCTAATAAGAGTAAACTGCACTGCATGTAAAGTGTACTGCACACTGTGTGACTTGTAAGCCTCACCCTCTCCTGGATACGCCCCCCAAAGTCTCCAGGTATTTTCCAACCCAGACCTGGCAACCCTATTAACTGCTGCTTGAGAGGCAGAAATTATTGGAATCAACACAACAACCACCTTGTGAAGTTGTCCGGATCTTGGTGGTCGAAAGAGGAAGTGGCGGCTGGCAGCATCAGAGGTTGGGGGCTTCTAGAATCATAGAGTTGGAAGGGACCTCCAGGGTCATCTAGTCCAACCCCATGCACAATGCAGGAAACTCACAAACACTTCCCCCTAAATTCACAGGATCCTCATTGCTGTCAGGTGGCCATCTAGCCTCTGCTTAAAAACCTCCAAGGAAGGAGAGCCCACCACCTCCCGAGGAAGCCTTTCCACTGAGGAACTGCTTTAACGGTCAGGAAGTTCTTCCTAATGTTGAGCCAGAAACTCTCTTGATTTAATTGGTTCTGGTCCTACCTTCTGGGACAGCAGAAAACAATTCCACCCCATCCTCTATATAACAGCCCTTCAAGTACTTGAAGATGGTGATCATATCCCATCTCAGCTGCCTCCTCTCCAGGCTAAACATCCCCAGCTCCTTCAACCTTTCCTCATAGGACTTGGTCTCCAGACCCCTCACCATCTTCGTCGCCCTCCTCTGGACCTCTTCCAGCTTGTTTATATCCTTCTTAAAATGTGGTGCCCAAAACGGAACACAATACTCCAGGTGAGGTCTTACCAGAGTAGAGCAAAGTGATACCATCACTTCACGTGATCTGGACACTTACTTCTGTTGATACAGCCCAAAATTGCATTTGTCTTTTTAGCCACCGCGTCACGCTGTTGACTCATGTTCAGCGTATGATCCACTAAGACCCCTAGATCCTTTTTGCACATACTACTGCTAAAACAAGTCTCCCTCATCCTATAACCACGCATTGGATTTTTCCTACCTAAATGCAGAACTTTACATGTTTATGTCCATCCTTGGTTATTAAGCCCTCCTTCCAATTCCTAAAGGAGTCTTTTTATTTCTCAAATCATCTGTGATTGCACTTTAAGTATTTAACTTTTAAGAAATTCCCACCCCTCTTGAACACCTTTCTTCCTAGGTATTTCTGACCATGGGATTTTACCCAGCATAGCTCTAAGTTTGTCGAAGTTTGCCTTTCTGAAGTCCAACAGATTTTGTTTTTTAAAATCTCTTTGCCTTTAGGAGAACAGCTTTAAAAGGAAAGATTAGATAGAGGGAGGATAAAGTCTGTCAGTGGCTACTAGCCCTGGTGACTGTGGGAAACCTCCCACGTTCAGTGGCACTAATCCTCTGGATCCCAGAGCCAGGAGGCAACATCAGGAGAAGGCCTCGGCCTCCATGCCCAGTTGCTGGACATCCAGAGGAACTGGTTGGCCACTGTGAGACAGGAGGCTGGACTAGATGGTCCTTCGCTGGTCTGATCCAGCAGGACTCTTCTAATGTTCTTATAAGGGGAAGGCCTTGGCTTCCATGCCCTATTGCTGGTCATCCAGAGGATGGTTGGTTGGCCCATGTGAGACAGGAGGCTAGACTAGATGGGCCACAGGTCTCATCCAGCAGGGCTCTTCTGATGTCCTTATGATGCCCTCTTCAGATGTGGCCAGCTGGCAGCAATGTTGTCCTTTCAAGGTCCAGCTCCCATTTTTTGAATGGGGTCTAGCGTCATCTTGTCTCTGGCATATTTATACCTTGCTTTTCTCCCTGTTTAGGACCCCAAGTGCCTTACAGCTTCATTCCCATCTTATCTTCATAGCAACTCTGTGAGGTAGGTGAAGCTGAAGGTCACCCCAGCATGATCTCATGGCAGAGCAGGGATTCAAACCCCACAACCATTCTGGCACATCCAGCGCAACGCACAGCTTGTGTTATCTTATTTATTTAGTTAGTTTAATTTATATCCCGCCCTCCCCGCCAAAGGCAGGCTTAGGGCGGCTCACAGGTTAGGCTCAAACAAGGACCAAACAAGATAAAAGAGCAATAAGACATAAACACAATTATTAAAACATCAATATCAATAGGTGCCCGTGCAATAATTAATGCAAACAGTTAGATTTTCAATGATAGCAGATGGCGAGATGGTCAGTATTAGACGTTCCAAAGAGGACCCAGGGTCACCCTGGCGTGGTAAGAGAAATCCAGAGTAATATTTAAGTTTATGGATCTAATCCGTTGCCATAGATGTTACCGTTATGAGAAAGCATGGTGGAAGAGTGCTGTTTTACAGATCCTGCGGAACTGTAGAAGCTCTCGCAGGCCCTAACCTCCTCCGGCAACTCATTCCACCAGCTAGGGGCAGCAACGGAAAAGGCCCTGGCTCTAGTTGACGAGCCTGGCTTCTCTGACGCTGGGAACCGTCAACAGGTTTTGAGACCCGGACTGAAGTGCTCGCTGGGTCATATGCGGGGAAAGGCAGTCCCTAAGGTATGCAGGACCTTGGCCATCTTGAACTGCAGATACTGAGGTGTGTGTTCAGAACTTTTGAGAGCCACTTGTAGGGTAATGGTGTTTTTTCTTTTTCCTGTTGTCTTTAACCCCAAGCAGCACTGCTTGACTTATTTTTTGGCTCTGTAAGTAATGCAGTATGGGCTGCAGCTGCGTAAATAGTGTACTGCAGAGCTCAGTCTGGCCTTCCACAGTGCACTGTGGGGGAGGGAGTTCAAGTAGAGATCCTCTGCCAGAAGCATGACTAGATTTTCATCTGTCAAATGCGGATTGTGTTAAAAGGGGATTGGATAGATTCCTGGAGGAAGGGCTCATCCGTGGCTACTGCCCATGATAAGGCAGAGAAAGAAGTCCTTTTCTCCCTTTCTCAGAATACAAGAACTCGTGGGCACTCAATGAAATTGCTGCGCAGTCAGGTTAGAACGGATAAAAGGAAGTCCTTCTTCACCCAAAGGGTGATTAACACGTGGAATTCACTGCCACAGGAGGTGGTGGCAGCTACAGGCATAGCCAGCTTCTAGAGGGGACTGGATAAACTGGATAAACATATGCAGCAGAGGTCCATCAGTGGCTGTTAGCCACAGCATATTGATGGAACTCTCGGTCTGGGGTATTCTTGGTGCTTTGGGGAGGGCTTCTAGTGTCCTGGCCCCAAAACCGGTTGGGCAGCATCTGTGCTCCATGGAGCCTGCTTTCTCCAAGGAGCACACATGCTGTGCATGGGGAGAGGGGGAGCCACCAGGTGGCGCCCTAGGCATTCGCATACTTGGCCTACCCCCCCACACTGGCCATGAGAGGCAGTAAACCTCAGACTCCTAGTACTTAGGAGGCCAAATCAGGAGAAGGCCTTGGCTTCTGTGTAACGTTCGTTGGCTCAGCAGGGCAGTTGGTTGGCTGTGGGATGAAACAGGATGCTGAACTAGATGAGCTGCCTCTTTATTTTTTCACGGTTTTCGTTGCGTCGCTGTTGATGCAAGACAAAATTGAATGTGGAAATAAAACTGAAGAAGCCATGCCGTCAAAACACTGTGAGACCACTTCAGCTGCTTCCTGCAACTGCTGGAAGATCCCTATGCCAGTTTGGTGCCGTGGTTAAGTGTGCGGACTCTTATCCGGGAGAACCGGGTTTGATTCCCCACTCCTCCACTTGCAGCTGCTGGAATGGCCTTGGGTCAGCCATAGCTCTGGCAGAGGTTGTCCTTGAAAGGGCAGCTGCTGTGAGAGCCCTCTCAGCCCCACCCACCTCACAGGGTTTCTTTTGTGGGGGGAGAAGATATAGGAGTTTGTAAGCCGCTCTGAGTCTCTGATTCAGGGAGAAGGGCGGGGTATAAATCTGCAATTCTTCTTCTTCTATGCTTTTGGAGTGGTGGTGCTCCTTTCTGAAGGGGATATTTGTTCCAATATTATTTATGGGTCCCCATATATTTATATAGCTGGGGACCTCAGGCTAAAATAGAGTTGGATTGCCTAAAGACCTCACATGAGCACCTGTTTGGGGAATGATTTAAAGAGCAAACTTCCTAGTCACACGTCTCACTCTTAGCAGTGAACATCATCTTTCAGAATGCAAACCTTTCTCCAGCCCTGCATGTTGGGGAAAGCTGGGCCCTGTTGCATTTCTGCCTGATGAGTGGTTGCCAGCACAAAAAGGGGCTAGCATAAACTTCTGAGACTAATTGATTTAAGGCCTCCGTTCCTTCAAGGAGATGAACTGAGACTGAAGAGTATGAGATTATTGGGGCGATATAAATATTTTAACAGTAAGAGCCCCACGGCGCAGAGTGGTAAAGCTGCAAGTACTGCAGTCGGAGCCCTCTGCTCATGACCTGAGTTCGATCTGGGCTGGGCTGGGCTCAGGAGCTGGCTCCAGGTTGACTCAGCCTTCCATCCTTCCGAGGTCGGTAAAATGAGGACCCAGCTTGCTGCGGGGAAAGTGTAGACAACTGGGGAAGGCAAGGACAAACCACCCCATAAAAAGTCTGCCATGAAAATGTCGTGATGCAGCATCACTCCAGAGTTGGAAACGACTTGTGCTTGCACAGGGAACTACCTTTACCTTTTTAAAATCTTTTAACATAGATTTCCGCTAGAAGGCTTTGCTGCTCCACCTTGAATCCAACTGCTCTTGCAGGTGCTGCAGCTTGGCTGCCTCTGCCACCTTCTCATCAATCAAGAGGCAGCGATGGAGGCCTTTTGTCGCTCAGAGGACATGGTGGAGAAGGCATCCCAGGTCTGGGCGATGCTGGATGACATGGCCGAAAACTCTCCTGAAAGCTACCGCCGATTCATGCAGCAGCAGCTGAACAGCGCAAAGCAGTATTACGCTCCCCCTGAGCCATACCTATGCCTGGAAGCCCAGATCTTGGTACGTTAGCAACCGGTGCAGAAAAGAAGGAATGGTAAATCCTGCAGGCGAAACTGGACGCCTTTGGCATTCAGAAAACTATGGTCTAGTGCAGAAGTCCCCAGACCTTTTCAGCCTGCGGGCACCTTTGGAATTCTGACACAATGCAGCATACACAGCCACAAAATGGCTGTCGCAGTTTACCTTCGACCACATAGTGATCTTTGGGCTGTTGTCGCAGCTGCTGCTAAAACAGCGTTGTTAAAAATCTGCACAGCCAATCAGGTTCAGGCTACAAAAGGCAAATGGGATAGAGAGGCCTACAGTATGTAGACAGACTCTATTAGGAACTGGGATAACGGAGAGATTAGATGCCATTGTATTCTCTTCTTCAGCTCATACTCCAGAAGCACAAACCAGAGCTTGATAGAATTCCTGCCAGTGAGTCATGCATGCAGAATGACAAGGCTGCTGACGACTGCTTCATTTCACTGTCAGCTTTAGTAACAAAATGGGTTTTGAATTCCCTTTGCAGGGGCCAACTGAAAAGCGACTGTTCGTTAACCTCTGCAGTTGGAGTAAAGTCCCCCCTCCGAAGTCCCAATCCGATCCAGTCCCATTAAGCGCCGGCAGAATGGATACGTTTGCAAAGCCAGGTGAGCAAAGGAACCGAGCTTCCTGTTTTGCATCAACTCTCGATTCTGTGGGGTGCTGGTGGAAGAGACCGGCGCTGATTCTCGTACCTCCACAAAGAGGGATGCACAAAAGTGGCAGCAATGAAATGTAGAGCTGTGTCGTTAAAGGACAACTTGCTCCCGTATAGTCCTCCCCAGGCACTACAGTCATAAGCTCTAATCATGGATGGCGCTTCACCTTAAGAGGCAGCACGGTATAGTGGTGGGCTCAGATCTGGGAGACCCAAGTTCAAATCCCCACCCTGCCATGGAAGCTGGCTGGATGATCTTGGGCCCGTTTACTCACTCTCAGCCTAACCTACCTCGCAGGGCTGTTGTATGGACAAAATGGAGAAAGATGGAACTTTGGACTGATGGCTGTCAGGGATAGGGCCTTTTCACCGTTCTCCTGGTTCTGAAATGTCCTCCCTTTTGGGTTGCCAGCTTCCTGGAAATCTCCCACATCTTTAGACAACAGAAATCTCCTCCTCTAGAGAAAATGGCTGTTCTGGAGGGGGAACTACAGCATTGTACCCTGATCTCCCTTCCCCAAACCCCATTCCCCCCAGGCTCTGCCCCAGAATCTCCAGCTACTTTCCCAAACCAGAGCTAGTAACTCCAACCTAAAGATTTAAGCACCCCACAAACACTCTTCTTTCCAGAAGGCCTTCTGATTCTTGCTCCCATGTCTCATATCCAGCTTAATGGTCCCCCATAATGGTGTAGAATGGCGCTTGGGTGGGCCTTATCTGCTCTGTGCCTTACTGATGCATTAAAGGTAAAGGTAGTCCCCTGTGCAAGCACCGGTCATAAGAACATAAGAGAAGCCATGTTGGATCAGGCCAATGGCCCATCCAATCCAACACTCTGTGTCACACAGTGGCAAAAAAATTATATATACACACACACACACACACACACACACATATATATACACACTGTGGCTAATAGCCACTGATGGACCTTTGCTCCATATTTTTATCTAACCCCCTCTTGAAGCTGTCTATGCTTGTAGCCATCACCACCTCCTGTGGCGGTAAATTCCACGTTAATCACCCTTTGGGTGAAGAAGTACTTCCTTTTATCCGTTTTAACCTGACTGCTCAGCAATTTCATCGAATGCCCACGAGTTCTTGTATTGTGAGAAAGGGAGAAAAGGACTTCTTTCTCTACTTTCTCCATCCCATGCATTATCTTGTAAACCTCTATCATGTCACCCCGCAGTCGACGTTTCTCCAAGCTAAAGAGCCCCAAGCATTTTAACTTTTTTCAGCTCTGGGGTGACGTTGCTTTCACGTTTTCACGGCAGACTTTTTATGGGGTGGTTTTGCCATTGCCTTCCCCAGTCTTTTACACTTCCCCCCCCAGCAAGCTGGCTACTCATTGGACCGACCTCGGAAGGAAGGCTGAGTCAACCTGGAGCCGGCTACCTGAACCAGCTTCCACTGGGATTGAGCTCAGGTCGTGAGCAGAGGGCTCTGACTGCAGTACTGCAGCTTTACCACTCTGCGCCACGGGGCTCTTGACTGATATATTAGGATATGCTTTTCACTGATTTTATATTTACTGACTCAACCTCACTGGATGTGCAGTATAGGAGAGAGGTGAAATAGATTCCAAATGAAGTCTTTGCCTCCATATTACAGAGACAGGCACTACAATAATGGTGTGTGTTCCAGTTTGGTGTAGTGGCTAAGTGTGCGGACTTTTATCTGGGAAAATCAGGTTTGATTCTTCTTGCAGCTGCTGGAATGGCCTTGGGTCAGCCAGAGCTTTTGTAGGAGTTGTCCATGAAAGGGCAGCTGCTGCAAGAGCTCTCTTAGACCCACCTACCTCACAGGGTGTCTGTTGGGGGTGGGGCGGGGTAAAGGAGACCGTGACCACTCTTGAGATTCAGAGTACAGGGTGAGAGTTAAATCCAATATCATCTTCACAACAACAACAAAATTAAATCGTTTGAAGACCAGCTTTTGATTTTCTTTTTTTAAACAGAAACTTTCCGACTGGCTTGTATTTTCACTCATACAGATCAGATATACAGCCTGCAATGATGAATCTGCCTCTTTTTTCAGAACCTTACAGCATCGTTGATATTGCATACAACCCTTCCGTTCTCGAGCAGGGGGGAAACCCGTCAGAGAGGGATCGGCTGATTTGCTTGTCGCTCAAGTTCATTGAGGAGCGTTATGACGTCTCTCTTTCCCCCGCTTGCAGTACCGCAAAGCGTAAACTGAAAGGAAGCCTGGAAAGGATGAGGAACAGCTTGCGAGGAGGGCGACCTACACCGCCCCCTTCTGAAAAGGATGGTAAGCGGCTGTCCAAATCAGAAGTGAGACCAAAATCACAGTGGAATTCAATTAACGTTTCCCTGAACTTCTGGGTTGGAGCTTGGAGGCTTTTAGGAATATTGAGTAGAGCCTGCTAGATCAGACCACTGGTCCAACTAGTTGGCTTGGGTGACTGGACAAACGACATAGGCCTTCCCCAGCTCCTGCCTCCCAAAATGCTGGTAATCCAGAAGAGACCCAGTTTAGTGTAGTGGTTAAGTGTGCAGGCTCTTATGTGGGAGAACCGGATTTGATTCCCCACTCCTCCACTTGCACCTGCTAGCATGGCCTTGGGTCAGCCATAGCTCTGGCAGAGGTTGTCCTTGAAAGGGCAGCTGCTGTGAGAGCCCTCTCCAGCCCCACCCACCTCACAGGGTGTCTGTTGTGGGGGAGGAAAGTAAAGGAGATTGTGAGCCGCTTTGAGACTCTTCGGAGTGGAGGGCGGGATATAAATCCAATATCTTCTTCTTCTTTTATCTGGGAGAACGGGGTTTGATTCCCCACTCCTCCACTTGCACCTGCTGAGATGGCCTTGGGTCAGCCATAGCTCTCATAGGAGATGTCCTTGAAAGGGGAACTTCTGTCACGGCTCTCTCTGCTCCCACCAACCTCATAGGGTGGACCTGAGAGCCAGTTTGGTGAAGTGGTTAAATGCGTGGACTCTTATCTGGGAGAACAGGGTTTGATTCCCCACTCCTTCACTTGCAGTCAGCCATAGCTCTGGCAGAGGTTGTCCTTGAAAGGGCAGCTGCTGTAAAAGCACTCTCAGCCCCACCTACCTCACAGGGTGTCTGTTGTGTGTGTGTGTGGGGGTGGAAAGTAGAGGAGATTGTGATTGCTCTGAGATTCAGAGTATAGGGTGGGATATAAATCCAAAATCTTCTAAAAAAAATCTTCTCTGTTCACAGATGCACTCTTTGGTCATTGTGGCTAGTAGCTATTGGTGGGCTTTCCCTCCATGAGTCTGCCTTACCCCCTTTTACAAGCCAGCTTTGCAGGTGGCCATCCTTGCATCCATCGGCAGCGATCTGTTGGCCATGGATTTCTCCCAGCGGCACTGCCCTCTTCTGGGCAAGGAGCTTTATAGCAAAGTGGGAGGGCCCTTGCACGACAGCGCCACCATCAGGGGGAGAACCGCCAGGCCCAGTGTCCTGCATAAGAAACACCGATATATTGTCAATGTTGCTGCAACTCACTCAGTATTGGATTGGAATCTGTTTGTTTTTTTTAATCTTGGGCCAGTCATACTCTCAGCCTAACCTACGAGAGCTAGGTTGGTGTAATGGTTAAGCATGTGGACTTTAATCTGGGAGAACCAGGTTTGATTCCCCACTCCTCCGCTTGCACCTGCTGATGTGACCATCAGTCAGTCACAAGTTCTCACACAGCTGTTCCACTCAAGAGCAGTTCTGTTAGGGCTCTCTCAAGCCCCACCTACCTTGCAGGGTGTCTTTTGCGGAGAGGGGAAGGGAAAGGAGATGGTAAGCCGCTCTGAGACTCCTCTGGGTAGAAGAAGATGATGATGATATTGGATTTATATCCCGCCCTCCACTCTGAAGAGTCTCAGAGCAGCTCACAATCTCCTTTATCTTCTTCCCCCACAACAGACACCCTGTGAAGTGGGTGGGGCTGAGAGAGCTTTCACAGCAGCTGCCCTTTCAAGGACAACCTCTGTCAGAGCTATGGCTGACCCAAGGCCATTCCAGCAGGTGCAAGTGGAGGAGTGGGGAATCAAATGGTGGGATGTAAATCCAATCTCTTTTCTTCTTCTACCTCACAGGGCTGTTTTGAGGATAAAATGGAAGATGGAGAGACCGCTGTAAGCTCTTGTCGTAACCCACCGGGGAGACACAATTAGAGTACAAATGAAGTAAATAAGAAAAAAAATATTTATCTATGAGTATACTAAATAGACACTCCATCTGCAACACAGACACTAACCTCGGGTTGCCAGTGCCAGTAAATTAACTCCTTTTGCTTCCAGCCCTAAAATAAATAAAATATTTGGTATGAGGCAGGCAAAGGGCCATGAATTTGACCCTCTTGCTGACACTGCTGTCCGTGTTAATATTTCAAAGCTCCGTGCCCGAAAACTTCATTGCGGAAAGAGGTGACCCTTGAGCAGCTGAAGAACATCACAGCCCGAGAAGAAGACAGCAGTCTGAGTCTGCTCACCGAAAGCAGCGCTCCCCGTAAACCCTGCCTCATTGAGGAAATTTCGAGCACCGAGAGGCCGGAGGAACTGAAGTCTCCAGCCTACGAAGTAACCACCAGGAAGGACGCCAGCGGGAAAGCCCTGAAGCTGGAAGTGAAAGTTGAAGTGCCAGAGGTGCACTGCGTCTCTGAGTGTAACCTGAGCATTTCTAAGGTAGGTCAGAACAATGAATGAGGGCTGACCCCGCGTGCTCTCTCACCCCTTATCTGTCTGGTGATCCTGACTCTCTAACAGCCATTCCACCTCTCCGTTTAAAAAAAGCTTTTCAGGAATGCAAGAGTCAATATTTGTACTCTGTCTTTCTTCCCAGTGGGGACTCAAGGCAGCTTACGTTATTCTTCATTTTAGCCTCCCGACAATGCTTAGTGTGCGCGACTGGCCCAAGGTCACCATGCAAGCTTTCTTGCCAGAATGGCGCTTCGAACCTGGGTCTCCATTACACTAAACCAACACTGAAACCACTACACCGCACAATTAATGTCTCCATGATACTAAACCAATGCTGAAACCACTACACCGCACTGCCTCTCACTTCACAACCACCCTGGAAGGCTGGCTGGTGTACGTTGAGAGCGTGACTGGCCAAGGCTTCCATGTCACGAGCGGGGACTTGAACCTGGGTCTCCCACTACCCCGCACTGGTTCTCCACACAACGCTGTCCAGCATCCTGTTTCCCACAGTGATCTACCAGAATTCCCCTGAGACAGCCAGCCTCTGTTGTTGCCCCTGCCAGGGGGCACTGGTAATTGAAGCCTACTGCTTCTGAACATGGAGGTTCTGTTGTTGTAGGATGACCTGTTGATGGAATGCCCGCAAAAATACCGACTGCACCTGAATCTGCCGGAGTCTGTGGAGGAGGAAGCAGCATCAGCAAGATTCTTCAAGAAGAAAGGAGTCCTGCTGATCACAATGCCCATTTGCCAGCAGAGCCAAGATCCGAGTGCTGAGTGAGCAATGAGTTTAAAGGGGTTCATATTAAGTGCCTTGGCCTGTACTTTACTCCTCTGAGCCTTTGAGCAGCAAACTCAGCTGCTCTTTGAACAGACACAGGGCACTCTCGACCACTGCCTAAAATTAGAGACACCACCAGCAACAATTAATGTGCTACCAGTAAAAATGGCTACTTGCAGAATATTTCTTACCCCTCCTTCAGTTTTCTACCGTGGTGTGCGAACCATAAGAGAGAACCACATGAGCTTTATAAAGCAATAGCAAACTGTACACTTCAGAACAATTCCTGCATTAACTGGAACAATTAAAAAAACCAAGTTAAATTCAAGGGAGGCCAGACTAAAAATAACCAGAGAACAGGCCTTCTCTATAAAAGCACCCCAATGGTGGAACCAGCTGCCGGAAGAGGCCCTACGGGACATGAGCCAATTCCGTAGGGTGTGTAAAACCGCCCTCTTCCGGCTAGCCTTTCAAGATGGAGCCTGAAATAAACATCATGCCATCACTAATACTAATAACTGAGATAACAGCGAGTAGAGATTATTTTAGACTGTTTTTAGATTGTTTTAGACTATGTAAAATTTTAATAGTAAATAGTAAATTTTATTGAATTGTATAACTGTTTTATTGTTCAATATGGCTTTGCCAAGCCTGTAAGCCGCCCTGAGCCTGCCTTGGCGGGGAGGGCGGGGTATAAATAAAATTTTTATTATTATTATTATATTATACTCCTCATGATTCCTGGGACTGAAAGTGCACTCGTGCCCTCTTCTCAAGAATGCTGTTGCTTAGCTGGGGGGATCGAATGTAAAAGTTTTCCCTGGCATTACCCAGAGATTGCCTGCAGGTGGGTTGGTAAAAACGTTTCGATCCATGAAAAACAGACCACTCACCAGCTGCCCCCTGATCCCTTGAACCGAAAGCCAACTTCGAACTTCCATATGCACTAGCAACAGTGAACACGCTGGTTCAGAAAACAAAGAAAAAACCTCTAGGTTGTAGTACCACGATGTCCTGACCCTGTGACCGTTAAAAGCGTGGGAGTATCATACGTTTAGCTACCCAGACAAAGCCCAGCTGTGGCTTTCGAAATATCGGGAAATTGAGATGTCCTCACGTCCGTCACATCGAGACGAGTTATTTCTGGATATTTGCTATGATAGATGTCGGTAAATGCTTTGCATGTCTCTTGTGACTGTTAGGACAGACTCTAAGAACTGAATCCGATAAAATAAAGACTGCTTGCATGGCAAGCTAAGCATTCTTCCCGGACACGCGTGTAGTGTGGTTCCTTCCTACACGAGGTTGCTGTACTCTCCATCCGGGCAGGGCCGTCGGTAAGGCAGACAACGAACACGTGAAGCTGCCTTCTACGGCGTTGGCCTTTTTTATTGCAAACGCACACTGTCTTGACATTTTCATAACGCCTCCCCAACGTTCCCTCTAACCCAAGTTAGCATGAGCTGGCTCACAGGTTTGTAGCCTCCAAGCTCTCACATTTTTGCCTTCGCTCGAGACCCCAGGGCACACTAATGTATTCAGCAGCTGACGGCTTTCATGCCAGTGGCCCACAAAGTAGAATTTTTGCTCACAAGACTCTGCAGCTTAGAGGCGACATTGCTCCGACCTGGTGCTTCTCACTGGGAATCGGAGCGGGGACCTTCTGAATGCCAAGCAGATGCTCTTCCACAGCCCCTCCCCTCGCGGCCCCTTGCAAAACAGTCGCATGTTGATTATTCCAAGGAAAAGGCCTCAGCAGACCCAGATCCTAAAAAACAGCTCAACAGTAGGGATGGGCACAGACCGTGAAAGCCCAGTTCAGGCCTCACAAAACCAGGCCACCCAAACCAACCCCCTTCCCCCACCCAAGCAAAAAAGCTGCCCAGACTGAACCGGCTCGGGTCCCTCTAGCACGGATAGGGAACAGTGGCTCTCCAGATGTTTTTTTGCCTGCAACTCCCCATCAGCCCCAGCCAGCATGGCCAATGGCTGGGGCTGATGGGAGTTGTAGGCAAAAAAACATCTGGAGAGCCACTGTTCCCTGCCTCTGCTCTAGCATCATCTGGAAGAGATGCAAGCATGTCACACCTCCAATGCACCTGCATCACTTCTGGGGGGGAGGTGGGGGGGCTAAACACCCAAACAGAACCAAGCAGAAGCTCAGCGAGTGTTTGGGGAAGGCGCCTTCCCCCGGACCTCATTCTGGAGTTCACAAACTAGGCAAGGTTTGGCTCAGCACAGAGTCCGCGCTCATCCCTACTCAGCAGCATCCTGAGCAGCCCCAGAGCGAGTAGGGCAGGCCAGACGCAGCTCACATGAAAAAGCTTCTCCCCTAAAACACTTCCCCTCCCCAGGCAGGATGAGGTTTGAGTCCATTTTGGGAGGGGGGGGTGGGGATCGGTCCAGCAAGGTGAGCAGGCTTCCCAGTCCATATTGGCAGCTGCAGGGCCAGCCGTGTGCACACGCACAGATCTACACACACAACATAAGAACATAAGAGAAGCCATGTTAGATCAGGCCAATGGCCCATCCAGTCCAACATTCTGTGTCACACAGCGGCCAAATATATATATATATATATATATATATATATACATATATATATACACACACACATACACACTGTGGCTAATAGCCACTGATGGACCTCTGCTCCATATTTTTATCTAACCCCCTCTTGAAGGTGGCCATGCTTGTGGCCGCCACCACCTCCTGTGGCAGTGAATTCCACATGTTAATCACCCTTTGGGTGAAGAAGTACTTCCTTTTATCCGTTTTAACCTGTCTCCTCAGCAATTTCATCGAATGCCCACAAGTTCTCGTATTGTGAGAAAGGGAGAAAAGTACTTCTTTCTCTACTTTCTCCATCCCATGCATTATCTTGTAAACCTCTATCATGTCACCCCTCAGTCGACGTTTCTCCAAGCTAAAGAGCCCTAAGCGTTTCAACCTTTCTTCATAGGGTAGGTGTTCCAGCCCTTTAATCATTCTAGTTGCCCTTTTCTGAACTTTCTCCAATGCTATAATATCCTTTTTGAGGTGCGGCGACCAGAACTGCACACAGTACTCCAAATGAGACCGCACCATCGATTTATACAGGGGCATTATGATACTGGCTGATTTGTTTTCAATTCCCTTCCTAATAATTCCCAGCATGGCGTTGGCCTTTTTTATTGCAAACGCACACTGCCTTGACATTTTCAGTGAATTATCTACCACGACCCCAAGATCTCTCTCTTGGTCAGTCTCTGCCAGTTCACACCCCATCAACTTGTATTTGTAGCTGGGATTCTTGGCCCCAATGTGCATTACTTTGCACTAGGCCACATTGAACCGCATCTGCCACGTTGACGCCCACTCACCCAGCCTCAACAGATCCCTTTGGAGTTCCTCACAATCCTCTCTGGTTCTCACCACCCTGAACAATTTAGTGTCATCCGCAAATTTGGCCACTTCACTGCTCACTCCCAACTCTAAATCATTTATGAACAAGTTAAAGAGCATGGGACCCAGTACCGAGCCCTGCGGCACCCCACTGCTTACCGTCCTCCACTGCGAAGACTGCCCATTTATACTCACTCTCTGCTTCCTATTACTCAGCCAGTTTTTGATCCACAAGAGGACCTGTCCTTTTACTCCATGACTCTCAAGCTTTCTAAGGAGCCTTTGATGAGGAACTTTATCAAAAGCTTTCTGGAAGTCAAGGTAAACAACATCTATCGGGTCTCCTTTGTCCACAAGTTTGTTTACCCCCTCAAAGAAATGTAACAGGTTAGTGAGGCAAGATCTTCCCTTACAGAACCCATGCTGAGTCTTCCTCAATAACCCGTGTTCATCAATGTGCCTACTCATTCTGTCCTTGATAATGGTTTCTACCAACTTTCCCGGTATTGAAGTCAGACTGACTGGCCTGTAATTTCCTGGATCTCCTCTGGAACCCTTTTTAAAGATGGGGGTGACATCCTCAGGAACAGTCCTCAGGAACAGAGGCAGATTTCAATGAAAGATTACAGATTTTTGTTAGAAGATCCACAAGTTCAACTTTGAGTTCTTTCAGAACTCTCGGATGTATGCCGTCCGGACCCGGTGACTTATTAGTTTTTAATTTGTCTATCAGTTGTAGGACCTCCTCTTTTGTCACCTCAATCTGACTCAGGTCTTTCAACACCCCTTCCAATATTAGTGGTTCTGGGGCGGGCAAACACTTCTCATCTTCCACGGTGAAGACGGAGGCAAAAAATGCATTCAGCTTCTCAGCCATTTCCCCATCCTCCTTCAGTAATCCTTTTACCCCATGGTCATCCAAGGGCCCCACTGCTTCCCTGGCTGGTTTCCTACTTCTAATATATTTGAAGAAATTTTTATTGTTGGTCTTTATGTTTTTTGCAATATGCTCCTCATAGTCCCTTTTTGCCTGCCTGATCACAGTCTTGCATTTGATTTGCCACTGCCTGTGTTCCCTTTTATTAATCTCACTTGGACAGGTTTTCCACCGCTTAAAGGAGTCCTTCTTACCTTTTACAGCTTCCATTACTTTGTTTGTTAACCATGATGGCCTCTTCTTATACCTGTTTGTGCCTTTCCTAACTTGTGGTATGTATTTTATCTGAGCTTCTAGGATTATAGTTTTAAATAGTCTCCAAGCTTCCCCAAGGGTTTTGACCGTATTTACCTTTCCTTTCAGTTTCCTCCTCACATGCCTCCTCATCTCAGAGAATTTACCCCTTTTAAAGTTAAATGTGGTTGTGGCGGTCTTTTGGGGCAACTCCCTATTTATACAAACGGTGAAATCAATAACATTATGGTCACTGTTCCCAAGCGGCGCAATCACTTTTACGTCTCTCACTAAGTCTTGGGCATTACTTAGGACCAGATCCAGGATCGCCCCACCTCTGGTAGGTTCTGAGACCATCTGCTCCATAGCACAGTCATTGAGAGCATCAAGAAACTCAATCTCTTTCTCTCGACCAGAACACATATTGACCCAATCAATCTGCGGGTAGTTAAAATCACCTATTACGACACAGTTTTTACGTTCAGCCGCTATCTTTAATCCTTCCATGATATTATAATCGTCCTCTCTCTTTTGATTTGGTGGGCGATAACAAACTCCCATAGTTAAATTTCCTTTTGGGCCCTCTATTTCAACCCAAAGCATTTCTAAAAGTGAATCTAATTCTCTGATCTCAGCCTTACTGGACCGTATATCCTCTCTGACATACAGAGCCACCCCACCTCCAACCCTTCCCTCCCTATCCTTCCGATATATCCAGGAATCACCGTGTCCCACTGATTCTCCTCATTCCACCAAGTTTCTGAAATTCCCACAATGTCTATGTTTTCTCCCAACACTAAACCATACACCATACAACATATATAAACCATACAACCATACACACACAAAGAAAACACCGGGGACCAAGAAGAGCAGGCTGATCAATTCCAAACGTTTAATGGAACACAAAAGCCACGTTCGGAACGAAGGACATTTTTTTTAAAATTCATTTTTTAGTGCAACCTGCTTCTTTATTGAAGGATTTTAGGCATAACTTCAACCAAAATCAGGAAGGAAAAAAAAACCACCCGACATTGTTAAGGTGGTCTCACAAAAATATTTTTTTTTATCTCCACAGTATAACCGCTTTCTGAATATTTAGTGGATCTGGGAGCACAACTTTACAAGAGACAATACTTAATGCACTGAGAGGATGGTACAGAACAATTCCAGGGTCGGTTTACGCTCCCCAAGTCATGTCACTCGGCAGCTACACATGATCCTCTTTCGGAACGCAAACCAAGGGAGCATTTCCCACTTGTACATCCTTCCCCCACTACAGGACACCGGGATAGATGCCTTTGGGCACAAGCTGGAAAGGAAATAATTGTTCGCCACTCCATATTTTTTTTTTTTACACTATTTACATGGCCAAAGAAATTCTGCTGCTTCCAAAGGGCCCGGCAGCATCTCTGGTCTCCAGAATGAGAGCGGCCCCAACTGGAGCTGGGACTTCGGCCACCACTGAACTTATCCCAGACATTTCAAAGGAAGACGAGCACACCTAACATTCTCTGGATTACAGCCAATTGAGAACCAACCAACCAGGAGCTTCTCCGCAGCACAGTCGTGGATTTAAACAAGAGGACCTGTGACCTTACATTCATGTCAGCGGCCCAGATGGGAGCCCTGCAGTACTGACTTCAGTCTCGACACCCATCAGAACTTCCTCTCTTACCTTGCCTGGGGGGAGGGGGAAGATCCAAATGCGGGAATATAAGTGACACCACTTATTTGGAATTGCACCATTCCCCTGAACTGCATCTCTTGCTTAAGAGTAAAACAGCATCTTCTGAACTTAATGAAGGACTGGATGGGGGAAAAAAGAGTAGAAGTTTGAAAGTTCTCCAGATGGGACAGACTTTCAGAAACGGTTCAAATGAAATTTTTGCAGTAAAAAGTGTAGACGGTACAATTCATTCCCTTTTGCATTAAAGCGCTTTGAAAGGGTTCCTTCGACTAGAAAAACCTAAACAAAGGTTGAATTCCCAAAGTTAAACTGGAATGTGGACCAACAGGAGGCCTCTTCTGCTCCAGCCCTCCCTAAATATCTGCTAGTCTAGAGGACAGGAGAGCAGAAAGGCCAGGCAGGGTCCACTACCCGTGCTCGATTGGCAACTTCTTCACCCATCACCCCCCTTTCAGGCATCTCCTTGTTCTTTTTAAAGCTTTTTTGAGATCCACCTCGCTTGCTTTTGAGAACTCAAAAGAGGCCGCGGGATCACTGGGCCGGGCTGGGCCTTTGTTCCTTTGATTAGAAAGCACACGCTCCTCACATGATTTTTGTGCAGCCGGTGCGCTGTAACGGGGAAAAGTCTGCAAACTCATCCGCTGTACAAAATACAGCATAGTTGTACTCGCTTCTGGAAAGTGTGTGCAAACTAGTAAATCTGTACAGCTGGCAATAAAAATCACCAGCAACCGTATGTGTATATATATATACATATATATATATATATTTGTTTAAAAAATAAAGAAAGGAACATTTGGTTTAAAAGTCTAAATGCTAGATATATAAATAGCTTTCTTTAGAATGAAGTGATGTGACCAAATCAGTCCCGATGGCTTGGAGAGGGGGAATTATAGCAACATGGTGTTCGGCTTCTCCAGGAACTTCTTGAACTCGGCGAGCCACTGGGCTCCGACGGCCCCGTCCACGACGCGGTGGTCACAGCTCAGGGTCACGGACATCATGCTGGCCACGTCAAACCTGGAGGGGGGAAAGATGGCCCAGATGCTTAGCTTTTAAAACCCAGCCCAGGAAAAAAAAAACCCCTCTGTGCAGGCTTTTGTAGCTTTCTTCAACCAAAATTAGTATGGGCCACAGAATAATATAATAGAGTTGGAAGAAGAAGATGATGATATTGGATTTATATCCCGCCATCCACTCCGAAGAGTCTCAGAGCGGCTCACAATCTCCTTTCCCTTCCTCCCCCACAACAGACACCCTGTGAGGTAGATGAAGATATTGGATTTATATCCCGCCCTCCACTCCGAGGAGTCTCAGAGCGGCTCACAATCTCCTTTACCTTCCTCCCCCACAACAGACACCCTGTGAGGTAGATGAAGATATTGGATTTATATCCCGCCCTCCACTCCGAAGAGTCTCAGAGCGGCTCACAATCTCCTTTACCTTCCTCCCCCACAACAGACACCCTGTGAGGTAGATGAAGATATTGGATTTATATCCCGCCCTCCACTCCGAAGAGTCTCAGTGCGGCTCACAATCTCCTTTCCCTTCCTCCCCCACAACAGACACCCTGTGAGGTAGATGAAGATATTGGATTTATATCCCGCCCTCCACTCCGAAGAGTCTCAGAGCGGCTCACAATCTCCTTTACCTTCCTCCCCCACAACACACACCCTGTGAGGTGGGTGGGGCTGGAGAAAGCTCACACAGCAGCTGCCCTTTCAAGGACAACCTCTGCCAGAGCTATGGCTGACCCAAGGCCATGCTAGCAGGTGCAAGTGGAGGAGTGGGGAATCAAACCCGGTTCTCCCAGATAAGAGTCCGCACATGTAACCACTACACCAAACTGGCTCTCCAGGGACCTCCAAGGTCATCTAGTCCAACCCCCTGCACAATGCAGGAAATTCACAAATGCCTCCCCCTAAATTCACAGGATCCTCATTGCTGTCAGATGGCCATCTAGCTTCTGCTTAAAAACCTCCAAGGAGGGAGAGCCCACCACTTCCCGAGGAAGCCTGTTCCACTGAGGAACCGCTCTAACGGTCAGGAAGTTCTTCCTAATGTTGGGCCGGAAACTCTTCCGATTTAATTTCAACCCACTAGTTCTGGTCCGACCTTCTGGGACCACAGAAAACGCACAAAGCTGCCTTTGGTCTCCTCGCTTATCATTGCCTGCTCTGAACCTCTCCAGCAGACTGAGCCAAAGATTGCATGCCAGCAGGCACTTCCTGATGGAGCCAAAGCTCCCCCCCCCCCACACACTTATTTTTATTTCCTGTGTTTACAGCCTCCTTCCCTCAATTTGATTCGAAGTGGGCTGAGCCAAAAAGTCTATGTGAAGAGACATCTAATAAGCAAGCACACTGGAGGTCAATACAGTCGATGCAAGGAGACATCAAACAAACAAATGCCAGAATGTGAGGGAGCAGAGCAGGGGTGGTCAAAGTGTGGCTCTTTCGCACCTATTGTGTGGCTCTCGAAATCCCCATCACCTGGCTTGGAGAAGACATTCCTCTCTTTAAATTACTTCTCCAAGCCAAGCCAGCTGGTGGCTTAGAGAATGCATTTAAAGTTAAAGTTCCTTCCTTCCTTCCTTCCTTCACGGCTCTCGAACATCTAACATTTATTCTGCGTGGCTCTTACGTTAAGCAAGTTTGGCCAGCCCTGGAGTAAAGCATATTAGGCCTGATACAGAGTGTAGATATAAGGAAAAGAAATGGCATTTCATCACTAGCCACTTCCAGATTCCTGGTTCTTGAATCACTTTACACGGACGATAAAACTATTACGCTGTAGCGTCGCGGACTGGGCACCAGGCTCCTCCTTTGAAGAAGAAGAAGGCCGCAGATTTATACCTCGCCCTTCTCTCTGAATCAGAGACGCAGAGCAGCTCGCAATCTCCTTTATCTTCCTCCCCGCCACAACACCCTGTGAGGTGGGTGGGGCTGAGAGAGCTCTCACAGCAGCTGCCCTTTCAAGGACAACTCCTGCAAGAGCTATGGCTGATCCAAGGCCATTCCAGCAGCTGCAAGTGGAGGAGCAGAGAATCAGACCCGATTCTCCCAGATAAGAAGACTGCAGATTTATACCCCGCTCTTCTCTCTGAATCAGAGACTCAGAGCGGCTTGCAATCTCCTTTATCTCCTTCCCCCACAACAGACACCCTGTGAGGTGGGTGGGGCTGAGAGGGCTCTCACAACAGCTGCCCTTTCAAGGACGACTCCTGCAAGAGCTATGGCTGACCCAAGGCCGTTCCAGCAGGTGCAAGTGGAGGAATCAAACCCGGTTCTCCCAGGTAAGACTCCGCACACAACTACTACACCAAACTGGCTCTCCGCTTTGGCTACCACTTGTTATGTCAGAGAAAGACAGAGTCAAAAGATACAGAACTAATGCTACACGCAGCACAGTCCTGTGCAGGCACACCTCGGAGCGTGCTCTGGACAGTATCTGATGACAGCCGGGGTTCTTAACCCACTGATTGGTTGATTGCACTGCCTCAGATTACTCCTCTGAGGATTCAGCCGGGGAGAAGAAGCAGTTTCCGTTATGCACAAGACAAATCGCAAGGAGAGAAGGCAGCATCTGTCCCATCTCCCCTGCAAATTCTGGAATGTCCCCTTTCACTGTAATGCTCCCTTATGCACTGCCAGTGAGTACCGAAGGTATTTAAACACACTTGCCCCTTTTCGTTATCTGCTGGCACCAGCCGTTTCTCAGAAGCGCCGACCGCTAAAATGCAAGCCTGTGGTGGATTGATGATGGCGGAGAAGTTCTTGATGCCGTACATCCCTAAATTTGAGACCGTGAAAGTTCCACCCTGTTGAGAAACACACTGCTTCAATATGAAGAAGATATTGGATTTATATCCCGCCCTCCACTCCGAAGAGTCTCAGAGCGGCTCACAATCTCCTTTCCCTTCCTCCCCCACAACAGACACCCTGTGAGGTAGATGAAGATATTGGATATATATCCCGCCCTCCACTCCGAAGAGTCTCAGGGAGGCTCACAATCTCCTTTCCCTTCCTCCCCCACAACAGACACCCTGTGAGGTAGATGAAGATATTAGATTTATATCCCGCCCTCCACTCCGAAGAGTCTCAGAGCGGTTCACCATCTCCTTTCCCTTCCTCCCCCACAACAGACACCCTGTGAGGTAGATGAAAATATTGGATTTATATCCCGCCCTCCACTCCGAAGAGTCTCAGAGCGGCTCACAATCTCCTTTCCCTTCCCCTCCACAACAGACACCCTGTGAGGTGGGAGGGGCTGGAGAGGGCTCTCACAAGCAGCTGCCCTTTCAAGGACAACCTCTGCCAGAGCTATGGCTGACCCAAGGCCATTCCAGCAGCTGCGAGTGGAGGAGTGGGGAATCAAACCCTGTTCTTCCAGATAAGAGTCCGCACACTTAACCACTACACCAAACTGGCTCTCCAAACTGGAACACCAATGTGGTGTTCCAGGTCATGGTGCCGCCTTCTAATGAATCGGACCCCCCTTGGTCCATCTAGGTCACTACTGTCTACTCAGACTGGCAATAGTTCTCCAGAGTCTCAGGCAGAGGAAGAAGAAGAAATTGGATTTAAATCCTGCCCTCCACTCCGAATCTCAGAGCGGCTCACAATCGCCCTTATTTTCCTCCCCCACAGCAAACACCCTGTGAGGTAGGTATGGCTGAGAGAGTTCTCCCAGAAGCTGCCCTTTCGAGCGCAACTCTGGGAGAGCTATGGCTGACCCCAGGCCATTCCAGCAGCTGCAAGTGGAAGATTTGGGGAATCATACCCGGTTCTCCCAGATAAGAGAGTTATGGCTGACCCAAGGCCATTCCAGCAGCTGCAAGTGGAGGAGTGGGGAATCAAACCCAGTTCTCCCAGATAAGAGTTATGGCTGACCCAAGGCCATTCCAGCAGCTGCAAGTGGAGGAGTGGGGAATCAAACCCAGTTCTCCCAGATAAGAGAGCTATGGCTGACCCAAGGCCATTCCAGCAGCTGCAAGTGGAGGAGTGGGGGAATCAAACCCGGTTCTCCCAGATAAGAGAGCTATGGCTGACCCAAGGCCGTTCCAGCAGCTGCAAGTGGAGGATTTGGGGGATCAAACCCGATTCTCCCAGATAAGAGCCCACGCACTTAACCACTGCACCAAACTGGCTCTTTTTCTCATCACCTCCTCCCTGGTCCTGTGAACTGGAGATGCCAGGGATTGAACCTGGGACCTTCTGCACGTTAAGCAAATGCTCTACCACTGAGCCACAGCCCCTTCCCCCTAAACGCTCTGCCGATCTGCTTCCTGGACAGCCACACAGCTCAAGTCTGTCTGCACATCCGGCCTACAGCGGCAGCTTTGGGGAGGTGCTCCAGGTCCACAATCCTCACCTGAAATTCATGTGGCTGGAGCTTGCCCTCCCGGGCTTTGGCTGCCAACGCGACGACATCTTGATTAATGGCAGCCAGTCCCTTGATGTGGGCGTTGAACACAATTGGAGTTATGAGCCCCACCGGGGTGCTGACTGCGACGCTGACGTCGACCACGTGATTCCTGAAAGAGGCGCAAAGACAAAACAAGCGAGCCTGAACAAAGAAAGGAATAGCCCAGGTTTAAATCGAGATGGCAGAAGCTTCTTGCAGCCTCTCCGTGCCCACCTTCTCCAAACCCTTCTGGCCTCACTTGACTTGCTTGCATGAGAAGTCACCTAACCACCAGCCCCAGGCGCTCAGAGGGCTCCAGCAGGCTCTTAGATGTAGCCGCTCGTTATCGAAAAAACTCTGGGTCATCTGAGGGCTGCTCACTTACTGCCTAATGACCGTGTCCAGCCAAGAGGAATTCGCTTCAGGCACCTTCATGCAAGCCAGCGCCGAAGCCTTAATGATGAAGTCGTTGACAGAGAGTTTAACCTTCTCCGGCGTCTCCTGCAAAGACAGGGAAGAGGATGGTGACACGTGCAGAACGGCTCAGCCTCCAGAGCTGCTCTCATAAGAACATAAGAGGAGCCATGTTGGATCAGGCCAGTGGCCCATCCAGTCCAAAACTCTGTGTCACATAAGAACATAAGAGAAGCCATGTTGGATCAGGCCAGTGGCCCCTCCAGTCCAACACTCTGTGTCACATAAGAACATAAGAGAAGCCCTGTTGGATCAGGCCAATGGCCCATCCAGTTCAACACTCTGTGTCACATAAGAACATCAGAGAAGCCCTGTTGGATCAGGCCAGTGGCCCCTCCAGTCCAGCACTCTCTGTCACATAAGAACATAAGAGAAGCCCTGTTGGATCAGGCCAATGGCCCATCCAGTCCAACACTCTGTGTCACATAAGAACATCAGAGAAGCCATGTTGGATCAGGCCAGTGGCCCCTCCAGTCCAACACTCTGTGTCACATAAGAGAAGCCCTGTTGGATCAGGCCAATGGCCCATCCAGTCCAACACTCTGTGTCACATAAGAACATAAGAGAAGCCATGTTGGATCAGGCCAATGGCCCTTCCAGTCCAACACTCTGTGTCACATAAGAACAGAAGAGAAGCCATGTTGGATCAGGCCAGTGGCCCCTCCAGTCCAACACTCTGTGTCACGTAAGAACATAAGAGAAGCCATGTTGGATCAGGCCAAAGGCCCATCCAGTCCAACACTCTGTGTCACAGAAGAACATAAGAGAAGCCATGTTGGATCAGGCCAATGGCCCATCCAGTCCAACACTCTGTGTCACATAAGAACATAAGAGAAGCCATGTTGGATCAGGCCAATGGCCCATGCAATCCAACACTATGGGTCACACAGTGGCCAATATGTGTGTGTGTGTGTATACACACACACATACATACACACACACACACACACATATATATACTGTGGCTAATAGTCACTGATGGACCTCTGCTCCATATTTTTATCCAATCCCCTCTTAAAGCTGGCTATGCTTGTAGCTGCCACCACCTCCTGTGGCAGTGAATTCCACATGTTCATCACCCTTTGGGTGAAGAAGGACTTTCTTTTATCCGTTTCAACCTGACTGCTCAGCAGTTTCATTGAATGCCCACGAGTTCTTGTATTGTGAGAAAGGGAGAAAAGTACTTCTTTCTCCGCTTTCTCCATCCCATACATAATCCTGTCAACCTCTCTCATGTCACCCCGCAGTCGACGCTTCTCCAAGCTAAAGAACCCCAAGCGTTTCAACCTTTCTTCATAGGGAAAGTGTTCCAAACCTTTAATCATTCTAGTTGCCCTTTTATGCACCTTTTCATTGCTATAATATCCTTTTTCCAACGCTATAATATCAAAGGAGGGCAGCAGCTTCCTACCACCACAATCCCCCACCTCACTACAAGGACGGCAGGAGGCTGCTCTCCCCTGAGAAGCCCACGCAGGCCTTACGGAGAGAACACAATCCTTCACTCAAGCAAGAACACCAGGGTGGGGCGGTGGAGTAGTTAGAGCAGGGGTGGGGAACGTCTGTCCCGAGGACGTAGCAGCTTCGAGACCAGCTTCGAACGTCCTTGAGATCACGTGGTGTGGCCCTCGGGGATTGCTGGGCCGAGCCGAGCCATGTGGCAGCCTCCCTGGGGCCTGGCTGGCCAGTAAAGGATTGCGGGGCCCAGCTGCATTGTCCAGCAGTCTCCTTAGGTTCCTTGCTTGGCTTTTTCTACAAAAAAAGCCCTGTACCTCGGCATTTGCCTAGGGCGGCAGGCTGGGTGGGTGGGTGGGTGTGTGCCAAATTAGGCTATCCCCATATGACTTCAAACAAGAAAAACAATTATTTGCATTAATTTTGACAACTTGAATCGTTCTCCCTCGGCAGAGCACTGTTTTTTAAGTAGATAGTTTTGTATGGCCCACGAATGATGTTATAAATATCCAAATGGCCCTTGGCAGAAAAAAAGGTTCCCCATTCCTGAGTTAGAGTGTCAGGGCTAAGATCTGGGAGACCTGGATTCAAATCCCCACTCAGCCACGGAAGCTCACTGGGGGGGGGGCGGGGTGGACCCTGGGCTGGTCACACTCTTCCCATTTCACCTACCTCACAGGGTTGTTATGAGGATCAAAACGGAGATGGAGAGACTGTTGTGAGCCACTTTGGGCCCCCAATGGGGAGAAAAGCGGGGCATAAATTAACTAAATAAATTCCCAGGAGCAACCAGGAGCCAGAGTAGGCTGAATGTCTCCCAACAGAGCCCAGCCGGTCAGGCCGGCTTGCAAAGGTGCAACTCTCCATTCACAACAAGGTCTCCCCTTCTCCTTGCCAGGGCTTTTTTGTAGCAGGAACTCCTTTGCATATTAGGCCACACACCCCTGATGCAGCCAATCCTCTTGGAGCGTATAGGAAAGAAGATACTGGATTTATATCCCACCCTCCATTCCAAAGAGAGCGGCTCACAATCTCCTTTACCTTCCTCCTCCACAACAGACACCCTGTGAGGTAGATGAAGATATTGGATTTATATCCCGCCCTCCACTCCGAAGAGTCTCAGAGCGGCTCACAATCTCCTTTCCCTTCCTCCCCCACAACAGACACCCTGTGAGGTAGATGAAGATATTGGATTTATATCCCGCCCTCCACTCCGAAGAGTCTCAGAGCGGCTCACAATCTCCTTTACCTTCCTCTCCCACAACAGACACCCTGTGAGGTGGGTGGGGCTGAGAGGTCTCTCACAGCAGCTGCCCTTTCAAGGACAACCTCTGCCAGAGCTATGGCTGACCCGAGGCCATTCCAGCAGGTGCAAGTGGAGGAGTGGGGAATCAAACCCGGTTCCCCCAGATAAGAGTTCGCACTACACCAAACTGGCTCTTCTTCACCCAAAGGGTGATTAACATGTGAAATTCACTGTCACAGGAGGTGGCAGCGGCTACAAGCATAGACAGTTTCAGGAGGGGATTGGATAAGCATGGGGAGCAGAGGTCCATCAGTGGCTATTAGACACAGGGTATTGTTGGAACTCTCTGGGGCAGTGATGCTCTGTATTCTGGTGCTTGGGGGGGCAAAGTGGAAGGGCTTCTAGCCCCACTGGTGGATCTCTTGATGGCACTTGGGTGTGGGATTTTTTTGGCCACTGTGTGACCCAGAGTGTTGGACTGAATGGGCCATTGGCCTGATCCAGCTTCTCTTAAGTTCTTACGATGGCCCTGTACTAAGAGCCCTGTAAGCTCCAGGAGGACTAGCTACATCACGGGTGTGTGGCCTAATATGCAAAGGTGTTCCTGCTACAAAAAAAGCCCTTCTCCTTTCAGATCGAGCGGCCTGTTCTGCTCCCCGAGCGGGGAATCCCAGATGAGTGGCCTGCAGAAGGCAGCCTGAACAGCCTCGCCTCCGTTCTGCCCCAATGACACATTTCCCTGGGGTGTGAAACCTGGCCCCTCCCCAAAGCTATCTTTGAACTAGTCATATTCCACTTTGTGCTTCCCATCTCGAGTTGCATGTTTTAAGTGTGGGCCAAGAAGGCACAGTGGGGGGAAACTGACACTCGAGGGACGCACGTGGACCCCTGCGCTGCTGGAACAAGCCACAGAAGGGCAGAGCACTTCGACATCTCGTCTGCCACACAACCATTAAACCATCACCAGGAGAGGCAAGCAGCAGCCCGCTTGGACCCAGGAGGGCCACGCTGATTCTCTCTCCCACCCCCCAAACGCATTCAAGCAGTCTCCGCAACGGCAAGTTACCTGGTTGAGCTCTTTCCTTAGCACCAGTATTTCTCCCATGTCTATATCAATTGAGAGGTAGTAATGAGGTATCGTTTGCTTGGACTGCATCAAGCGCTGAGCGATCACCTGCAGCAAGCGAGGAGAAAGGTTAAGGTCTGACGTAGGCCAGGCCGACACAGGAAGCAGAAGTGACCGCACCACTAGCTTTCTTCAGGTGGAAGACGCGGCGTTGGAATATTCCCCTGGAACGTTTCTTTCCTTTTCCTGTACTACTGCAAGTGGGATTCTATTCCATAAATTCTGCACCACTTTAAAGCGTCACGTTAATGCTTTTGCTACGCTTTAGCTCTTTCTGGTGGTTGCAGGCTTCTCCGGTCCTAATGCACTGGTTCCTGAATGTCCCCTCTTGTTGCCTGTCCTCACTCCCTCTGCGTAAACCGTCCCCGTGAGAAAGGCGGACCCTAAATAACGCAAATGATGTTAAAAATGAAACACACAGGCCAGGCCCTGCATTTTAATTTGTTTCTTCCAAGTCGAAAACTGGCACATTGGATAGAAAAGTTTTATCCTAGCCAACTCTGTCTTGTGTTTGTTTAATGAGCATGGATTGCTTTTACTCGTAGAAGCATCTGAAAATGGTATTTCCCGTCCCCCCCTTCCCCCCAACCCGTAAGTTGAAATGGTACAGCTGGATTTGAGTCCAGGAGGACGTCACAGACCAACAAGATTTTCGGGTTGCAAGTTTTCCAAGAGCCAAAGCTCCCCTTCGGTAGATATCCTGCATCAAAGAGTTCTGACTCTTGAAAGTATCTACCTTGGAAAATCTGGCTGGTCTCGAAGCCGCTGCAGGACTCCAAGCTGACTGTTCTACCGCAGACCTTATTTTGTGGCATGTGCACGCCGGGCCTTCGCAAGGTGCCAGAGAGAACGTCACAATGTATTTTTGGATTTCCTTGACACTCTCCCTCTTCCACAACCCCACCTCAGCACCCAGGGGAGAGGAACAGCCAGCCCACCCTCTGGCTCAGGCTCCGAAGCCGAGCGGAGCAGAGATCCAGCAGCCCCTCTATAAAGGGGGAAAGGGACGGGCTTTTTACCTTGCGGATGTTGCTGATGGGGACATCTGTGAAGGCGCCTGTGGGAAGGGCTGCTGCAGGAGCTGCCACCGGGGCAGCCACGGGAGCTGCTTCGGGTGCCCGGACCTATCAGTAGGAAGGATTTTCAGTTAACAATGACTGACAGCAGAGAAGACCCCCACCCCCCCAAGAGGAAAGACGGCAACTCGTTCCTTTGCAGGTGCGCCAATGAATGCGTTTGTTCCACATCCAAAGGCAGCCGTTCTGAATCCCTGCTGCTGCCCCATTTCCTTTCTTCAGCGCACAGAAAAAAATGCAGCTCCTGATCCCTCTGCGTTCAGTGCAGTCTAAGTAACTGAAAGTCCCAGGGATGTCTGAAAACGTAGTGGGGGAGTGAGGTGGGGACTGTGGGCGGAACAAGGCTGGAAAGGGGAAGGAGCTCATGAACACGGCAGGTGCAGAGAATATATAGGTGCACGTATATATTAGGACTGCTGTCTATACTACTAGGAGAGCCCCACGGTGCAGTGTTAAAGCTGCAGTACTGCAGTCCTAAACTCTGCTCACGACCAGAGTTCGATCCCCGGCGGTAGCTGGGTTTTCAGGTAGCTGGCTCCAGGTTGACTCAGCCTTCCATCCTTCTGAGGTCGGTCAAATGAGTCCCCAGCTTGCTGGGGGGAAAGCGTAGATGACTGGGGAAGGCAATGGCAAACCACCCCGTAAAAAGTCTGCCGTGAAAACGTTGTGAAAGCAACGTCACCCCAGAGTCGGAAACGACTGGTGCTTGCACAGGGGACCTTTCCTTTTCCTATACTACTGCAAGTGGGATTCTATTCCATAAATTCTGCACCACTTTAAAGCGTCACGTTAATGCTTTTGCTATGCTTTAGCTCTTTCTGGTGGTTTCAGGCTTCTCCGATCCTAATGCACTGGTTCCTGAATGTCCCCTATTGTTGACTGTCCTCACTCCCTCTGCGTAAACCGTCCCCGTGAGAAAGGTGGACCCTAAATAACGCAAATGGTGTTAAAAACGAAACACACAGGCCACACCCTGCATTTTAATTTGTGCTAACCAGACCTTAGGCTGCAGGTCCTATAAAGACATTCAGGTGGTGATGAAGAGAGCTTTGGACTAATTCTCAGTAATTCCACACCATTTCTCTGAGATTAAAACAGAAGGCCCCCTTCCTGGACCGCGACGACCTAGCAACAGTGATCCACGCTACGGTCACCTCGAGGTTGGATTACTGTAATGCCCTCTACATGGGGCTGCCCCTGTGCCGGACCCGGAAATTGCAGCTGGTGCAGAATGCCGCGGCCCGGCTGTTATTGGGCCTCCCAAGGTGGGGGCACATTCGGCCGGGTCTTCGGGCTCTGCACTGGCTCCCAATAACATACTGAGTCCGGTACAAGGTGCTGGTCATTACCTTTAAAGCCCTATATGGCCTTGGACCTGCCTACCTGAGGGACCGTCTCTCCCCACATGTTCCCCAGAGAGTACTGAGGTCTGGGACTCAAAACCTTCTCACCATCCCTGGGCCTAAAGAAGTCCGTCTTAAGACAACCAGAGACAGGGCCTTTTCTACAATGGCCCCTACATGGTGGAACCAGCTACCGGAAGAGGTGAGGGCCCTGCGGGATCTTACTCAATTCCGCAGGGCCTGTAAGACAACCCTCTTCCGGTTAGCCTACGCCTGACTGGATAAATGTAGCTTATTAGACTTCTGTGAATTATACTGTATAGTTTTAATGTTAAGATTTTAAGGCTTTTAGGTTTTTAAATGCTTTGACTTTTTAAATGTAATAACTCTGCACTTGTTTTATTGTTTTATCGTTTGCTGTGAGCCGCCCTGAGCCATTTTATGGGAAGGGCGGGATATAAGTTATAGAATAAATAAATAAGTAAGTAAGTAAGTAAGTAAGTAAGTAAGTAAGTGTCTGTGAGCCCTGCATTTCTAGCAAACCATCTCTGTGATGTGGCCAGGTGTGCAACCTGTTCTCACTTCCTATGGCAACAGTCGCTAGGTCTGTCAGGGGGATACACCCCGGGCCGGTAGAGTCACCAGGGCATGAAGGAAAAGTACTCGGAATGTGCTCCAAGGTCTAGTTTCTCCATCATCACACCCATCTCAGACCCCAAGACAGGAAAGGCCCTCCGTATCCCCAAAGATGTCCAGATCAGGCCGTACTCACCGGGGCAACCTTGGATGGCACAAACGATTCTACGTCTTTCTTTGTGATCCGCCCATCTGGTCCCGTGCCTGGTGGGGACACGGAACACAAACGTTTTCAGCAACGCCTGGCCAGGTGAGTCGGGGTGGGGTCTGCAGCTCGGCTGCCCAAGCAGGCAGAAGGATGCCAAAGTCAGCCACTCACCTTTCAGTTGGGAAAGATCGATTCCTCTCTCTGCCGCCAGCTTCTTTGCCAGCGGGCTGACTACCGCCCTGCCTTTGGGCATGCTCAGTTTAACTGAAGCAGGGGCTGCCGACGGGGACGGTGGCTGTGAAGGAGGAGCTGTCACCTTGGGAGGAAAGAGAAGGCAGTCAGTGGTTTCTGGACGGCTTGCAAGTACCTTTAGGTTCCTCCTAGTGCACCTATATCCCAAGCTGCACTTAAGCCTGCAGCACGACTGGACAGGTGGTGGGCTGGGGCACAATGCGGACCCCTCCAGCCCACTACTGAGCAAGCAGAGTGATGGCTCTGTGGTCCAGGAGTGCACAAGCCTAGCGGGAGCAGGTCGGGAAGCCAGTCTTCTTCAGAAGAGAAAAGAGAGAGAACAAACAGGGCGGCGCAGGATGGAAGAAGCGTCAGGAAGTGGACTGCACAGTCTGAGCTCAGTGGACGGCTGAAAACCACCTTGCAAGGAGCGGCATCACTCAAACTTGATACTCAAGGAAGCGTCTGAGAGGGCAGACCAAACCAGCCAACAGGCTGCAGAAGATGACTGCAGACTTATACCCCGCCCTTCTCTCTGAATCAGAGACTCAGAGCGGCTTCCAGTCTCCCATATCTTCTCCCCCCCACAACAGACAACCTGTGAGGTGGGTGGGGCTGAGAGAGCTCTGACAGAAGTTGCCCTTTCAAGGACAGACTCAGAGTGACTTACAATCTCCTCTATCTTCTCCCCCCACAACAGACATCCTGTGAAGTGGGTGGGGCTGAGAGAGCTCTGACAGAAGTTGCCCTTTCAAGGACAGAGTCTCAGAGCGGCTTCCAGTCTCCCGTATCTTCTCCCCCCACAACAGACACCCTGTGAGGTGGGTGCGGCTGAGAGGGCTCTCACAGCAGGTAACCTTCCAAGGACAACTCCTGCGAGAGCTCTGGCTAACCCAAGGCCATTCCAACAGCTGTTAAGTGGAGGAGCAGGGAATCAAACCCGGTTCTCCGAGATAAGAGTCTGCACACTTCACCACCACACTAAACTGGCTACACCAAACAGAAGCCAGACCAACAATCCCTGAGGTCTAGCTTGGGGCCAGGGTGGCACTTCCAGCTGCAAAACCCTGCCGTGTAAGAAAAGGAATTCTGAAGATTCTGGGCTCAAGGGGACCTGCTGGTTGGGGACCTAATGATTCCCCCCACCCCACCCCCGCCAATCACAGGAGGCACCAGAGGGGTTGTCCTTACCGGGCTCGGTGGCAGCCCTGGGGTTGGGGGTTTGACGTCAGCCACTCCGGCATCCCTGTAGTCAGCGAACGCTGGGATGTCCGACTCCTTCTCCACGATGATACAGAGCGGAGTCCCCAAAGGGACGTCCCTCGTTCCTTCCTCCACCAAGATTTTGGCCAGATAGCCTTCTTCTTGTACTTCGAAGCCTTGGTGGGGGAGGAGAGAAATTGTTGGGAGAAAGAATCAAGGTTCACCATTCCACGGCACAAAACTCTACATGCTTACATTCCAGTGCACGTATTTTGTGTAAGCTTGAAATAAACTGTTAGGAAGTGTGGGGAAGGGACTGTCATGCCTTTATCAAGGCTGGGGCAACTTTGAGCAAAGAGCTTCACTGCAAGAAGACACAAAAAACTTCTGAGGACGGTGGCTCAGTGGTAGAGCATCTGCTTGGGAAGCAGAAGGTCCCCGGTTCAATCCCCGGCATCTCCAACTAAAAAGGGTCCAGGCAAAGAGGTGTGAAAAACCTCAGCTTGAGACCCTGGAGAGCCGCTGCCAGTGAGAAGACAATACTGACTTTGATGGACCAAAGGTCTGATTCAGTATAAGGCAGCTTCATATGTTCATGTTCACATGTTCTGAGGCTACCTCACAAAGAGCCAGGATTGCTGGTCCAGCACGCTTGGCCCTGTCTACTCTGACAAGTGGCAACTCTCCAGGATTTGAAAGGTCTTTTCCTGTCCTGCCACCAAGACCCTTGAATTGCAGATGTCAAAGACAGAACCTTCTGCAGGCAGTGTTCCCTCTAAGTTTAATTAGTGTGAGCTAGTGCACTGTTTTTTAGCCTCTGGCTCACGCATTTTTGTCTTGGCTCAGGAAGGAGGGCCCCAGAGCAAACTAATTTTGGCAGTAGCCAAACCGCTCACTCACAACTTTAATGCCAGCAGCTCACAAAGTAGAATTTTTGTTTATGGGACTTCATAACTTAGAGCAGGGGTGTCAAACATGTGGCCCAGCGGCCAAATCAGGCCCCCAAGCAACTGGCTCTTGTCTGCTTCCTTCTCCCTCTCTCTTGCTTCCTTCTGCATCTCAGCTTGCTTTGCGAGGCTTGCTCAATCGCACAGCAGAGCTACAGAGCAAAACCTTTATTTTCTCCATTGGTTGAGGCTGCTCCCCCTCCTGTTCCCCTGGGGAGGGAAAGAAAGAGCCGGCGCTTCCTTTGCCCAGTTCCCTGGATCCCATGGGAGAAATACAAAGAAAGCACCTTTAAGACCAACAAGTGCTGTTTTAAAATGTTTTAAGTTTTTTTAAAAGACCCTTCAGTCGTGTCTGTCTGTGTCCTTTGAAAAGTTTATATCCCTGTTACCTTCTCCTAAATAGGTACACACATAGCCAGCCCAACATGGCCCGGCCCAACAAGGTCTCATTTATGTCAGATCCGGCCCTCACAACAAATGAGTTTGACACCCCTTACTTAGAGAGAACATTCCCTGCAGGCAAAGCATTTTCTCTTATAGCTGAGCTCCGGTCCCTTCTATGAAGCAGCTTCAGTTAAACTGTCAGCCCGTCTGGTTCGACTGCCAGTGGCTCTCCTGGGTCTCAGGTCGAAAAAGATCTTTTCCCTGCATCCGCAGCCCTTTAGCTGGAGACACAGGGACTGAACGTGGGAACTCCTGCGCGCAACCTAAATGCTGCACCTCACTGAGCCACGGCCTGTCCACGATGGGGCTCCACGCTGCTTCCATCCACAGGAAGCTAGGGCTTCGATGAAATGCAAAACATCCCCCCCACAAAGGCTGCGTCGCTTGAGAGTTCTGAGATTTCTCACCTATCGTTGCTTTGTCAGTCTCGATTTCTGCCAACAAGTCTCCTTCGCTCAGCTTCTCGCCGACCTTCTTCTCCCATCTCTGAACGGTGCCCATCGTCATGGTTGGCGAAAGGGCGGGGAGAGCGATCTAGGGAATTAAAGCGCACAACAGCCTTCTTTCCTACTGGATCTCAGGGATCCGGGGGCAACAATTGCAAACACACAAGGTCTGGCCAACAGGGTGATTACATCTCTGGTCCAGCTTCCTTACATGGGGCAAAAATAACAGGAGATGACTGAAGGCTCTTCCACTGCACAGACTCTGACTTGCTAAGCAGACCCCCCCACTCCCGATAGCTTAACAGAAAGGAGGGGCAGTGACACACAAGGGGCTTCCCAATTCCCCCAGGTTGCACGCAGCAACACATCTTTTATGGCTGTCACTGAGATATCCAGGATGAGGGGGGGGGGGGGGGGGATTCTGCCAGCAATGTCGTACCATGAGCTCCCTCTACATCCTTCAGAGCAGTCCTACTTCTCCATTTCCACAGCAAGAACAGACTGCGTGGCCTCATCTGGGAGAACCAGGTTTGATTCCCCACTCCTCCACTTACAGCTGCTGGAATGGCCTCAGGTTAGCCATAGCTCTTGTAGTGTTGTCCTTGAAAAGGCAGCTGCTGTGAGAGCCCTCTCAGCCCCACCCACCTCACAGGGTGTCTGTTGTGGGGGAGGAAGATATAGGAGATTGTAAGTCGTTCTGAGTCTCTGATTCAGAGAGAGGGGCGGGGTATAAATCTGCAGTTTTCTTCTTCTTCCCACAGCTTTTGCTTATGGCTTGGCAAAGATTTTACAGCGTAGGAAAGGAAATCAGACAAACAAGAAAAGACAACCTAGGAAATACATAGATGCAGACCGATAACAGCGGATACGTTACCTGCATGTGGGGAGGATAGGAGCTGCCCGGAGCCTGAGCTGGTGGTGGCGTGGGGGGAGCCGCTGCTGCTGGAGGGGGAGCTGCTGCCGCTGCTGGAGGGGGAGGCACTGAGGCTGTGGGGGCTGCAGGATCTAAGGCGAAATTCTTGAAGGCATCAATAAGCTCTGGCCTAGAGGAAGGCAGGAAGAAACCGTGAGCCAATACAGAGGTGACAGATGGGGCATTGGAATGGGGGCACCCAGGATGCCCTACACCAGGGATGGCCAACGGTAGCTCTCCAGATGTTTTCTGCCTACAACTCCCATCAGCCCCAGCCATTGGCCATGCTGGCTGGGGCTGATGGGAGTTGTAGGCAAAAAACTTCTGGAGAGATACTGCTGGCCACCCCTGCCCTACACCACCACCTTATAGGTGCCATGCACAACACAGAAGAGGTGTGTTGTATTTATTTATTACGGATTATATTCCACCCTACCCCACAAGCTGGCTCCCTGCCCAACCAGGAAGAAAGGAGAGAGACACATTGGCAAGATCTGGAAAAGGTGCCCTCGGCCTCAAAAAGCGCTTGGTGACCCATGCTACGGTCACCTCAAGAATAGATCACTGTAATGCTCTCTACATGGGGCTACCCTTGGCGCTGACCCGGAAACCACAGCTAGTGCAGAACGCTGCAGCTGTTAATGGGGCTCCCCCGGTGGGAGCACATTCAGCCAGTGCTGAGAGAGCTGCACTAGCTACCTATTGTGTTCCGAGTCCATTTCAAGGTGTTGGTATTGACCTTTAAAGCCCTCTATGGTCAGGGGCCTGTCTATCTGCGGGACCGTCTTTCTCCACACGTTCCCCGGAGAGCACTGCATTCAGGGACAAAAAATCTATTGTCCATCCCTGGACCAAAGGAGGCTAGGTTGCGGCTGACGTGAGCTAGGGCCTTCTCGGTGGCAGCACCAGAATTGTGGAATGCTCTCCCAGAGGCCATAAGGGCCCTGCAGGATCTCTCTACTTTCCGCAGGGCCTGTAAGACCGAACTGTTTCGACAGGCCTTTGCAATCTAACCGGGAGAGAGCTGCCACCCTACATCGTTATAGAGTACCAT
Source organism: Heteronotia binoei (assembly GCF_032191835.1). NCBI lineage: Eukaryota > Metazoa > Chordata > Lepidosauria > Squamata > Gekkonidae > Heteronotia > Heteronotia binoei. The sequence continues at coordinate 8,047,623 of NC_083234.1, forward strand.
GATCACCACTTATATTATATTGTAGTGATACAGCACCATGAAATGAAATGTTTTTAAATAATTTTAAACTGTAGCTTTTTTACTGGTTAATTTGTAAAAATGAATATTGTTAGCCGCCGAGTCCGCTTGCGGAGAGGACGGGATAGAAATGTAAAGTAATAAATACATAAATAATAAATTATTTATTTCAAGACTTCTACGCTGCTTCCACCTGATCAGGAATCCCAAAGCAGTGCACATAAAAACATTCCAAAAATTAAAAGCAAAAGTTAAAAATAATTCCATAAAAACGCATAAAGAGACGACACCAAAACCAGGGGTGACTTGGGGTATACCAAAATGCTGGCAGAAGATACCCACAGGGGTGTGAAGTGCAACGGATCAGCCGGAGAGACCAGAACACAGGATCGCCTCTGAGCAGGCACAGAGTGCCTCTCACCAGCGAGTAACGGCAAGCGGCTTGCTCACATCCCAGGGGATTTGGGAAAAGGGATTCCTAGTCAGTTTGAGACCTGGCACGGTTAGCCAGTTGAACACAGTGCCTAAAGAGCAAAGATCTGGAAGTACAGAATTTGAGACAAAAGGGTGGGAGGGCAAAGGATCGACAGAGAGAAAACGTCCTAGGAAACAGAGCACCTGGATCAAATGGAGTGGCAGAAGCAAAAAAAAAACAACAACCCCAAAAGCAAGTGAGGGAGCTCCATGCCGCTGGCCACAAGCCTACTCACTTGTCCACCGTGATGCATATGACGGCTCCAATGGGAACGTCCCGTGTTCCTTCTGGCACCAGGATCTTGGCCAGGTAGCACTCTTCAAGGCTCTCAAACCCCACTGTCGCTTTGTCTGTCTCCACCTTTGCGTGCACACAACCATTTCATTACAGCATAGAACACCCCCCCAAAAAAACCCATCTCCAGCATATTTGCCTGAGCTTTACCCCCTCAGCCCCCCATTATCAAGAAGCCTCCATGCTGAGGTTACTGCAAGGACCGAGTCCTGCTTCCCCTTCAGGGACGAGGGAAATCCAGAATTCATTGATTCATGTGAAATGCGGGGTTGGAAGAGAGTTTTGCAAGGACTATATAGGGGATCCTGGCCAATTCCGTAGGGCGTGCAAAACCGCCCTCTTCCGGCTAGCCTTCTAAGATGGAGCTTGGAATAAACATCACGCCATCATTAATATAACTGAGATAGTAGCACTATTAGATTATATTTTTAGACTGTTTTTAGATTATTTAAATACTTAATTGTTAACTGTATTGAACTGTATAATCTTGTTTTATTGTTTTAATATGGCTTTTGCCATGTCCTGTAAGCCGCCCTGAGCCTGCCTTGGCGGGGAGGGCGGGGTATAAATAAAAATTATTATTATTATTATTATTATTACTGATTTGTACTATGTCCTGTTCCATCAGTGGGCTCTAGAAGCTAAAATGGCTAGAATCATAAAGTTGGAAGGGACCCCCCCCCAGGGCCATCTAGTCCAACCCCCTGCACAGTGCAGGAAATTTCACAAATACACCCCCCCCCCTCAAATTCACAGGATCTTCATTGCTGTCAGATGGGCATCTAGCCTGTTTAAAAACCTCCAAGGAAGGAGAGCCCACCACCTCCCAAGGAAGTTTGTTCCACTGAGAAATTGCTCTAACGGTCAGGAAGTTCTTCCTAATGTTGAGCTGGAAAGTCTTTAATTTAATTTCAACCTATTGGTTCTGGTTCTACCTTCTGGGGCCACAGAAAACAATTCCACACCATCCTCAATAGGACAGCCCTTCAAGGACTTGGAAGATGGTGATCACATCACCTCTCAGCCGCCACCTCTCCAGGCTAAACATCCCCAGCTCCTTCAACCTTTCTTCATAGGACTTGGTCTCCAGACCCCTCACCATCTTCGTCGCCCTCCTCTGGACCCGTTCCAACTTGTCTATATCCTTCTGAAAATGTGGGGCCCCAAACTGAACACAATACTCCAGGTAAGGTCTTACCAGAGCAGAGTAAAGCGATATCATAACTTCACGTGATCTGGACACTATACTTCTGTGGATACAGCCCAAAATTGCATTGGCCTTTTTAGCCACCACATCACTGTTGACTCATGTTCAGCGTATGGTCCACCAAGACCCCTAGATCCTTTTTCCACATACTACTGCCCAGACAAGTCTCCCCATCCTATAACCATGCATTGGATTTTTCCTACCTAAATGCAGAACTTTACATTTATCCCTGTTAAAATTCATTTTATTGGTTTCAGCCCAATTTTCCAGCCTGTCATCCTGTTGTCTGTCTCCTACTGTATTTGCAACCCCAAACTGATACTAACGTACTTCAGACACTTTATGAGAAATCCCTGGAAAAGATGCTCGAAAGACACTGCATCGTGCTAGGCAAAGCTGAAGACTGCAGGAGAAGTGAAAGACCCAACATGAGATGGACCGACTCAATCCAGGAAGTCACAAAGGCCCTCCGTCTGCAAGACCTGAGCAAGGCATTCTGGACATCATTCATTCACGGATCAAGATGGGTAGCTGTGTTCTGCAGCAAGAGCCTGGTAGCACCTCGAAGACCAATAAAACTGGCGGCAGGGGATAGCTTTTGCGAGTCACTTTGTCTGAAAAATGTCATCCTCCCTTGTCCCAATTTTATTAGTTTTTAAGCAGTTACTGGACTCTTGCTCTTTTCTATTAATTCACAGGATTGCCATAAAGTGACTCAACAGCATGTCTACCTTCTACTGAGCCAGGTTCTTAACCTGTCAAGGTCAGTATTTTCTACTCTGATTGGCAGCCGCTCTTCAGGGTCCCAGGCAGAGAATGCACAATGCCTGCTACCTGATCCTTTAAACAGTGCACACCCGGGACCGAACCCTAAACCTTCTGCATGCCAACCAGACCGTCTGTCTCTGGGCCACAGCCACTCCATAAAAGAGGGCATTCGCAGGAAATTCAAAGGAAGGAGTCTGGGGCCAGCTTTGTCTGAAAGGCAGGCCCTGCCTCTAGTTCAGCTATGAGATCCCCTATGAGATCCATACCTCAGCTATGAGATCTCCCTCGTTGATCTTGTCCCCTTCTTTTTTCTCCCAGCGGGCGATCGTTCCCATCTGCATGGTCGGAGAGAGAGCGGGCAAAGGCACCTAGAAGGGAAAGGGGCTGTTACCAAGGGAGCCGGGCATTTCAAGTGGGGCACAGTGAGCGACCCATCCCCATGCATTTCCCATTCTCCAACATCCACTCTTGCAACTCAGTGCTTTCTCAACAGATGCTCCTTCGCTTGAGGAGGAAGTTCCGAAGCAGGACAGCTGGTGACAGCTTGGCTTTGCCCAGGGGCAGAATCCGGCAAGGGGAGGCGTTCCCACACCCTGGACCACGCGCCGCACCAGCACAGGGGGGCCCAGTGCTGTAGTAGGACAGGCTCCCCTTTCCCCCCTCAAGGGAGAAGGCAGGCCAGGCAGCCCTGTGCCCTGCAGGCAGAGAAGCCGCCCTGCTGCCGGGGCTCGAGGCCTTGCCCCTGGAAGGGACCACGGCTGGTGGCGGCAGAGACCAGTGTTCCCTCAAAGCTGAGTTAGTGTGAGCTAGCTCACAGGTTATTAGCCTCCAGCTCACACATTTTTGCCTTAGCTCAGGAAGGAGGGCCCCAGATTATAATGTATGCAGCAGCTCACGACTTTAAGGCCAGTAGCTCACAAAGTAGGGTTGGGACGGTGGCTCAGTGGTAGAGCATCTGCTTGATAAGCAGAAGGTCCCAGGTTCTCAATCCCCGGCATCTCCAACTCAAAAGTGTCCAGGCAAATAGGTGTGAAAAACCTCTGCTGGAGACCCTGGAGAGCCGCTGCCAGTCTGAGTAGACAATACTGACTTTGATGGACCCAGGAGGATCTGATTCAGTTGAAGGCAGCTTTATATATGTTGGGGAGGGACAGTGGCTCAGTGGTAGAGCATCTGCTTGGTAAGCAGAAGGTCCCAGGTTCAATCCCTGAATCTCCAACTAAAAAGGGTCCAGGCAGGTAGGCGTGAAGAACCTCAGCTTGAGACCCTGGAGAGCCATGAATGGGGCTGTGGCTCAGTGGTAGAGCATCTGCTTGGTAAGCAGAAGGTCCCAGGTTCAATCCCCGGCATCTCCAACTCAAAAGGGTCCAGGGCAAGTAGGCGTGAAGAACCTCAGCTGGAGACCCTGGAGAGCCATGAATGGGGCTGTGGCTCAGTGGTAGAGCATCTGCTTGGTAAGCAGAAGGTCCCAGGTTCAATCCCCGGCATCTCCAACTCAAAAGGGTCCAGGGCAAGTAGGCGTGAAGAACCTCAGCTGGAGACCCTGGAGAGCCATGAATGGGGCTGTGGCTCACTGGTAGAGCATCTGCTTGGTAAGCAAGAAGGTCCCAGGTTCAATCCCCGGCATCTCCAACTCAAAAGGGTCCAGGCAAATAGGCATGAAAAACCTCAGCTGGAGACCCTGGAGAGCCATGAATGGGGCTGTGGCTCAGTGGTAGAGCATCTGCTTGGTAAGCAGAAGGTCCCAGGTTCAATCCCTGAATCTCCAACTAAAAAGGGTCCAGGCAGGTAGGCGTGAAAAACCTCAGCTGGAGACCCTGGAGAGCCATGAATGGGGCTGTGGCTCAGTGGTAGAGCATCTGCTAGGTAATCAGAAGGCCCCAGGTTCAATCCCCGGCATCTCCAACTCAAAAGGGTCCAGGCAAATAGGCGTGAAAACCTCAGCTGGAGACCCTGGAGAGCCGCTGCCAGCCTGAGTAGGCCATACTGCCTCTGCCGGACGCAGGGGGGCCTGATTCAGTTGGGGGCAGCTTCCCGGGTTCCAAGCAGGGTTTCCCCTCCGCAGCTGGCGGCGATCCCCGAAGGGCGCCTGAAGGGCGAGGCCTGCCTCCCTCCCTCCGGCTTGCTCACCTTCTGGTGCGGGGGGTGGCTGCACCAGGCGCGGGCGGGGGGGCTGCGGAGGGGCAGCGGCGCGGGGAGGGGCCACCGGGAGGGGCGGGCGAGGCCCTGCTGCCCCCACCCCGCCAAGCCCCGCCAGGCGCGGCCCCGGCGCCGCCCCGAGGCGCTCGCACCCCACGCGGCCACGCGCCGCGCCAGCACGCGCCACATCCCGGCCCGCGAGGAGGAGGAGGAGGAGGAGCCGCCCGGCCGGCGAGGGAGAGCGAGCGAGAGCGTGACCTCCCCCTTCTCCCGTGCGGGCAGCGCCGGACGGCACAGGGGGCGCGCGCGACACTGTCGCAAAAGGAGAGGCGCCGTCAAGCGGCAAGGGCGGGGCCAGGCCGCGAGGCGGGGAGGGCAGTGGGCGGAGCTCCTGAGCGGGAGAGGCTCGGTCACGTGACGTGGGCGGCGGAGGGAGGCGGAGCCCAGGGTTGCCCAGTCCCGTTCAAGAAAGATCCGGGGATTTTGGGGGCGGAGCCAGGAGACTTTGGGGGTGGAGCCAGGAGCAAGGGTGTGACAAGCATCACTGGTCTGGCCATCTTGTTGAAAGGGACCGCACGCCTTTTTAATGCCTTCCCTCCATTGCAATTAATGAAGGACAGGGGCACCCTCGTTGGGGGCACGTAGAATTGGACCCCCTGGTCCAATCTTTTCGAAACTTGGAGGATATTTTGGGGAGAGGCACTGGATGCTATGCTGAATGTTTGGCGCCTCTACTTCAAAACACAGTCTCCCCCAGAGCCTCAGATACCTGTGGATCAATTCTCTATTATACCCTATGGGAATCGGTCTCCATAGGGAATAATGGAGCACCCAGCAGACATTTCTCTCCCCCCCCCTACTTTCTGATGACCCTGAAGTGGGGGAAGGGTCTCCAAATCTGGGGAACCCCTGCCCCCACCTGGGGATTGGCAACCCTAACCGACTGAGACCCAGGGCGTTTCCGTCTGGGGGCATCAGCTTTCGTGCACAGGTAGATCCAGGTGGGCAGCTGCGTTGGTTGGAAGCAACAGAACAAAGTTGAAGTCCAGGGGCACCTTGAAGACCAACATGGTTTTATTCAGCATGTAAGTTTTCCTATGCATGCATATGCAAAATTGTCTGTTGAAGTAGAAGCTGGGGTGTCAAACTCATTTGTTACGAGGGCTGGATCTGACATAAATGGGACTTTGTGGGGCTGGCCATGTGTGACATAAAATGTAATGCCCGGTACTGGAAATATAAACTTTATAAAGGACACAAAACACAAAGCTTTTTTTTAAAAAAAACTTAAAACATTAGCACTCTTGCAATGTTTTGTTTATTTAACAGTCTCTGATAACTGACATTGCTTGCTCTGAGGAGCCTCAGCCAATAGAAGGAAGAGAGGCTTGGCTCAGCAGCTCTGCTGTGAAATTGAGAGAGCAAGCTCTCCCTCTCGCCTTTCTTCCCCAAGAAAGGAGCCTCAGCTGATGGAGAAAACAGAGGTTTTGCTCTGTAGCTCCCATGTGATTGAGCAAGCCTGGCAAAGCGAGCTGTGATGCAGAAAGAAGCAAGACAGAGGGAGAAGGAAGCAGATGGCAGCCAGTTGCTTGGGGGCCTGATAGGACCCCTCCGAGGGCCTTATTCGGACTGCTGGCTGCATGTTTGACACTCCTGGAGTGAACATATGAACATATGTAGCTGCCTTATACTGAATCAGACCTTTGGCCCATCAAAGTCAGAATTGTCTTCTCAGACTGGCAGCGGCTCTCCAGGGTCTCAAGCTGAGGTTTTTCACACCTATTTGCCTGGACTCTTTTTTGGAGATGCCAGGGATTGAACCTGGGACCTTCTGCTTCCCAAGCAGATGCTCTACCACTGAGCCACCGTCCCTCCCCAAAGTGTTATGAAGCTGTTCTTTACACAGCTCATGTTGATATATATTTTTGCAAGAATCACATATATTTCGTGTAATCAGCACTTTATTGAATATAGAATACATATTTTACAGCAATTTTGGCCGTGAGCTTTTGCTTTTGCTCCTGGTCCTTACACGGCTTCCTCTTTGTGTTGCTTGATGAAGTCTGCATGCATACGGAAGCTTACATTCTGAATAAAACTTCGTTGGTCTTAAAAGGCACGGCTGGATTCCAACACCTTCTGTGGAGACAGCTCAGGCTGGGTAGTTGAGTAAGTCTCCCTGCAGCAGTAGAGGAGAGCAAGAGTCCAGGAGGGCCTGAAAGCCTGACACGGGCTGGCCAAACTTGCTTAACGTAAGAGCCACAAAGAATCAACGTCTGATGTTTGAGAGCCACGAGACTTGAATGTCAGATGTTGGGAGCAGGGAGGAGGGAAGGCAAATTGGAAGGGGAAAGAAAGCAACTTTAAATGCATTCTCCAAGCCAGCCAATGGGGTGGAGGGGGCTTCAAGACCCACACAATATGTTTGAAAGAGCCACATGTGGTCTCAAGCCACAGTTTGGCCACCCCTGGAGTAACACAATTGGTGGCAGGGGAGAAGCTACCACAAATTTTGTTAGTCTTTAAGGCGCTACTGGACTCTTGGTGCGCTTTTCTGCTACTTTGAAGAAGTGTGCCTGCACACAAAAGCTTATACCCAGAATTAAATGCTGTTGGTCTTAAAGGTGCCACTTTATTCAATTATTTGGAGAGCCAGTTTGGTGTAGTGGTTAAGTGTGCGGACTCTTATCTGGGAGAACCGGGTTTGATTCCCCACTCCTCCACTTGCACGTGCTAGCATGGCCTTGGGTCAGCCATAGCTCTGGCAGAGGTTGTCCTTGAAAGGGCAGCTGCTGTGAGAGCCCTCTCCAGCCCCACCCACCTCACAGGGTGTCTGTTGTGGGGGAGGAAGGTAAAGGAGATTGTGAGCCGCTCTGAGACTCTTTGGAGTGGAGGGCGGGATATAAATCCAATATCTTCTTCTTATTATTATTTCCTTGTGTTATTTATAGCAGGGGTGGCCAACAGTAGCTCTCCAGATGTTTTTTTTGCCTACAACTCCCATCAGCCCCAGCCATTGGCCATGCTGTCTGGGGCTGATGGGAGTTGTAGGCAAAAAAACATCTGGAGAGCTACCGTTGGCCATGCCTGATTCAGTTTGCTTTTCCCACTGGGACTCAAGGTGGACTAATGCAGTCAATAGGATGGGACAATCAGTAAGCAGCGGGATAGGAATGGGGTTGTAGAACCAACCAGAAGTCTGAAGAACAGAACTGAAGAAACCTCATTAAGTTGCTATTCCAAATTATTGGTTGTGGGAGATTATAGTACCTAAGTTGCCAAAAAGGGTCTTTTGTAAATCTGGTTGTGTTAGTTACTACGCAAAGCTTATGCAATAGTGTCCATAATCCAGGAAGATAGATTCAGGTGGGCAGCTGTGTTTGTCTGAAGCTGCAGACCGAAGTTTGAGCCCAGTAGCACCTTTAAGGCCAATAATGTGCCCTGCTGGATCGGATTAGTCCAGCATCCTGTCTCGCAGGACAGCCAACCAGTTCATCTGGAGCTCCAGCTGAGCACAGTCAAGGCCTTCTATCCCCTCCGGGATTCAGAGGATTAGTGCCTCTGAAAGCTAGGCTTCCCAACCTTCTCGCCCTGGTGGGGGACCCCAGGATTTCCACCCTCTTCCCCCGCTCCCCAAAAAAACGGAAGCGGGGGGAAGGGGGAAACGACGCCGGGGAGCATGGCGAGCCGCCCGATCCCAGGCTGAGCCCGTCTCGGAGGAGCAGCCACGGCGAGCAGAGAAGAGGCGGCAGCTGCGCAGCGGTGTCGCCCGCTCCGAGGCGGGGCGGCTTGCCACGCTCCCCGTTGCCGTTTCCCCCCCTCCCCCCTAGCTCCACCCCAGTGTCTCCTGGCTCCACCCCCAAAGTCTCCTGGCTCCACCCCCAAAGTCCCCAGATATTTCTGGGGTTGGACTTGGCAACCCTACTGAAAGCGGATGTTTCCCCACAGCCACTACAGCTGTCACCCACGGATAGACTTATCCTCCATGAATCAAATCCCCGTTTAACGCTGTTTGTTCCTGTGGCCCTCACGGCATCCTCTTTCAATCACTGTGTGTTTCCTTTGGTGCATCTCAAGCTAATGGCCCATCAGGTTAATTGGATGCCTTTGAGTTCTAGTATTTCGGGGAGAGGAAATGTTTTGCTTTGCCCACTCTCTCCACCCCATGCATTTTATGAACCTCTCTCATGTCCCTCCTTAGTCGTCTCCTGTCTAAACTGGAAAGACCCAGGCTCTTCAGCCTTTCCTCCTAGGGAAGGTGTGCCATCCTCTTGATTAGCTCGGTTGCCCTTTCCTGTACTTTCCCCAACTGCGCACTGTCCTTTGTGAGATGTGGTGACCAGAACTCCCCACAGCATTCAGATACTGCTGTCATTGGGAGGAGGCGCGTCGCAGCTTACAAACCAACCCCTTTCGCTTGACTTCATTGAAGCCACGTCTCCGAAAGCGGACTGTAAGTCTCTGCGAGGTATGCAGCCGACTTCCTTTTCACGGTTTCTTGCAAAACTAAAAAAAGCCTTTGGCCGCCTCTGCTAATTTTTTTTTCCGGTGTGGGGAGTGCTGGGATCTCACCCAGATCTTTCCAAAGTTGCCATTCCCCCAACTGCCAAACCTTTCCCGTTGCCCAGAATCCAGAGCAGAAAGACTCTTCGCCTGGCCAGCAACCCACTTTCTCAGGCAGGACCAGACTGGGTCCTCCTCACCAAAGGATGTTTTTCTTTCCTCCAGTACAGCACAAAGATGCCACGTGGATCTGATGACATATCTGGCATTACCCTGCTGCATTCAGAATAGGGTTGCCAAGTCCAATTCAAGAAATATCTGGGGACTTTGGGGGTGGAGCCAGGAGACATTGGGGGCGGAGCCAGGAACAAGGGTGTGACATGCATAATTGAACTCCAAAGGGAGTTCTGCCCATCACATTTAAAGGGACAGCACACCTTTTCAATGCCTTCCTTCCGTAGGAAATAATGAAGGATAGGGGCACCTTCTTTGGGGGCTCATAGAATTGGACCCCCTGGTCCAATCTTTTTAAAACTTGAGGGGGATTTTTGGGAGAGGCACTAAATGCTATACTGAAAATTTGGTGCCTCTACGCCAAACAACAGCCCCCCCCAGAGCCCTGGATACCCGCGGATCAATTCTCCATGATTTTCTATGGGAATAAATCTCCATAGGGAATAACAGAGTTCCCAGCAGACATTTCCCTCCCCTCCCCCCGCTTTCTGATGACCCTGAAGCGGGGGGGAGGGTCTCCAAACTGGGGGATCCCCTGCCCCCACCTGGGGATTGGCAACCCTAATTCAGAAGCATCAATATACACAACTCAATCGTTATAGTGACAAATTACTACGTAATAAAGTGCATATACAAAATACAAAACGTAATTCATGAAATTTCTTCCACAAGGAGTCCCGCTGTGCAGGCTGTGGACTTTAAAAAGCCCAGCTTCGGTTGTCACTCTTCCAGCAAAGGGGGCTCCATAAATTTACAAAAAAGACGTCCCCATTCAACGCCGCTCGCTGTTGATCTTTCCAGTGCGTTGCTTACTGCTCAATGTTTTTTAAGACAGTGTGGGGATGTCACTTCTCCAGGAGATTCCAAATTGGCATAATGCTGTAAGGCGGCTCAAGGCATTATGCCAATTTGGAATAGCCAGATACTGAGCGGGTGGCCTGATTTGGTATACAGCAGGTTCTGAGCCTGTGCACATCTTTGGAATTCTGAAACAAATTGGAGGGTGAACCACAAAGTGGCTGCCACAGGAGGTGGAGTCAGCCACAAAATGGCTGCCACAGGAGGTGGAGTCAGCCTAGGGTTGCCAAGTCCAATTTAAGAAATATCTGGGGACTTTGGGGGTGGAGCCAGGAGACATTAGGGGTGGAGCCAAGATCAAGGCTGTGACAAGCATAATGGAACTCCAAAGGGAGTTCTGGCCATCACATTTAAAGGGACGGCACACCTTTTCAATTCCTTCCTTCCATAGGAAATAATGAAGGATAGGGACACCTTCTTTTGGGGCTCATAGAATTGGACCCCTTGGTCCAACCTTTTTGAAACTTGGGGGGTACTTTGGGGAGAGGCACTAGATGCTATACTGAAAATTTGGTGCCTCTACCCCAAAAAACAGCCCCCCCAGAGCCCCAGTTACCCGCAGATCAATTCTCCATGATTTTCTATGGGAATAAATCAATTCTCCATGAATTTCTATGGAAGTAATAAGAATAACAGCTGAGACAGGAGAGGAAAAAGGGATGTCATATAATCAATTATTAAAAATACAAAGCGGTAAAATAGAATTGAAAATTGCTGAAGAGTTGAATAATAAGTATGATTGGTTTCAAATGCGACAAATAAAAAGTTTGGTGGAAAGCGATGTTAAAACTGAAGGAATAAGATGAGAACAAACAGAAATGGAAAAAGTTCTGCTTGGAGATAATGAAAAATTAATTTTGAAAATCTATAAGTTACTTTTAAAATGGTCTACGAAAGATGAAGTAGTGAAATCTCAAATGATTAAGTGGGCAATTAATGTAAATAAAAAAATACAGATGGACACATGGGAATATTTGTGGAAGAACTCCATGAAACTCTCAACATGTCAGAGTATTAAAGAAAACTGTTTTAAGATGATGTACAGATGGTATATGACTCCTAAAAAGTTGGCAAAGGTGAACAATAAGATGCCAGATAGATGTTGGAAATGTAAAAAACATGAAGGTTCTTCCTACCATATGTGGTGGACTTGTGAAAGAGCGAAAAAGTACTGGCAGATGATTCAACAAGAGATTTCTAAGATCTTGGGATACGAATTTAACAAAGTTGCAGAGACTTTTCTGTTGGGATTACAAATGGAAAAATTTCCAAAAGAAGATAGAACTTTAATTTGGTGCTTGCTCTCAGCTGCTAGGACATTGTATGCGCAGTTGTGGAAGCAAGAAAAAATACCAGAGAAATGGGATTGGATTGTAAAAGTTATGACATGGAGTGAAATGGACAAGTTAACAAGGACCTTAAGAGACTATGATTTAGAAGTATTTAAGATGGAGTGGAAAAAGTTCAGAAGATACGTAGAAAAAGAGTGGAAAATAAAAGGACACTGGACAATTTTTGATAATGACTAAGTACAAGAGGGAGGAGAATATTAATTTTGGTTCTTATTAATTAAGGGTACCTTTAATATTAAGATTTTAAGTATATAACACCGGCGGAGGTCAAGTAACGGGGGGAGGGGTGGGTAGAAAGTAATATATGGGATAGATTAAAAAAAAGTAATTATTAATGAAGTAAGAAATTGAAATTTATTACCATATGTTACTAATAAAATTGTTTGAAAATGAAGTAGGAATGGCCATGTGAAGGTTTTGTCCCTGGCCCCTCCAGCTAAAAGGATCAAGTAGTATTCTCACAATTTTTATTGCTTAATGTCATATTAAAAAAAAATTAAAATAAAAAGCTGTAAATAAAAATGTAAATAGTTTCAAGTTTTTTCATTTCTCCTACAAATCTCTGTTTTGTAAAAAAAAAAATAATTGGGGGGGTGCTAATGGGTAGTTTGCCTAGGGCACCAAAAACCCTAGCACTGGTCCCGTTCAGAAGATCTCCCTCCCCTTCCCGCCCTGAAGAAGTGAAATCAGACACGGTTTGCAAACTCTCTTTATTGAATTTTCTTCTCGCCTTCCTCTCTTTAAAGGCTTGGTCCACAAATCCAAAAGTATATCCAAGTGTTAAAGAGAAACACAAACGAGCTTCAGGTCGCTCTTGGCCAGTGCACAGAAAGGTTTAGAGTGATCCTCGTTTTAACAGTAATGATTGGAAACTTCAGCATTTCTATGGAAAACAAGAGTATTTTATATGGAACTTGCACAGCTGCGCTGCAAGAGCATTAAACCAGAAGAGCAATTTCGGAAAAAACTCCGGGATTGCTGAATACAAATTGTACGCAGCGATGGTGAGGGTATCTCAGAGAGAACTAGCTTTTCTTTCGTAGTCTGCTACGCAGCAGCTTCTCGTTCTGTAAACGGTTTCTTTTATCCACCCTCCCGCCTTGGCATTTTGTGCCTTTTCCACTGAAAGGAGAGCAGACAAACTTGGTGCATGGCTATATCGCAAACATATAAAACATTTAAACCAGCTTAACTCTTGTAGCATCCCCAGGGGACCTTAGGAACTGCAGAGTTGTTGTGTTTTTTTTGGAGGTGGGGACGGGTGCTGGAAATTGTCCCTGTTCCCTAGGGAGAAGAGAAAATGACTCTCGGTTTGGCAAAAATACTGTAGGAACCCCAAACCAGGATGCTGGAGGGAGGAGAAAGCAGGTAGGAGGAGGGTTTGTGTGTGCGTGTGGTGGTGGTGGGGGGGGATGTCGGTCATAATCACAGTTAAATATTTTACAAGCTGCGATTTGAGCATTAATGCTAAAAGATGTGAGCTGTAACCTTGTTTAGGTGCCTAGGATGCCCTTGAACCCCAGTGGATTCAACGGTGGTCACACACATGGGTTAAAAATCAATGCTGCTTTGGTGCCCTTAGTGTTTTTCCCCACTTCTCCCAAACGTCGGTGATGTTCTCGTGCCCCTCCCCCCCGCATTTCTCGCGATCTTTCTGAAACTGGATTTGCTGCAAAGTTTTGGGAAAGATGGCAGCGAAGCCGGGAGGGCTGCCGAACGGGTTGGGAGTTTGGATTTCCCCACTCCTGCCGCTTTCCCTGCACCAGACCCAGCCACTCCGTGCTCTAAGGGGACTTGCTCAGACTTTCTTTTAAAAGCAGTAACCGATAGCGATCAAATGATGTATTGGGATTTCGATTACCCATAAAGACAGGGCTTTTTTTTTGTAGCACGAACTCCTTTGCATATTAGGCCACACACCCCTGAGGTAGCCAATCCTCCTGAAGATTACAGTAGGCCCTCTACTAAGAGACCTGGAAGCTCTTGGAGGACTGGCTACATCAGGGCTGTGCGGCCTAATATGCAAAGGAGTTCCTGCTACACACAAGAAGAAGAAGATATTGGATTTATATCCCGCCCTCCACTCTGAAGAATCTCAGAGCAGCTCACAATCTCTTTTCCCTTCCTCCCCCCCACAACAGACACCCCGTGAGGTGGGTGGGGCTGGAGAGGGCTCTCCCAGCAGCTGCCCTTCCAAGGACAGAGTCTCAGAGCGGCCTACAATCTCCTTTCCCTTCCTCCCCCACAACAAACACCCTGTGAGGTGGGTGGGGATGGAGAGGGCTCTCACAGCAGCTGCCCTTCCAAGGACAGAGTCTCAGAGCGGCCTACAATCTCCTTTCCCTTCCTCCCCCACAACAGACACCCTGTGAGGTAGATGAAGATATTGGATTTATATCCCACCCTCCACTTGAAGAGTCTCAGAGCGGCTCACAATCTCCTTTACCTTCCTCCCCCACAACAGACACCTTGTGAGGTGGGTGGGGCTGGAGAGGGCTCTCACAGCAGCTGACCTTTCAAGGACAACTCCTGGGAGAGCTATGACTGACCCAAGGCCATTCCAGCAGCTGCAAGTGGAGGAGTGGGGAATCAAACCCGGTTCTCCCAGATAAGAGTCCGCACACTTCACCACTACACCAAACTGGCTCTCCCTGCATAAAGCCCTGTATAAAGATAACGTGTGAAAAAAGGACCTCCCCCAAAGGTGTGCATTGTAGTGAAATGGTCAGTCTGGGGCAGAGGAATTATGGGGAAACCTTGTCTTGCGGAAGCCCTGCTGCACTGGCAGCTGCAGCCACGGAGGCACCACATGAAGACGTCACCAAGTGCCACGGATCGACAGTACACAGCTGGACAATGTGCGGAACTGCAGAAGGACAGTCCTTAAGTCTGTCCTGAGAGGACGGAGGGTAGCAGCCCCCTCCCCACCCAGATTTCCGGCCATGGGGCTGGATGACCGGGGAGAGTGAATGCAACCGCAGTGGGAAATGTCCTTGGTGAAATAAGCCTGACCGTTTCCTTTGTCTTTTTAGTAAAGAGAATGCCATGCTGTCGTTTTGCGACCCACTAAATTTCATGCAATAGAGAAACCAGTAATTCCGTGACAAGAACCATTTTCCCCCCCCTTTATCCCTCGTTAAACAAGTTCCCTCAAAATCCGGCTAACGCGTGCGGAGGTTCGCGCCCAAGGGGAAGGGGTGAGAAAGGCACTCCCGCACTTCCCGTATACTGAGGACGGGGCAGGACGAGCAGCGCACGAATGCGGTCTGTTCAAGAAACGGCTGGAAAAACAGAAAGCCGTTAAGAACCTGCCGTCCCTTCAGAATAAAACAAAGCTAGTTACGGAAGTCGCTTCCCGTGGCGTCGAATAGGATGCCGTATAAAACACAGAAGCGTCCTCTAGAAAAACGGATAAAATATAGTGCAGTTTTGGGAGCAGAAATATATACAAGGGGGTGGGGGAACGCACAGGTATAAAAATATACACTTGTCTTTGAACCATGACGATGACATCAACAGGTACAAAATAATTCCAGAAAACAGGAACAGGTTTACAAAAAGGACACATTCGAATCTATAAAACGATAAAACCCAAGTTCTCCTTCAAATGTTCAGCCGCACACACACAAAAAGGGACGCAGACAGGCTGACGCAGAGAGAGAGAGAGAGAGAGAGAGACGCTTGTTCGGGGAGTGCCGGAGACATGCATCGGAGACACGCAAGGCTGCCGCCTGGTCCGAAAGCAAAGCAGTGGGTTGCGAGGACAGATGAAGCGATGAGGAGAGGGGGTGGCGGAGTGCTGGAGGGCTGGGAGAGGAGAGAAACAAAAGTCCCGGGTGACCCACAATTGCAATTTGCGAAGCCAAGGGTGTGCGTACAGGGGGCTCTTCCGGTGGTCCCAGTTCAATGATGTACGGAGCGCCCCAAAACATAGGAGGCTGAAGCCCAGCTCGACAGACTACGTTACGCAAAGCTGGATGGATTCTTTCTCTGGTACTGACTCCTCCAAGCCTGCAATAGCTCCAGCTGCTTGCCTAGACTACTAGAGCAGGGGTGGCCAATGGTAGCTCTCCAGATGTTTTTTGCCTACAACTCCCATCAGCCCCAGCTGGCATGGCCAATGGCTGGAGCTGATGGGAGTTGTAGGCAAAAAACATCTGGAGAGCTACCGTTGGCCACCCCTGTACTAGAGAGTCACAGTCTGGCTTTGTGGAGAACGGTAGCAAGTCTGTAGAGGGCAGCCCAAACTACAAAGAAACGATGTCTTCTGTGAAGCCTGTTCTGAATCTCGCACTCTGTTTCTGTCTCAGCTGTATGATGGTTCTTCCAAGCCAAGGACCGGCAGTGGCGGGAAAGGGGTAGGGGGGGGCAGCTCACAAAACTCAGTGTGCCTGCAAAGAGTGCGCTGGGCACAAAAGAAGGCTGTGCCTCTGCTCCCATTCTGCTGGAGGGAAACAAATCAGAGGATTCAGGCTTGGCAGCAAGGAGCCCGCGTGACCGCTGATGGGTTCTGCCGTGTCGCCTCGCTGCCGCTCCCTGGAGGACGGTTTTGCACGGCGACCCCTCTTTTGTGCCACTAACTCAGTGCCGAGGCCCAGATGAAACTCAAGTCACTGGAGCAGGGCTTCACTAGAGAAAGGTTCCTGCGCGGGTCTCAGCTCAAGCCGGCTAGAAAAAGAGATAGCTCGGCCAGTGGTGGAAGCGAGGCAGTGCTAGGAAACCCGAGCTCTGAGAAACAGAGAAGCTGCCTGTCCCAGGATCACCCCTCACCCTTTTTTTCTTTCAGTCTCTCTCTCTCTTTTTTTTGCAGTTCATCCAAGAGCGTCTAGAGAGATGCAGGAACGGGACTCTTTCGCCACTCAATCTCCGGAGAAATATCCTGGCCCGTTTCGGAAGCTAAAAATGGGGGACTTCCTATAACCTGCTTTGCTAAAAGGAAAGCGAAGGTGACAACAGGTGTTGAAGACAAGAGCACAGTCCTCTCCCACACCCCAAAACAAAGCAAGGGTTGCTTCAAGCTCCTCAAGTCTCCCAGGACAGAAACAGCAAGAGCATAAAAGAATCGCCCCGGTGATCCGGATGACGCAGACCGCGCTCCAATCCGTTCGTCGTTCTCGGCGAAGGTTCCGTCGGGCTTCCGGTGACAGAAGAGGAATGCTTCATGGGCCGAGCCTTTCTGAGGCGGAGGATGCGGCTGCAGCAGCTCTGCCCAGCTCAGGGGTGGCAGGTTCAGTTTCATCTCGGGGAGGTTTCTTGTAATACTGGATGCCGCCGATGAAAGTGATCTGGATTACCGACAGCGGCAGGAGCAAGAAGCGGGGAGAAACACAACATTAAGGCCAACACGGACGGAAGAAAGAGAGCTGGTTTGTCCCCAACAGCATTGGGTTTTTTTGAACTTGACAACGTTTGGCCACAGAACTGTAGTGCCGGGTGTCCTCGCAAGCGGAGAGAAGTTATCCCCATCATTTTGCAGAGCAGCCCAGTCTCTTTCTTTTGGCAGCTGGGATCAGATGTGTCCTGGCTCGTGCCCAATTTTTGGTCAGTACCCAGCGAGCGCTGCAGCCAGCGGAGGAGCTTCGAGGTCAAAGGCGCTGCAGGGACCCGACTAGTTCTCCCCGTGGTCCTCTTCCACCCAGGCGACGATCTTCCCCTCCCAGCCGGGGATGACGTCATCGTCGTGGAAAACCTGCAGGGAAGGCGGAGAAAGAACCTCGTCAAGGATGCCTCTTGGGGGGCGGCTGCTCATCAGACGCGGCGCAAGCAGGGGGCCCCCACACAGCACCCACGGGCACCTCTCGTGGAGCCTGCCAAGTATTTTTAAAAAGTGGGTGGGGCCAGGTGGGGTTTTTTTTTAATCTAGTAAGGCTTCTGTTTGGCCATTTGAAAATTGATTTGCTGTGCGAATTTTTAAAAAGGCTGCTTTGGCGGCTGCCGCCGCCACAGGCCAAGGAGCAAAAGTCAGCTGCGGCAGCCATTTTGTGCTCAGCCCCGCCTCCTGCAGGAGAGCCAGTTTGGTGTAGTGGTTAAGTGTGCGGACTCTTATCTGGGAGAACCGGGTTTGATTCCCCACTCCTCCACTTGCACCTGCTGGGATGGCCTTGGGTCAGCCATAGCTCTGGCAGAGCTGTCCTTGTGAGAGCCAGTTTGGTGTAGTGGTTAAGTATGCGGACTCTTATCTGGGAGAACCGGGTTTGATTCCCCACTCCTCCACTTGCAGCTGCTGGAATGGCCTTGGGTCAGCCATAGCTCTGGCAGAGGTTGCCCTTGAAAGGGCAGCTGCTGACTCTTGTCTGGTTTGATTCCCCACTCCTCCACTTGCACCTGCTGGAATGGCTTTGGGTCAGCCATAGCTCTCGTAGGAGTTGTCCTTGAAAGGGCAGCTTCTGTCAGAGCTCTCTCAGCCCCACCCACCTCAATGGTGTCTACTGTGGGGGAGGAAGGTAAAGGAGATTGTGAGCCGTTCTGAGACTCTGAGATTCAGAGTCTCTAATTCAGAGAGAAGGGCGGCATATAAATCTACAGTCTTCTTTTTAAATTTAATTCATTTATAACCCCCCGCCACCCGCCTTTCTCCCCAATGGGGAGCCAAAGCGGCTTCCATCCTTCTCCTCTCCTCCATTTTATTCTCACAACAACCTTGTGAGGTAGGTTAGGCTAACAGACTGTAACTAGTTCAAGGTTACCCAACAAGTTTGCATGATACTCGGGGTTTCGAATGCAGGTCTTTGTCCGACACGCTTAACCTCAGTGCTTCACTGGCTCTCAGCTGGATGGCCCAGGCCAGCTCAGCCTTGTCAGTTCTTGGAAGCCGAACAGGGTCAGCCCTGCTCAGGGCTTGCACGGGAGATGGCCAAGGGAAGGAAGCCCAGGGCTGCTGCACACAAGTAGGCCACCTGCGAATGTCTCTTGGCTCAAAAAACTTATAGGATTGCCCTAAGTCAGCTGTGACATAAGAACAGAAGAGAAGCCATGTTGGATGAGGCCAAGGGCCCATCCAGTCCAACACTGTGTCACACAGCGGCCAAAAAACCAGGCGCCATCAGGAGGTCCATCAGTGGGACCAGGACACCAGAAGCCCTCCCACTGTGCCCCTCCCAAGCACCAAGAATATAGAGCATCACTGCCCCAGACATAAGAGAAGCCATTTTGGATCAGGCCAAGGCCCATCCAGTCCAACACTCTGTGTCACACAGTGGCCAAAAAACCAGGTGCCATCAGGAGGTCCATCAGTGGGACCAGGACACTAGAAGTCCTCCCACTGTTGCTCCCCAAAGCACCAAGAAGACAGAGCATCACTGCTCCAGACTTAAGAACAAAAGAGAAGCCATCTTGGATCAGGCCGATGGCCCATCCACTCTGTGTCACACAGTGGCCAAAAAAACCAGGTGCCATCAGGAGGTCCACCAGTGGGGCCAGGACACTAGAAGTCCTCCCACTGTTCCCCCCCCGGCAAAGCACCAAGAATATAGAGCATCCCTTCCCCAGACATAAGAACAGAAGAGAAGCCATGTTGGATCAGGCCAATGGCCCATCCAGTCTAACACTCTGTGTCACACAGCGGCCAAAAAACCAGGCGCCATCAGGAGGTCCACCAGTGGGGCCAGGACACTAGAAGCCTTCCCACTGTGGCCCCCCCTAAGCACCAAGAATGCAAGTGGCTTAACAGCACTTGACACGCACAAGAGAAGCTGCTTTGTATATGATGGCTCTGCGTGCAAAGCAAAGCTCAAAGGGAGTCCCAAAAAGCACGCTCCTACCTCTTCTTTGACGGTGCCAAATTCCGGATCCAGGGCCTTGAAATGGTACCGGTGCGTTCCTTCCCGATCGATAGCTGCTTTGAAGTCCCTCAAGGTCACCTCGCCCAACCTGTTCGTGCAGGAGCAGAGCAATGAGGCCAGCTGCCCTCCCGGAGACTTGGTGGCCCAGAGACCCAGGCCCTGCCCTCTCGGGGGTGGCTGGGGCCCGGCCTGCTGAGGGAGAGAGAATCCCCAAGCAGCAGCACTGAAAATCTTTCCCGGTTCTCCCCATGGGGACACAAGAAGGGAAGGTTGCTGGCCTCACCTCTTTGGTATGTTGACCATGAAAGGCGTGAGGGAACGATCCGTGAAGTAGAGCACTTTGGTGCAGGCGCTGCTGCCCATCGCTGGGGTGCTGTGAGAATGAGGCAGTTCTGCAAAGAAAGGAAGCCGGGCGGCTGTGAGAAGTCGGCTTCCTGCTGCACAGGGAAGCGCAGGGGGGACGCGTGCTTGGAATGCAGAAAATCTCCAATTCAATCCCTGTTAAGGTTTTTTTTTTGAAGGATAATGGGTGGCAAAGCTGGGAGAAACAAGAAATAACTGTGCAAAGGACCCTGGAAGGCTCCTGCCGGAGAGAGCTGCAGGGTACTGAGGAAAGTTCGAGTCCAGTCGGGCACCTTTAAAGCCAACCAGTTTGTATTCAGGGTAAGCTTTTGCATGAATGCACACTTTGTCGCACAATGAAACTGAGAACACAGAACAGTGCTACATATAGGCGTTGGGCAGTGAGTCAGTATGCAAAATGTGTGTGTGTGTGGGGGGGGGTTTAACAGATTAAAAGAATAGCCAGATACTGAGCGGATGGCCTGATGGTCTGATTTGGTATACAGCAGGTTCTGAGCCTGTGCGCATCTTTGGAATTCTGAAACAAGTTGGAGGGTGCAACCACAAAATGGCTGCCACAGGAGGTGGAGTCAGCCACAAAACGACTGCCACAGGAGGTTGAGTCAGCCACAAAGCGGCTGCCACAGGAGGTGGAGTCAGCCACAAAATGGCTGCCACAGGAGGTGGAGTCAGCCACAAAACGGCTGCCACAGGAGGTGGAGTCAGCCACAAAATGACTGCCACAGGAGGTGGAGTCAGCCACAAAATGGCTGCCACAGGAGGTGGAGCCAACTGCAAAATGGCTGCCACAGGAGGCGGAGATAACTACCAAATGTCAAGGAGTGAGGTTATGAATAATCCTAACACTACAGATGCAAAACGAACTTTTCAACATTTCAGGCGTTAACCCTGTTTAACCGGATGCCTTTTAATCTGCAGAGCCGGTTAGATCTCCAGAGGCCAATCAGATGCCCTGCTCGGCAAAAGCTATGAAGGAAACAGGGAAATAAACAGGCGACAGGGAAATTGCTGAGAGTAGCAGAAGCTTCAGGGAATGGGTTTACATCCAAGTCAACGTATCATAGGCCCTCGCTTGTGGCAACAGGTATTGCTCAGTTCTTATGGAAAGTTACATTGTGCTACAGCAGGGGTGGCCAACGGTAGCTCTCCAGATTTTTTTTTGCCTACAACTCCCTTCAGCCCCAGCCAGCAAGGCCAACGGCTGGGGCTGATGGGAGTTGTAGGCCAAAAAATAATATCTGGAGAGCTACCGTCGGCCACCCCTGTGCTACAGTAAAGTCTGTGTGGAGCCCCGGTTTCAAGCCTGCTTCCAGCTTTGCATGGAACCGTAAAATTTCAGCGCAGTTCAGTGCGGAACAGTAATATCTCACCTTTGTGTGGGTTGTAATAATTCACCTCTGTGTGGGTTTCTTTCCCCCTGACTTATGGTGAACCTGCGGAGTTTTCAAGGCACGAGACATTTCAGAGGTGGTTTTGCCGTTGCCTGCCGCTGCGTAACAACCCTGGGCTTCCTTGGTGGTCTCCCACACAAGTACTAACTACGTCCGACCCTGATTAGCTTTGGAGATCCGACAAGATCGGGCCAGCCTGAGCCACCCAGATCACTATGGATAGCCCCAAGGAAAGCCTTGAATGTTTAAAAAGGTCAAGGTAGTCCCCTGTGCAAGCACCAGTCGTTTCCGACTCTGGGGTGTCGTTTTCACAATGTTTTCACGGCAGACTTTTTTACGTGGTGGTTTGCCACTGCCTTCCCCAGTCATCTACGCTTTCCCCCCCCCGCAAGCCGGGGACTCCTTTTACCGACCTCGGCAGGATAGAAGGCTGAGTCGACCTGGAGCCAGCTACCTGAACCAGCTTCCGCTGGGATCGAACTCAGGTCGTGAGCAGAGGGCTCCGACTGCAGTACTGCAGCTTTACCACTCTGGGCCGCGGGGCTCTTCTTGACATCCCGTTTACCAAGCAAAGGGGAAGAGCGTGGCAAAAAGAGACAGCATTTACCAGCCACAGCCACTAGATGGCAGGACTGGCTTGTAATAAATCCACTTGAGAATCACGAGGTAGCATTTTTGTTCTCCCTCCTTCATGCCCAGAGGCTGCAACAGAGTCGCCTGAGGATGGAACCCAGGCAGATTCCCACAGGCAAGTGGAGTGTGCGACAGCAACAGGCCAAAACCAGGGAGATGGCTTGGAGGGGGGACAGGAATGGGAAGGCAGCTCTCCCCAGCCTCTCGGGAGGAACTGTGCGCAGCAGCCTCTGAAGCATAACCTCGCTGGTGGATTGGGACGAGGGCAGCTCTGGAGTTGCACTCACTGGAGTTGGAGGGCCAGGAGTCTCTGCAGTCGTTGGTCGGGTGGTCGACGGGTGACTTCCCTCGGCCCTGGGTGGGAGGAAGGAAACGGGAGGAATGAAGGAAAGAAAAAAAGGACTCCTGCCCAGGCTACATAGACGTTCCTGGACTCTGAGGACAGTCAAGAGGCTGGAGGGAGGGTCTCGTGCCCCCAGCAGGCCCTGGGACTGAGCCCTGCCTGGCACCAAACCCCGCCCCTCAAAGATGCACAAAATGGACTGTCTGCTCTGTGTATTTGGAAGAGAGCTAGAAAGTTATTGTTCATGGCTCAGCAGACAGGGTCAGATTCCATAGTCTAAGCTTCCTATTTGTTTGTCTGGTTCATAACCCGCACCCAGTTCCCCACAGGGGATTTGGGGAAGTGTACAACATTTGAAGGACGATGAATATAAGAAGAAAAAGAAGATGGGCATTGGATTCATATGCTCTGAATCTGAGTCTCAGAGCAGTCACAATCTCCTTTACCTCTCTCCCCCAACCCAACAACAGACACCCTGTGAGGTGGGTGGGGCTGAGAGAGCTCTTACCGCAGCTGCCCTTTCAAGGACAACTCCTGTGAGTGCTATGGCTAACCCAAGGCCATTCCAGCAGCTGCGAGTGGAGGAGTGGGGAATCAAACCCGGTTCTCCCAGATAAGAGTCTGCACACTTCACCACTACACCAAACTGGCTCTCACAAGGACAGCTCTGCCAGAGCGATGGCTGACCCAAGGCCATTCCAGCAGCTGCAAGTGGAGGAGTGGGGAATCAAACCCAGTTCTCCCAGATAAGAGTCCGCTCACTTCACCACTACACCAAACTGGCTCTCACAAGGACAGCTCTGCCAGAGCTATGGCTGACCCAAGTGCATTCCAGCAGGTGCAAATGGAGGAGTAGGGAATCAAACCCAGTTCTCCCAGATAAGAGTCCGCCCACTTCACCACTACACCAAACTGGCTCTCACAAGGACAGCTCTGCCAGAGCTATGGCTGACCCAAGTGCATTCCAGCAGGTGCAAATGGAGGAGTAGGGAATCAAGCCTGGTTCTCCCAGATAAGAGTCCGCACACTTCACCACTACACCAAACTGGCTCTCACAAGGACAGCTCTGCCAGAGCTATGGCTGACCCAAGGCCATGCTAGCAGCTGCAAGTGGAGGAGTGGGGAATCAAACCCAGTTCTCCCAGATAAGAGTCTGCACACTTAACCACTACACCAAACTGACTCTCATAAATACGATACAAATAAACACAAAAAGTATAAGACAGTAAAACCAAGGAACACATCAACTTAAGAAGCCAATCTGAAGGGGAAAAACAACTGGCCAGCTCCCCGGTTTGTAATGGTAAGGGAAAGGCTGCCCGAAACACAGCAGCCTTGCTTGCCTTAAGGGATGCTGGAAGGACACAAAACTCCCACGGGGAACTGGTTCCCAAGAGGAGAGCAGGGACGGTCACAGAAAATGTCCTTGCCCTGGTGATTGACAGGTGGGTTGTCAGTATCCCCCTCCTCATCGTCAAAACCATTTTTATGCCACCTTCCCTTCCCAATCCGGGGCCACAAGGCAGTGAACGTAAAAGACATTGGAACGTTTGAGCAATCAAACATGCATCGAAAACTATAAAAGAATTCAACGGAAACATATAAACAAACAGCTGCTTTCTTCTGTGTCCCCCCCCCCCGTCCCCCAGGGCCGACCACAACGAGCAAGGCAGAGGACAAGGAAAGCAAGCCGCCGGTCTGGCCGGCCTGCTGCACAGCAGTGACACAGGGACACCCCCATCCTCCAACGGAAAGGTCAGCGGGAAGAAAAACAACAGATGGGTGACGCTGATTAAAGGCTGCGCTCCGTCAGAGGCAAAGGGACCGCAACTCCCAAGGAAGGCCAGAACAGGCGGCGCGAGGCAGGTTTCCAGAGCCCTGCAGCAGCAGCAGCGGTCCACAGGGGCTCCTTTAGCCTCCAGATTCCAAGACGCTCACCTGGGCCGCTTCCTAAGGCAGGAATCTCCCATCTGGGGAGTGCAAGTCATCTGCTGCAAGGCACGTGGCCAACCGGGAGAACGCAAGCAGGGGGCATCTCCCAATCCCACCTTCCCGAGCTCTCCTGGCACGCAATCTGCTCTGAGGGCTGCTAAGCCAGGGAGTCCCCAGGAGGTACTTCGGCTCCCCGTCTTTGCTTTCTAAGCTGGAAAGCAATTTATAGAATCCTAGAGTTGGAAGGGCCCTCCAGGGTCATCTAGTCCAACCCCCTGCACGATGCAGGAAACTCACAAAACGCCTCTCCCTAAATTCACAGGATCTTCATTGCTGTCAGAGGGCCATCTAGCCTCTGCTTAAAAACCTCCAATCCCAGGACTCCTAAATCCCTCAGCCTCTCTCCCCGCCCCTTTCCTTGAAGCTGGAAAGAAATCTGGCACTCGATGGCACTGGGAATTTCATTCCTGCCTCCCACGGTGACCTGCGATGCCATATCCTCTGAGCAGCCAGGGCCTGCACGGGTCTTCCCCTTATCACGCAAGCGTCACCTAAACCCTTTTGCACCAAGCCGTTTTGGCCTTCAGCAAGCCAGATGCATCCGGTGAGTCAGGAAGGGCTGCCGCACAGTGCATCTCCGCTTTCAGGGATCTCTGCAGGTCTCCATTAAAACACACCAGGAGAAAAGACCTAGAGTCTAGTAGCGGCTAATGAAATCTGTGGGAGGGGAGGAGCTTTTGTGAGCCCCTGAGGAAACTAACTTTTCTCAGGGAGGCCGCTCCCCTGCCACAAATGTTGTTGGCCTTCCGAGTGCTCCCGGACTCTGGCTCTTTTCTGCTGCTCCAGACGAACAAACGCGGCTGCCCATCTTGAGGTAGGACATGTTTGTGGGGAAAAGCCCCTGCTTGGCCTGCAGCAGAGTCCCAGGTTCAATCTCCGCCATCTCCAGTTAAAAGGACCAGCAGGGAGTACAAGGCATCAAAGACCTTCGCCTTGGAGTGGACAAAGCCAGGGCTTCTTTTTGCGCATCAGGCCACACCCCCTTGATGTAGCCAATCCTCCGAGAGTTTACAGAAGGCCCTGTAAGAAGAGCCCTGTAAGCTCCAGGAGAATTGCTCCCTACATCAGGGGGGTGCAGCCTAAGATGCAAAGGAGGCCCTGCTACAAAAAAAGCCCTGGGCAAAACGGACTTTGATGGACTGCTTCAGGCACATCCACCTGGGTTCAGCCCTTGCTCCCTTCACTTAGGAGTGCAGACAGCGAGTATTGGGAAGGACCCTTTTTTGCCGGAGATCTTGGGAGACTTGGTACCAATCAGAGAATTCAGTACTGAGCAAGAGGGACCGACCGTGTGGTAGTATAATGCTGGGGTGGCCAACGGTAGCTCTTCAGTTTGGTGTAGTGGTTAAGTATGCGGACTCTTATCTGGGAGAACAAGGTCTGATTCCCCATTCCTCCACTTGCAGCTGCTGGAATGGCCCTGGGTCAGCCATAGCTCTTGCAGAGCTGTCCTTGTGAGAGCCAGTTTGGTGTAATGGTTAAGTGTGCGGACTCTTATCTGGGAGAACCGGGTTTGATTCCCCACTCCTCCACTTGCACCTGCTGGAATGGCCTTGGGTCAGCCATAGCTCTGGCAGAACTGTCCTTGTGAGAGCCAGTTTGGGGTAGTGGTTAAGTGTGCGGACTCTTATCTGGGAGAACCGGGTTTGATTCCCCACTCCTCCACTTGCACCTGCTAGCATGGCCTTGGGTCAGCCATAGCTCTGGCAGAGGTTGTCCTTGAAAGGGCAGCTGCTGTGAGAGCCCTCTCCAGCCCCACCCACCTCACAGGGTGTCTGTTGTGGGGGAGGAAGGGAAAGGGGATTGTGAGCCGCTCTGAGACTCTTCAGAGTGGAGGGCGGGATATAAATCCAATATCTTCATCTACCTCACAGGGTGTCTGTTGTGGGGGAGGAAGGGAAAGGAGATTGTGAGCCGCTCTGAGACTCTTCGGAGTGGAGGGCGGGATATAAATCCAATATCTTCATCTACCTCAAAGGGTGTCTGTTGTGGGGGAGGAAGGTAAAGGAGATTGTGAGCCGCTCTGAGACTCTTCGGAGTGGAGGGCGGGATATAAATCCAATATCTTCATCTACCTCACAGGGTGTCTGTTGTGGGGGAGGAAGGGAAAGGAGATTGTGAGCCGCTCTGAGACTCTTCGGAGTGGAGGGCGGGATATAAATCCAATATCTTCATCTACCTCACAGGGTGTCTGTTGTGGGGGAGGAAGGGAAAGGAGATTGTGAGCCGCTCTGAGACTCTTCAGAGTGGAGGGCAGGATATAAATCCAATATCTTCATCTACCTCACAGGGTGTCTGTTGTGGGGGAGGAAGGGAAAGGAGATTGTGAGCCGCTCTGAGACTCTTCAGAGTGGAGGGCAGGATATAAATCCAATTTCTTGTTCTTCAGAAGTTTTTTGCCTACAACTCCCATCAGCCCCAGCCAGCATGGCCAATGGCTGGGGCTGATGGGAGTTGTAGGGAAAAAAAACATCTGGAGAGCTACCATTGGCCACCCCTGGTATAAGCCACTGCCCCTGGTTTGCTTGCCTTGGTCTCCCACCTGCTCGCACTGCAGAAAGGGATCACAACAAAGCCGGAATTGCGCATGTTGTTCACACAGGTGTGAGGAGGGTGGGTTATAAATAGAAAAGAATAAATAAATAACTAATAAATAAAAAAGTGCATTGCCAGTGCAGCGTCCCTGTGTGCATGGTTGCATGAATTTGCCCTCTGGCTGGGGCTCTAGCACTGAAGCAGAAAGACCCTCCTGCAGACCTGTGTGAAGAGGGGCATCCCAGGTGACCTGCGTGCACGAGGGATATGGGGCGGGCCTCCTCTGCTGCAGACTCTCGGCACCTGGCAAGCAAGAAGGGATGGCAGATCAAGGGAACTGGACCGGAAGGCTCTCTCTCTCTCGCTCCTGCTGGCAGGATCACCCACAAGCCCCTCCCACACGCAGGTGACCCCCATTCAGTCCTGATCAAAACATCCTGCAAACACTGGCTGCTTCTGGCAACGCCTCTCCTTGGGGAGGGACGGTGGCTCAGTGGTAGCGCATCTGCTTGGGAAGCAGAAGGTCCCAGGTTCAATCCTGGCATCTCCAAAAAAAAAGGGTCCAGGCAAATAGGTGTGAAAAACCTCAGCTTGGGACCCTGGAGAGCCACTGCCAGTCTGAGAAGACAATACTGACTTTGATGGACCAAGGGTCTGATTCAGTATAAGGCAGCTTCATATATTCATATATTCACCCGCCTCTCCTGCCTCTTCTGCATCTCCAGGCGGTGCAGCCTCTCCATCAGGCTGGAGATGCCTTGCTCCAGGCTGTCGATGGTGTGGTGCTGGGGATCATGGCCGCTGAAGCTGTTCCGCAAGCTCCGGAGGGCCTCGCGCACCAGCTGCAGGTCGCTGGTCTGTCCGAGCGGGCGGCGGAAATCAAGAGGAAGCGGAAGTCAGCGGCCAGGGCGCTCCACCCGTGTCCCCGGTTTCCGCATCCCTGCCAGGCAAGGGGGCTCCAGGGGGAAGGAAGAGAAAGGGACTCACCCCTCTGTGAGTTGTGGACGTTGCTCCTTTTCCTGAGGGCTGCAGGAAGCCGTTGCTCTGAGAGCTGTGGTTGCCGTAGACAATGACCTGCTCGGCCAGATAAAAACACACACCCCCCAAGCTTTTAGAGGACAGACCGGATCTTCCCCCACTGGGATTCTTAGGGAAACCAGGTGTATTAGGAACCCAGTGTAATTTGCTACTCTTATCTACAGGTGATCAAGGATGGGGGGAGGATGGGGTATAAAATGAATGAATGAATGCATTGTATTTTTGAAGCACTGGAGACAGTTTGGAAGCACTGAATCCAAAAGTACCATTCCTCCAGCTCTTATAGAGCCAGATTGGGTTGGGGGGGGCAGTTCTGCAACTGGGCAGCAGAAGCCAACTCTGCATGGGGCTCTTTAGCTTGGAGAAACGTCGACTGCGGGGTGACATGAGAGAGGTTTACAAGATCATGCACGGGATGGAGAAGGTAGAGAAAGAAGTCCTTTTCTCCCTTTCTCACAATACAAGAACTCGTGGGCATTCAATGAAATTGCTGAGCAGACAGGTTAAAACGGATAAAAGGAGGTACTTCTTCACCCAAAGGGTGATTAACATGTGGAATTCACTGCCACAGGAGGTGGTGGCGGCCACAAGCATGGCCACCTTCAAGAGGGGTTTAGATAAAAATATGGAGCACAGGTCCATCAGTGGCTATTAGCCACAGTGTGTGTGTGTGTATATAGGCCACTGTGTGACACAGAGTGTTGGACTGGATGGGCCATTGGCCTGATCCAACATGGCTTCTCTTCTGTTCTTATGTGACACAGAATGTTGGACTGGAGGGGCCATTGGCCTGATCCAACAGGGCTTCTCTTATGTTCTTATGTGACACAGAGTGTTGGACTGGATGGGCCATTGGCCTGATCCAACAGGGCTTCTCTGATGTTCTTATGTGACACAGAGTGTTGATCCAACATGGCTTCTCCTATGTTCTTACGTTCTGCATGGTGCCATTGGCTAGTGCCTATTACATTACTACCTGATTCCCCTGCCCTGCCCCGCCAAGTCCCAGATTCAGTTTGCAATTTAAAAATAATGTTTTTCTTTTTCTTTCTTTTTTTTTAAAAGGATGACTTAACTAAAGGATGACTTAACCAAAAAGCATACATGGCACTTTATTTTTAACAGGCCCTAGAGGACCAGCCCCAAAGCACGGTGGGACAGGAGAGACTGACTAATGTGCTTGCGTTTGATTGTTTTGCCGTTCCGGTTGCAAAGCCAGGAGGGAGCCGGGTTCATCTCCTGGCTGAGGAACCGGCGGGGACTCTTCTTTCTATAATATGTCTGTCTCTACTGAGGAGAACAGGTAGACTTGAGTCCAGCAGCACCGTATAGATCAACAAGCATTTCGGGGATGTAAGCGTTAAGAGAATCAGAGCTCCTTTCTTCATCAGAGCTTTGGCTCTTGAAAGGCTGCGCCCCTGGAAACTCTAAGGTGGACTCGAATCTAGCTGTTTCACCGCAGGCCGACGTGGCTGAAACTTTACCCTGCAGAGCAGCCCAAACAGCCGTGTTTGGCCTGATCTTTTTAGGACGCAGCAACTAAGCGGGGTCACTACAGTCAGCACTTGAAAGAGAGACCAGGGCGGCTACACAGAGGCAAGGAACGGCCTTGAACACCCTTCTGGATGGGGCTGCCAAGAGCCACTCGCGACGCAAAGGCGTGTCCTTCTTGCCCAGCGGTCTAGTCTTAAGGAGCTGCTGACTGTTGCGTCTACTGGGCCCAATCAGGAGCTGGTGTTGGAACAGCCGAAGAAGCATCCGGAACAAGACAAGCGGGGGGAACTTTGTCCCTCCCCCCCACGCGCCCCTCCCACATCTCAAGCCCCACCCACCTCCTCGGCATCCTTCTTCATGCACTGAGCCAAGAGGGCTTCTTTGTGCTCCAGCTCCCGCTCCAAATCTGCCTGCAGAGGGAAGAAGCGGGTCAACGGGCGGCAGGGGCAAGAGGGCCAGAAGGCGGGCGCGGAGGGAGCAGGGGTGCCACGTACGTACCTGCTGGTAGCTGGCCTCGGAGAGCTGCCGCAGCATCTCGTCCATCTTGGCCTGGTGTTGGTGTAAGTGCCGGTCCTTCTGGGCCAGCTCCTTCTGCAAGGCGAGAAGAACAGAGGACTTCAGCGAGGGGCGGGGGGCTCGCTCCACACAGCGGTCAAGATGGGGACAAGGGTCAGCATGGCCCGTGGAGCTGGAGCTTCTTAGGAAAGGTCAGGCAGGACCCCCCACCCAGGGTGCTGCGCTGCTTGGATGCCACGGGGACACTGCACAGCACCACCAAGGAATTAAGAGAGTGGAAGAGCCAGCAGCTGGAGACACGTCTGGGGGGGTCTGCCACGATTCTAATGACCGCAGAGAGGCAGGAAGACTCCCTTACTTTGTATTCCGCCAGCAGCCGATTCCTCTCTTCCACCTTCCTCTGCAGATCAGCCTGTGGAAGCACAACGGCCACGTAAGGGTCCCTCCTCACTAGTCACTGGCACCAGGGGCCAAGTCCAGCATTCAGCAAGACACAAAGCACAGCATGGGAGCCAGTCTGGTGTAGTGGTGAAGTGCGCGGACTCTTATCTGTGAGAACCGGGTTTGATTCCCCACTCCTCCACTTGCAGCTGCCGGAATGGCCTCGGGTCAGCCAGAGCTCTCTTATCAGGGAGAACCGGGTTTGATTCCCCACTCCTCCACTTGCAGCTGCCGGAATGGCCTCGGGTCAGCCATAGCTCTCTTATCAGGGAGAACCGGGTTTGATTCCCCACTCCTCCACTTGCAGCTGCCGGAATGGCCTCGGGTCAGCCATAGCTCTCTTATCAGGGAGAACCGGGTTTGATTCCCCACTCCTCCACTTGCAGCTGCCGGAATGGCCTTGGGTCAGCCAGAGCTCTCTTATCAGGGAGAACCGGGTTTGATTCCCCACTCCTCCACTTGCAGCTGCCGGAATGGCCTTGGGTCAGCCAGAGCTCTCTTATCAGGGAGAACCGGGTTTGATTCCCCACTCCTCCACTTGCAGCTGCTGGAATGGCCTTGGGTAAGCCAGAGCTCTCTTATCAGGGAGAACCGGGTTTGATTCCCCACTCCTCCACTTGCAGCTGCTGGAATGGCCTCGGGTCAGCCATAACTCTCTTATCAGGGAGAATCGGGTTTGATTCCCCACTCCTCCACTTGCAGCTGCTGGAATGGCCTCGGGTCAGCCATAGCTCTCTTATCAGGGAGAACCGGGTTTGATTCCCCACTCCTCCACTTGCAGCTGCCGGAATGGCCTTGGGTCAGCCAGAGCTCTCTTATCTAGGAGAACCGGGTTTGATTCCCCACTCCTCCACTTGCAGCTGCTGGAATGGCCTTGGGTCAGCCAGAGCTCTCTTATCTAGGAGAACTGGGTTTGATTCCCCACTCCTCCACTTGCAGCTGCCGGAATGGCCTTGGGTCAGCCATAGCTCTCTTATCAGGGAGAACCGGGTTTAATTCCCCACTCCTCCACTTGCAGCTGTTGGAATGGCCTTGGGTCAGCCATAACTCTCTTATCAGGTAGAACCGGGTTTGATTCCCCACTCCTCCACTTGCACCTGCTGGAAAGGCCTTGGGTCAGCCATGGCTCTCTTATCTGGGAGAACCGGGTTTGATTCCCCACTCCTCCACTTGCAGCTGCTGGAATGGCCTTGGGTCAGCCAGAGCTCTCTTATCTGGGAGAACCGGGTTTGATTCCCCACTCCTCCACTTGCAGCTGCTGGAAAGGCCTTGGGTCAGCCATAGCTCTCTTATCAGGGAGAACCGGGTTTGATTCCCCACTCCTCCACTTGCAGCTGCTGGAATGACCTTGGGTCAGCCATAGCTCTCTTATCTGGGAGAACCGGGTTTGATTCCCCACTCCTCCACTAGCAGCTGCTGGAATGGCCTTGGGTCAGCCAGAGCTCTCTTATCTGGGAGAACCGGGTTTGATTCCCCACTCCTCCACTTGCAGCTGCTGGAAAGGCCTTGGGGCAGCCAGAGCTCTCTTATCAGGGAGAACCGGGTTTGATTCCCCACTCCTCCACTTGCAGCTGCTGGAAAGGCCTTGGGTCAGCCAGAGCTCTCTTATCTGGGAGAACCGGGTTTGATTCCCCACTCCTCCACTTGCAGCTGCTGGAAAGGCCTTGGGGCAGCCAGAGCTCTCTTATCAGGGAGAACCGGGTTTGATTCCCCACTCCTCCACTTGCAGCTGCTGGAATGGCCTTGGGTCAGCCATAGCTCTCTTATCTGGGAGAACCGGGTTTGATTCCCCACTCCTCCACTAGCAGCTGCTGGAATGGCCTTGGGTCAGCCATAGCTCTCTTATCTGGGAGAACCGGGTTTGATTCCCCACTCCTCCACTTGCAGCTGCTGGAATGGCCTTGGGTCAGCCATAGCTCTCTTATCTGGGAGAACCGGGTTTGATTCCCCACTCCTCCACTTGCAGCTGCTGGAATGGCCTTGGGTCAGCCAGAGCTCTCTTATCTGGGAGAACCGGGTTTGATTCCCCACTCCTCCACTAGCAGCTGCTGGAATGGCCTTGGGTCAGCCAGAGCTCTCTTATCTGGGAGAACCGGGTTTGATTCCCCACTCCTCCACTAGCAGCTGCTGGAATGGCCTTGGGTCAGCCAGAGCTCTCTTATCTGGGAGAACCGGGTTTGATTCCCCACTCCTCCACTAGCAGCTGCTGGAATGGCCTTGGGTCAGCCAGAGCTCTCTTATCTGGGAGAAGCGGGTTTGATTCCGCACTCCTCCACTTGCAGCTGCTGGAATGGCCTTGGGTCAGCCAGAGCTCTCTTATCTGGGAGAACCGGGTTTGATTCCACACTCCTCCACTTGCAGCTGCTGGAATGGCCTTGGGTCAGCCAGAGCTCTCTTATCTGGGAGAACCGGGTTTGCTTCCCCACTCCTCCACTTGCAGCTGCTGGAATGGCCTTGGGTCAGCCAGAGCTCTCTTATCTGGGAGAACCGGGTTTGATTCCGCACTCCTCCACTCACACCTGCTGAGATGGCCTTGGGTCAGCTGTAGCTTTCGTAGGAGGTGTCCTTGAAAGGGCAGCTGCTGTAAAAGTACTCTCAGCCCCACCCACCTCACAGGGTGTTTGTTGTGTGTGTGGGGGGGGGGGGAGGTAGAAGAGATTGTGACCGCTCTGAGACTCTGAGATTCAGAGTATAGGGCGGGATATAAATCCAAAATCTTCTTCTTCTTCGCAGGTGCCCCCTGCCTGGCTTCTTGGCCCACTCAAGCCCGCAGCCGCCTCATCCATACAGAATGGACGACAAGCACAGCTCTGACCTTGGTGTGGCCAAGAGAACCCAAGGCTGATGGGCGACCTGTAGGATGAACCTGCAGCCAGGTTTCCTCCAGAAAAGGCAGGTCACAGTGGGGAAAGGAGATTTGTACTGTGGCCCTGGTGCCAGGGCAGAGGCCTGCCATAATAAGCACCAGTCCCTTTTTCCTCGACCAAAAGGAGGGTTTTGTTGGGGGAACAGAACAGGGCAGGGGGAGCTGAAGCCCCGCCGTCTGCATCCTTGCCTTCGGAGGTGAAGTGGGTGGCAACCAAGAACAGGGCCTTTTCACTGGTGGCCCCTCACTTGTCACTTGGACTCATTACTGCTGGCTGTTCAGCTTCACCAGCCGGCGCCCCCTTAACGCATTCTGGAGCCCCTTCCCCTGTGGCCTCTGCAGAGGCTGCCTGTGGTTTAAGGAGGACGTCTTGACCTCCATGCCCCGAGCCAGCGTCGTCAGATCTTGAAAGCTAAGAAGGCTTGGCCCTGGTTAGCACTCGGAAGGGAAGCCACCCAGAAGCCCAGGGTCACTAGGCAGAGGCAGGCCGTGGCCAGCCGCCTCCGAACCTGGCCTTGGAAATCTCTACGGGGTTTCCTAAGTTGTCCATGACTTGACGGCACTTCACACGCGCACACGCATGCACGAAGGACATGCTCACCTGCTGGCTGTGAAGCTCCTCCTTGTCCATGTTGGCTCTCAGCAGCTCTTGCTTTAGCTGCAGGATGAGAGCATCCTGCTGGGCCAGCCGCTGCTGCAAGGCATCCTGGGAAAAGAAACACACCCTCTGAGAGAAGACCGACGGGCATCGCGGGGCGGGCGAGCGAGCAGGGGGAGGGCAAAGTCTTCTCCTGGGCCTAGGGCAGTGTTGGTCAAACTTGCTTAATGCAAGAGCCGCCTAGAATAAATGTCAGATGTTTGAGAGCCGCGAGACATGAATGTCAGATGTTCGAGAGCTGCAAGGCAGGAAGGCAAACGGATGATGGGAGGGAGGGAGAAGTGGAAAGAAAGCAACTTTAACTTTAAAGGCCTTCTCCAAGCTGCCGGCTGGCTTGGCTTGCAGAAGTGGTTTAAAGAAGAAGAAGATATTGGATTTATATCCCGCCCCCAACTCTAAAGAGTCTCAGAGCGGCTCACAATCTCCTTTCCCTTCCTCCCCCACAACAGACACCCTGTGAGGTAGATGAAGATATTGGATTTATATCCCGCCCTCCACTCCAAAGAGTCTCAAAGCGGCTCACAATCTCCTTTCCCTTCCTCCCCCACAACAGACACCCTGTGAGCTAGATGAAGATATTGGATTTATATCCCGCCCTCCACTCTGAAGAGTCTCAGAGCGGCTCACAATCTCCTTTCCCTTCCTCCCCCACAACAGACACCCTGTGAGGTGAGTGGGGCTGAGAGAGCTCTCCCAGAAGCTGCTCTTTCAAGGACAACCTCTGCCTGAGCTCTGGCTGACCCAAGGCCCATTCCAGCAGCTGCAAGTGGAGGAGTTGGGAATCAAACCCAGTTCTCCCAGATAAGAGTCCGTGCACTTAACCACTACACCAAACTGGCTCTCTTAAAGAGAGAAATGCCTTCTCCAAGCCAGCTGTTGGGGCAGTGGGGGCTTCGGGAGCCATACAGTATGTGTGAAAGAGCCACATGTAGCTCCGGAGCCGCAGTTTGGCCACCCCTGGTCTAGGGGAAAGAGACTTGCCAGGGTCAACACAGGGGAGCAGGCTGGGTCTAATCCCAGCTTCGCTGACCCCACCGAGCTGCCTCTCTCTTTCGGGCAGTCCGGCGCGAAGCCGTTCCCTTCACATCACACAGCGATCGCGGCAAGATCTCCTGGATGTGTGGAATCCAGCTCAAGCCCTACTAGAACGTCCTGTTCTGAGACGCTTTGCATTCCTGGGCACCGGGATCGAATTTCTGAAAGCCCTGTCACAATTCCTATGGAGGGGGGCGCCTGGAACCCTTTCACAATTATGAAGCACAAACCGGGGACTTGTGAGGAGGGCTCGTGGGGGAAGAACCTCCTCCTCCCCCCACAGCTGTTCTCCCTCCCCCCCACTCCCTTCCTCGCCCTCACAGCCTCTCCGCTCTTCCTTCCTCTGGGCACACACCAACTACTTCCTCCCCTTGTCCTCTGTCTTCCTTTCCTCCCTCCCCCACCCCCCATCTTTCTACTTGCTTCTCGACTCCCTGACAAAGTCACCTCAGGTTTCCAAACGAAGCTGCAGCAGCCCTTCTCCATTCCCCAGGCAACTGCAGATTCTTGCCCGGGCCTGTCTGAGCCATCCAAAATTGTGATGCAATCGCACCAGAGCCTGGCGTTTGAAAACTTTGGAATTTTCATCCCTCTAGTAATTTTTTTTAAAAAATTTAATATTTTCCTAGAATGCTGGGTTTGCTCCCCCCCCCCCCCCCCCATCGCTGCCGTTTGTGGGAATGTTTTCTTTTTTAGTTCCTGGCCCTGCTGTGCAGATTCTTTGATCCACAGTCTGGCTCCAGGTTCAGCATCAAATACAGAGGTTTTGTGAACAGAAACGCAGATACGATACATGACAAACCGGGGGGGGGGAACTGCTAAGTTTGTATAGAACAAAGCAGGCTCGACGGAGGGGGGCTTGCAGGGGCCCTGCCTCAACTTCCAGGGGGCCCTGTCGGGTGCAGCCTGCTTCCTCCCACCCCCTTATGTTTTTGCCATGGCTGAGCCAGCGAAGAAGATATTGGATTTATACCCCGCCCTCCACTCCGAAGAGTCTCAGAGCGGCTCACAATCTCCTTTCCCTTCCTCCCCCACAACAGACACCCGGTGAGGTAGATGAAGATATTGAATTTATATCCCGCCCTCCACTCCGAAGAGTCTCAGAGCGGCTCACAATCTCCTTTCCCTTCCTCCCCCACAACAGACACCCGGTGAGGTAGATGAAGATATTGAATTTATATCCCGCCCTCCACTCCGAAGAGTCTCAGAGCGGCTCACAATCTCTTTTACCTTCCCCCGCCCCCCCCCCCCACAACAGACAGCCTGTGAGGTAGATGAAGATATTGGATTTATATCCTGCCCTCCACTCTGAAGAGTCTCAGAGCGGCTCACAATCTCCTTTACCTTCCTCCCCCACAACAGACACCCTGTGAGGTCGATGAAGATATTGGATTTACATCCCGCCATCCACTCCGAAGAGTCTCAGAGCGGCTCACATTCTCCTTTACCTTCCCCCCACCCACAACAGACACCCTGTGAGGTAGATGAACATATTGGATTTATATCCCGCCCTCCACTCTGAAGAGTCTCAGAGCAGCTCACAATCTCCTTTAACTTCCTCCCCCACAACAGACACCCTGTGAGGTGGGTGGGGCTGAGAGGGCTCTCACAGCAGCTGCCCTTTCAAGGACAATCTCTGCCAGAGCTATGCCTGACCCAAGGCCATTCCAGAAGGTGCAAGTGGAGGAGCAGAGAATCCAACCTGGTTCTCCCAGATAAGAGAGCTATGGCTGACCCAAGGCCATTCCAGCAGGTGCAAGTGGAGGAGTGGGGGAATCAAACCTGGTTCTCCCAGATAAGAGAGCTCTGGCTGACCCAAGGCCATTCCAGCAGCTGCAAGTGGAGGAGCGGGGAATCCAACCTGGTTCTCCCAGATAAGAGAGCTATGGCTGACTCAAGGCCATTCCAGCAGCTGCAAGTGGAGGAGCGGAGAATCCAACCTGGTTCTCCCAGATAAGAGAGCTATGGCTGACTCAAGGCCATTCCAGCAGCTGCAAGTGGAGGAGCGGGGAATCCAACCTGGTTCTCCCAGATAAGAGAGCTATGGCTGACTCAAGGCCATTCCAGCAGGTGCAAGTGGAGGAGTGGGGGAATCAAACCTGGTTCTCCCAGATAAGAGAGCTCTGGCTGACCCAAGGTCACTCCAGCAGGTGCGAGTGGAGGAGTGGGGAACCAAACCCGGTTCTCCCAGATAAGAGAGCTCTGGCTGACCCAAGGCCATTCCAGCAGCTGCAAGTGGAGGAGTGGGGAATCCAACTTGGTTCTCCCAGATAAGAGAGCTATGGCTGACCCAAGGCCATTCCAGCAGCTGCAAGTGGAGGAGCGGGGAATCAAACCTGGTTCTCCCAGATAAGAGAGCTATGGCTGACTCAAGGCCATTCCAGCAGCTGCAAGTGGAGGAGCGGGGAATCCAACCTGGTTCTCCCAGATAAGAGAGCTATGGCTGACTCAAGGCCATTCCAGCAGCTGCAAGTGGAGGAGCGGGGAATCCAACCTGGTTCTCCCAGATAAGAGAGCTATGGCTGACTCAAGGCCATTCCAGCAGGTGCAAGTGGAGGAGTGGGGGAATCAAACCTGGTTCTCCCAGATAAGAGAGCTCTGGCTGACCCAAGATCACTCCAGCAGGTGCGAGTGGAGGAGTGGGGAACCAAACCCGGTTCTCCCAGATAAGAGAGCTCTGGCTGACCCAAGGCCATTCCAGCAGCTGCAAGTGGAGGAGTGGGGAATTCAACTTGGTTCTCCCAGATAAGAGAGCTCTGGCTGACCCAAGGCCATTCCAGCAGCTGCAAGTGGAGGAGCGGGGAATCAAACCTGGTTCTCCCAGATAAGAGAGCTATGGCTGACTCAAGGCCATTCCAGCAGCTGCAAGTGGAGGAGCGGGGAATCCAACCTGGTTCTCCCAGATAAGAGAGCTATGGCTGACTCAAGGCCATTCCAGCAGCTGCAAGTGGAGGAGCGGGGAATCCAACCTGGTTCTCCCAGATAAGAGAGCTATGGCTGACTCAAGGCCATTCCAGCAGGTGCAAGTGGAGGAGTGGGGGAATCAAACCTGGTTCTCCCAGATAAGAGAGCTCTGGCTGACCCAAGGTCACTCCAGCAGGTGCGAGTGGAGGAGTGGGGAACCAAACCCGGTTCTCCCAGATAAGAGAGCTCTGGCTGTCCCAAGGCCATTCCAGCAGCTGCAAGTGGAGGAGTGGGGAATCCAACTTGGTTCTCCCAGATAAGAGAGCTATGGCTGACCCAAGGCCATTCCAGCAGGTGCAAGTGGAGGAGTGGGGAATCCAACTTGGTTCTCCCAGATAAGAGAGCTCTGGCTGACCCAAGGCCATTCCAGCAGCTGCAAGTGGAGGAGTGGGGAATCCAACTTGGTTCTCCCAGATAAGAGAGCTATGGGTGGCCCAAGGCCATTCCAGCAGGTGCAAGTGGAGGAGTGGGGAATCCAACCTGGTTCTCCCAGATAAGAGAGCTATGGGTGGCCCAAGGCCATTCCAGAAGGTGCAAGTGGAGGAGTGGGGAATCCAACCTGGTTATCCCAGATAAGAGAGCTCTGGCTGACCCAAGGCCATTCCAGCAGGTGCAAGTGGAGGAGTGGGGAATCCAACCTGGTTCTCCCAGATAAGAGAGCTATGGGTGGCCCAAGGCCATTCCAGAAGGTGCAAGTGGAGGAGTGGGGAATCCAACCTGGTTCTCCCAGATAAGAGAGCTCTGGCTGACCCAAGGTCACTCCAGCAGGTGCGAGTGGAGGAGTGGGGAACCAAACCCGGTTCTCCCAGATAAGAGAGCTATGGGTGGCCCAAGGCCATTCCAGAAGGTGCAAGTGGAGGAGCGGGGAACCAAACCCGGTTCTCCCAGATAAGTCCGCACACTTAACCGCTACACCAAACTGGCTCTCCGAAGTGCCGTCGTCGGTGGCAGCTGGAGCCGAGAGAGCTGAGCAGGGCACTGGGCACTGCGGCAGCAAAAGCAGCAGGTGGAGAGGAGGGGGGCAGAGGAGCGGGAGGTGGAGGAAGCCACATGGAATGGACCAGGGAAGGAAGAATGGATGGAGCTGCGGGGTGGGGGAGAGGGAGGTGGAAGGAAACCCCCCTGCTGGCACGCAAGGTACAGTCCCTTCTTCACTCCAAAGTTTTGGGCTTGGTTGCCTCCACTCGGCCACTTCCAGAGCCTCCAATTTTTGCCTCCGCCCCAGAAAGCTTCTGAGAACGGCAAGCCCCGCAGCGGATGGGAAAAGGTGCCCCTCTCTGACTTTTTAGAAAGCCCCCCGACTTTTAAAATCCTGGCTACACCCCTGTAGCAAAGGAGCCCTAGAAATTCATCAGAAGTATGGTGTCCAGATCACGTGGTGTGATGGTATCGCTTTACTCTGCTAAGGTAAGACTTCATCTGGAGTATTGTGTTCAGTTTGGGGCACCACATTTTAAGAAGGATACAGAGAAGCTGGAACAGGTCCAGAGGAGGACGATGAAGATGGTGAGGGGTCTGGAGACCAAGTCCTATGAGGAAAGGTTGAAGGAGCTGGGCATGTTTAGCCTGGAGAGAAGGCGGCTGAGAGGTGATATGATCACCATCTTCAAGTCCTTGAAGGGCTGTCCTATAGAGGATGGGGTGGAATTGTTTTCTGGGGCCCCGGAAGGTAGGACCAGAACCAATGGGTTGAAATCAAATCAAAAGAGTTTCCGGCTCAACATTAGGAAGAACTTCCTGACCGTTAGAGCGATTCCTCAGTGTAACAGTCTTCCTCGGGAGGTGGTGGGCTCTCCTTCCTTGGAGGTTTTTCAACAGAGGCTAGAAGGCCATCTGACAGCAGTGAAGATCCTGTGAATTTAGGGGGAGGTATTTGTGACATTCCTGCATTGTGCAGGGGGTTGGACTAGATGACCTGAGAGGTCCCTTCCAACTCTATGATTCTATGAATTCAGTCTGATGTCCCCAATAAGTCCTTATGAGAAATCCCTTTCTCATGTTAACTCCAAGTACCTTAAGATACGTCTAAAGGATACCCCGTCTCATCTAGTCCCAGAGAGAGTTTGCCTCTTTGCATCAGCTGCTGGGGAGGACGGGCAATCCTGCTTGCGGGAGGCGGCTGGTCGGCCACGGTGTGAACAGAATGCTGGATTTGATGGGCCTTTGGTCTTATCTGGAACAATGACGACAACAATCTCTGTGGCCAATCCCTAGAATATTGTAATTCCAGCTACAAATGCTTGCACTATGTCTACTTGAATGAATACAGGTGGGAGCTTCCACAGCCAACAGATACTCATGACTGTAAAGGCTGCAGCCAGAGCCTAAAAGCTGAAGAAGGCATCTTCACCGAATTCTTGACTTTGCTGCGGCGTCCATCCCTTTTTGACTCTTCAATGATCCACTTCAGGATAATTTTGGAATAGAAGAAGATGAAAATATTGGATTTATATCCCGTCTCAGAGTGGCTCACAATCTCCTTTCCCTTCCTCCCCCACAACAGACACCCTGTGAGGTAGATGAACATATTGGATTTATATCCTGCCCTCCACTTCGAAGAGTCTCAGATTGGCTCACAATCTCCTTTACCTTCCTCCCCCACAACAGACACCCTGTGAGGTGGGTGGGACTGAGAGGGCTCTCACAGCAGCTGCCCTTTCAAGGACAACCTCTGCCAGAGCTATGGCTGACCCAAGGCCATTCCAGCAGGGGCAAGTGGAGGAGTGGGGAATCAAACCCGGTTCTCCCAGATAAGAGAGCTATGGTTGACCCAAGGCCATTCCAGCTGCTGCAAGTGGAGGAGTGGAGAATCAAACCCTGTTCTCCCAGATAAGAGAGCTATGGCTGACCCAAGGCCATTCCAGCAGGGGCAAGTGGAGGAGTGGGGAATCAAACCCTGTTCTCCCAGATAAGAGAGCTATGGCTGACCCAAGACCATTCCAGCAGGGGCAAGTGGAGGAGTGGGGAATCAAACCCGGTTCTCCCAGATAAGAGAGCTATGGCTGACCAAAGGCCATTCCAGCAGGGGCAAGTGGAGGAGTGGGGAATCAAACCTGGTTCTCCCAGATAAGAGACCTCTGGCTGACCCAAGGCCATTCCAGCTGCTGCAAGTGGAGGAGTGGGGAATCAAACCTGGTTCTCCCAGATAAGAGAGCTCTGGCTGACCCAAGGCCATTCCAGCAGCTGCAAGTGGAGGAGTGGGGAATCAAACCCGGTTCTCCCAGATAAGAGAGCGATGGCTGACCCAAGGCCATTCCAGCAGCTGCAAGTGGAGGAGTGGGGAATCAAACCCAGTTCTCCCAGATAAGAGAGCTATGGCTGACCCAAGGCCATTCCAGCAGGGGCAAGTGGAGGAGTGGGGAATCAAACCTGGTTCTCCCAGATAAGAGAGCTCTGGCTGACCCAAGGCCATTCCAGCAGGGGCAAGTGGAGGAGTGGGGAATCAAACCTGGTTCTCCCAGATAAGAGAGCTATGGCTGACCCAAGGCCATTCCAGCAGGGGCAAGTGGAGGAGTGGGGAATCATACCCGGTTCTCCCAGATAAGAGAGCTCTGGCTGACCCAAGGCCATTCCAGCAGCTGCAAGTGGAGGAGTGGGGAATCAAACCTAGTTCTCCCAGATAAGAGAGCTCTGGCTGACCCAAGGCCATCCCAGCAGCTGCAAGTGGAGGAGTGGGGAATCCAACCCGGTTCTCCCAGATAAGAGAGCTATGGCTGACCCAAGGCCATTCCAGCAGCTGCAAGTGGAGGAGTGGGGAATCAAACCCAGTTCTCCCAGATAAGAGTCCGCGCACTTCACCGCTACACCAAATAGGACTTGGACTGTGCACTGATATTGTTTATGGACATTATTTGTTCAGTCTTATGGACAGTGCCCGTTTGTCAGCCACGTTTATTTTCTTTATTACAATACACCAGAGGTTGGATACAGAAACTGTCGTCATCATTGTTCCTTATTCCAGCATTATTGTCCTACACGGTTTTCCGTCCTTTCCCAACGATTTCAAACTGTGGTTTTTACTTGGTTTTGCTTGATCCTTTGGTCTTACCCAGCAGGGCTCTTCTTAGATCAGATCTTGGAAGCTGAGCAGGATCAGCTCTGGTTAGTACTTGGATGGGAGACCACCAAGCAAGCCCTGGGTCGCTATGCAGAGGTAAGCAATGGCAAACCGCCTCCGTTCCTCTCTTGCTGTCACCTGTATGGCCCAGGCTAGCCTGATCTCATCAGTTCTCAGAAGCTAAGCAGGGTCAGCCCTCATTACCATTTGGATGAGAGACTTCCAAGGAAGTCAAGGGTCGCTGCGAAAAAGCAGGCAATGGCATATCACCCCTGAACACCTCTTGGTTTGAACACTCCACCGAGTCACCTTAATTCAGCTGTGTGACTCGACAGCAAAAAAAGGGAAAAAAAGAGGGGGGGGGAATATGGACTGCTGGATGGGACGCCTTGAAGAAGGGACTTGCTCGCATACTGAACTTGTTTTAAAGTCCAAGAACGTTGGGAAATGATCCCTATTTGCCTCAAGAAAGAAAAAGGTAAAGGTAGTCCCCATGTGCAAGCACCGGTCGTTTTCGACTCTGGGGTGACGTTGCTTTTACGTTTTCACGGCAGACTTTTTACGGGGTGGTTTGCCATTGCCTTCCCCAGTCATCTACGCTTTCCCCCCCAGCAAGCTGGGGACTCATTTTACCGACCTCAGAAGGAAGGAAGGCTGAGTCAACCTGGAGCCGGCAACCTGAATCCAGCTTCTGCCGGAATCGAACTCAGGTCGTGAGCAGAGAGTTCAGACCGCAGTACTGCTGCTTTACCACTCTGTGCCACGGGGCCGCTCAGCAAGCTTTTGACTGGGGTATAATTACTCCATGGAACATTTGTTCCCCAATCCTGTTGAGGGCTTATTATTTCTGGTAATCTTCCCACCCCAGAAAGAAAATTTGGTGTAGTGATTAAGTGTGCAGACTCTAATCTGGGAGAACAAGCTGGGTACTCATTTTACTGACCTCAGAAGGATGGAAGGCTGAGTCAACCTTGGGCCCGCTCCCTGAATCCAGCTTCTGCTGGAATTGAACTCAGGTCCTGAGCAGAGAGTTCAGACCGCAGTACTGCTGCTTTACCACTCTGCGCCGCTGGGGAGGGGAAGGAAGGGATAAAAGTGGTCGCCGGGTTGGTGATTTCTAGGTGTTGGGTGACTCTCTTTGCCTTGTGTTCATTGCATCAAGAAAGAAAAAGGTAAAGGTAGTCCCCATGTGCAA
Organism: Heteronotia binoei; assembly: GCF_032191835.1. Lineage (NCBI taxonomy): Eukaryota > Metazoa > Chordata > Lepidosauria > Squamata > Gekkonidae > Heteronotia > Heteronotia binoei. The sequence continues at coordinate 8,090,773 of NC_083234.1, forward strand.
GCACCGGTTGTTTTCGTCTCTGGGGTGACGTTGCTTTCACAACGTTTTCATGGCAGACTTTTGACGGGGTGGTTTGCCATTGCCTTCCCCAGTCATCTGCACTTTCCCCCCAGCAAGCTGGGTCCTCATTTGACCGACCACAGAAGAATGGAAGGCTGAGTCAACCTGAAGCCGGCTACCTGAAACCAGCTTCTGCTGGGATCGAACTCAGGTTGTGAGCAGAGGGCTCCGACCGCAGTACTGCACCTTTACCACTCTGCGCCACGGGGCTCTTTTGCGTCAAGAACTCAATGTGAATTACAAGGGGCGAAGATGTGACTTCTTTTCACAAAAATGCAATTCATTGTGTTTTGACTACGGCTCGCTGTGTCGTTACAGTGAAAGAACCCCCACCTGAGAACAACTGCGCGTGGAAAGTCTGGGACGGAGCCACAAATTTTCACCACGGGTCAGGACTCGACAAAAGAAGGATCGCTTTACGGAGGAACGATGACCGGTAATTACTATTTTAGAAGGGAGGCCACTAAATAAATAACACCCAGGTTATCTGAGTAATGACGGCAACTGGAAACGTGACAGGTGAGAGAGAGGGGGAGGCGCAGGTACGGTTGTTTGTTTATGCTGCTTTGTATAATGAAAATAAATAGTTCTAAAAAATTATCTGAGGCCTATGCGCAACCAGGGCTTAATCGAGTTCTGCTTTGCCCCTTAGGAACTGAATCCTGGAACAAAGGCCTTTTTCTCCATCATTTTTTGCTGCTTGCAGAAACCCACGTTAGCGTTAAGAGGAGCACTTGCGGCCTGACCCATTAATCAGCATCTGCACGTTCAGCACAAATGCAAATTGCTCCTCGTGGTTCCCCCTCCCCCCGTCCACTTGTCATGTTTATAATTTGCCCCCAGACAACTTTATACTCTCGCTCCTATGAATATCCATAGACAGGTGAGATGCTTTGCATATTCTCGTGTAAGGTCAGAATCAGCTGCAGGGGTCCAAAGTCCACGATTCCCGGGCCACTGCTTTGAATAACCTTCCTCTTTTAAAGAAGAGAATGGAATTCACAATCCCTCCCTGTTCTTTTAAGACAGTGTTCCCACCACGTGAAGTAGGTGTTAGTCAAGAATAGGGGTGGCCAAACTGTGGCTCGGGAGCCACACGTGGCTCTTTCACAAATATTGTGTGGTTCTTGAAGCCCCCACCACCTCATCGGTTAGCTTGAATGCATTTAAAGTTAAAGTTGCTTTCTTTCTACCTCTCCCTCCTCCCATCTACCTTCCTTCCTTCCTTTTTTCCTTCCTTCCTCGTCTTGGGGCTCTCAAACACAAGTTTGGCCACTCCTACTCTCGGATCATAAGAAAGACCGAGCACAGAAGAATGAACAGATGCTTTTGAGCTGCAATGCTGGAGAAGAATCTTGAGAGTCCCTTGGACTGCAAGAAGATCCAATCAGTCAGTCCTAAGAGAAATCAACCCTGATTGCTCCCTGGAAGGTCAGTTCTGCCCCTGCTGAAGCTCAAATACTTTGGCCACCAGATGAGAAGGGATCACTCCCTGGAGAAGACCCTGATGCTGGGAAAGACAGAAGGCAAAAGAAGAAGGGGACGGCAAAGGATGAGATGGCCAGAAGACGTTGCTGATGTAACGAACACGAATTTGAGCAGACTTCGGGTGGAAGACGGGAGGGCCTGGCATGATTTGTTCCATGGGGTCGCAAAGAGTTGGACTTGACTGTGTGACTGAACTACAAACTTTAGAAATTCATAACCAGTCTCACCCCCCCCCTCACCGTACTGTCATAGAGGTGGATTGCTAAAGATGTCTCTCTCTCTTGTTCCTTTTTTGTCCAATGAACAACATCCGGGCCCCCAACAGTAGAGACACTACGGGATATTTCTGCGCTCTTCTTCCTCTCCAAACCCCACCGAGTGCCTCTCTTTCCTCACCTTCGTTCCCTGCAGATTTCTGGCTTCTTGCTTGTGCTTCTGCAGTTCCTTCTGCAAATTTGACAGAGCTAAGGTTACAATGATACCTTCGCGTCGTCGTTCCCAAACCAGCCCCACCTCTCCCAGCCCTACACAGTTCTGCCCCTGCCCCCTTTAAAATAAATCTCTTGTTCCTGAAAAAAAAAAAGATCAAAGCAAAATTTGAGAGCAGGATTTATTCTAGGGAGCCTGAAAGAACCACAAAGAAGAAATCCATTCCTCCGTTAAGCCTCGCTCCCCCACCCCCACCCCCGCGGGCATCCACTGTTCCCTTAAGCGCTCAACACTCACCAGCAAAGAGGGGAAGCTGTCGATTCCTTCAAATCCCCCTTTCAGTCAAGAGCTGCGAACGCAGCTTCCCGCAACAGTTCTGGGCTCCCAGCCAACCCCCGGCACAGGCCCCAGATGCAGCAGACGCGACAGAGGAGTCCGCTTTTCCCTCCGCCAGTTTTATCTCCCCAGCGAATACATTTGTGACCAGACGTGGGCAGAAACCTCAAGCGTCACCCTGGATAGTTTTCCAAACACAGCTCAATGTTTCAGGACAGGACTGAACAATGTATAGAGAGCTTGGCTTCATAGTCTTCTGTGGCCACCTCTGGTCTAGACTTGCATGTTAGATCTAGGGCAGGGGTGGGGAACCTCCATCCCGAGGGCCGTATACGGCCCTCGAGGTCACTTAGTGTGGCCTTCGGGGATTGCTGGACCGAACTGAGCCGTGTGGCAGCCTCCCTGGGGCCTGGCTGGCCAGTGAGGATCGTGGGGCCCAGCTATGCTGTGCGGCAGCCTCCCTGGGGCCTGGCTGGCCAGCGAGGATTGTCAGGCCCAGCCGCACTGTGCAGCAGCCTCCCCAGGGCCAGGCAGGGATCACAGGGCCCAGATGTACCATGCGGCAGCCTCCCGGGGCCTGGCTGGCCGGCCAGAATTGCTGCAGGGCCTGGAAAAGTTACTGTCCCAGTTCAGTTTGCACTCGATTATCCCAGAGGCTGTGGCCTAATATGCTAATGAGTGTGTGACCTAATATGCTAATATTAGGGGATGTGGTCTAATATGCTACTGAGTTCCTGCTGGGCTTTTTCTACAAAAAAGCCCTGGACCTATGCATTTGCCTAGGGCGGTGGGCCATGTGTGTATGTGTGTGTGTATGCCAGATTAGGCTCTCCCCACATGACTTCAAATAGAAAAACAATTATTTGCATTAATTTTGCTGGCCTGAATCATTCTCCCTTGGAGGAGCACTGTTTTTCAAGTTGATCATTTTTTATGGCCCGTGAATGATGTTATAAATATCGATATGGCCCTTGGCAGAAAAAAGGTTCCCCACCCTTGATCTAGGGCTTTCCCAGTTCAGAAAAGTGACTGCACAGAGAAACCCATGGCAGACTTGGAGTTGGGGGAATTGGGTTAACCGATCACTTCCTTCATTTTGTATCTTATTTTTTTTTTTAAAAGACATCATTTGCCGTTCAACTCCAAAGCGCTATCCCCAAACGTAGCTGTCTCTCTTCTCACAACCCTCTAATGGTCCATCCCCTTAAAACGCAGCTCGCCCCACTCCCCTCCCCCAGTAGTTTCCAGCTTTCTCGGCCTCACCGCCTGACTTCAGCCTGCAGCTTACCTTGAGCTCCTGATTCTCCTCCATGCTCTGGTCCAGTCGGCTTCGGGTTATAATCTGAATGCAAAACGTTGCTGTTACTGACGGGCGGGGGCAACCTACACGAGCCGTTTCCGAAGGCGGAGGGGGGGTTCTCACTCACCAGCTGCTCTTCAGGGCAGGCCTCCCGCTCACAAAGGGAAAAGGACCTCTCTTGCTCGTCCTCAGGTAGCGACCCGTTGAGCAGCAAGGCCTGGCAAAAGATGAAAGGGGAGAGGGATGTGCCCTGGCAGGTGCTTCCCTGGAAACACGCCAGGGAGAAATGCAGCTTCACCTGGAGAATGTCAGGGCAGAAAGTATGCCTTTGTCCAGGGCTTCTTTTGTAGCAGGAGGAAAAGGGAAGAGAAAGGTCCCCTGTGCAAGCACCAGTCGTTTCCGACTCTGGGGTGACGTTGCTCTCACAACGTTTTCACGGCAGACTTTTTACGGGGTGGTTTGCCATTGCCTTCCCCAGTCCTCTACGCTTTTCCCCCAGCAAGCTGGGGACTCCTTTGACCGACCTCGTAAGGATGGAAGGCTGAGTCAACCTTGAGCTGGCTACCTGAAAACCCAGCTTCCGCCGGGGATCGAACTCAGGTCGTGAGCTAGAGCTTAAGACTGCAGTAGTGCAGGTTTAACACTCTGCGCCACGGGGCTCTGTAGCAGGAACTCCTTTGCATATTAGGCCACACACACCTGATGTAGCCAATCCTCCAAGAGCTTACAGAGCTTTTAGTGCAGGGCCTACTGTAAGCTCCAGGAGGATTGGCTACATCAGGGGTGGGGGTGGCCTAATATGCAAAGGAGTTCCTGCTACAAAAAAAAAGCCTTGCCTATGAGGTGCGGCCTCATTTGGACTACTGTGTACAATTCTGGTCACCGAACTGCAAAAGAGTTATTATAGCTTTGGAAAAAGTCCAGAAAAGGGCAACTAGAATGATTCAAGGGTTGGAACACTTTCCCTATGAAGAGAGGTTAAAACGCTTAGGGCTCTTTAGCTTGGAGAAACATCGACTGAGGGGTGACATGATAGAGGTTTACAAGATTATACATGGGATAGAGAAGGTAGAGAAAGAACTGCTTTTCTCCCTTTCTCACAATATGAGAACTGTGGACGCTCAATGAAATTGCTGAGCAATCAGATTAGAATGGATAAAAGAAAGTACTTCTTCACCCAAAGGGTGATTAACACATTGAATTCACTGCCAAAGGAGGTGGTGACAGCTGCAAGCATAGACAGCTTCAAGAGGGGATTGGATAAACATCTGGAGCAGAGGTCCATCAGTGGCTATTAGCTGAGTATAGCTGGAATGCTCTGTCTGGGGCAAGTGATGCTCTGTATTCTTGGTGCTTGCGGGGGCACAGTGGGAGGGCTTCTACTGTCCTGGCCCCACCGATGGACCTCCTGATGGTACTTGGGTTTTTTGGCCACTGTGTGACAGATTGTTGGACTGGATGGGCCATTGGCCTGATCCGACATGGCTTCTCTTATATCCATTTCAACAACTGACACTCAGCTGTGGTGGGGAGGAATGAGAGCGATCTTTAGATGAACAAGATAAGAATCCAGTTGCACCTTAGAGAACGACAAGATTTAGGGGGTATGAGCTCTCAAGAGCCAAAGCTCCCTTCAAAAACTCATGCCCTGAAAGTTCTGTCAGTCTTGAAAGTCCTACCAGATCCAAATCTGTTTCTTCTTCTCCAGACCAAAAGGGCTACCCTTTGAAGCTATCCTTAGATGACATCTTAAAAAAACGAAAGGCAAGGAAAGAGGCTGCTGCTGCGGTGGAGGCCCTTTTGGGGGCAAAGTCTGACAAGCCTCCAGGAAAGGAGAATCTAAACAACAAATTTAGAATGGCTCGCTGCTTGGGAAGCTCACTTGGCAGAAGGGCTCTGGGATGGCCAGGCTGCTGGGACTGGTGGGAACGTTGCCTTCGCTAAGCATTCCCCAGGAATTGTTCTGGAGGTGGCATTTGACGAGTGGTCCAAAGGGACGATGTGCCCAGAAATTAAAACCTAGTCCGTTTTCGCACACAGTGTCACGGCCCGAGTCTCTGACACGAAGCTGCGGCTGCTATCGTCCTGGCAACGAGCCAGGACCTCTCGCAGACAGCTCAGGCGAAGCACAGGGAGTGGTCGTAAAACAGTCCAGTTGATTGATAACGTAAACAGGCAGGCTGGAGGGTGAGACGGAAGCTTGGTCAGGGAAGCCGAGAGTCAGAAGCCGGGGAGCCGAGCCGAAAGTCAGAAGCCGGGAAACAGAGCCGAGAGTCAGAAGCCGGGAAGCAAAGCCGAGATCAAACGATACCTAAGCCAGTCCGATAAGCAAAGCCAGAGTCCAGAATACCAGTCTATGAGTCAGGCCGGGTCAGGAATGCACAGGTTCTTTCCGAAGCAAGGGGTGCGAGACGCAGACACATCCAAGGGTGTTCGCTTGTTGCCAGCACAGTTTGGCCTGAGGCCAGGATCCCAGATATACTGCTGGCTAATTGGCTCGTTAGAACTCCGGGCTCAGATCTCTTCTAGCCCGCATGCGCGCCTCTCTACGCCTGTTCCTGAATTCCAGGCGTCTCCTCTCGCGCAGGCGGGCCCCAGGTGTTGGTGAGTCTGGGGGAGATGAGCTAGTACCTGGTGTGGCCAGATTGGTTTCAGGTGGCCCCTGCTGCTGGCTGGCTCCTTCAGGACTTACGTCCTCTGTTGCTGAAGGCATCTGCACAGCAGGGGCGGGGTCAGAAGCAGGCACCTGCTCTGAGTCAGCAGGGGCAGGCATGACACTATCCCCCCCCTCAGGCCCCCCCTCATCCAAGCCGCCTGGCTTATCTGGGTAGGCCTCATGAAACTGCCGGAGCAGGTCAGGGGTATGCAGGTGGGCAGCCGGTTCCCAGGAGCGATCCTCGGGAGGGTAGCCTTCCCAGTCCACCAGGTACTGGAGTTGACCTCGGTGCAGCCGGGAGTCTAGGATCTGGTGGACTTCAAACTCTTCCTCATCGTCCACCAGCACCGGTGGCGGAGGCGGTGGTGGAACGTCCCGGTTTGGGTCCGGCGCTGCCGCTGGTTGGAGGAGGGAGCGGTGGAATACGGGGTGTATCCGGAGGTGGGCCGGAAGGCGTAGGCGGAATGCCACGGGGTTGACTTGCGCCTCTATGGGGAAGGGCCCGATGAACCGATCGGTTAGCTTGGAGGACCGGCCAGGAGTCCGGAGGTACCGGGTCGAGAGCCAGACAGAATCTCCGACCTTGAGGGGGGCTCCGTCCTGGCGATGTCGGTCCGCGGCCAGTTTGTAAGCGTCCTTGGCGCGCTGGAGCTGAGTGCGCAGGAGGGCGTGGAGCGCGTGGAGTTCCTCAAGTCGGTCGGTGGCTGCGGGAACGTTGGCGGAGGGGCCGAGCGGAGGGAAGAATCGGGGGTGCAGTCCATAGTTGGCGGCAAACGGCGTGGTCCGCGTAGAGCTGTGGACCGCGTTGTTATACGCGAACTCTGCCAGGGGTAGCAGAGTGGCCCAGTTGTCTTGCTGATAGCTGGTATAGCAGCGCAAGTACTGCTCCAAGGTGGCGTTGGTCCGCTCGGTCTGCCCGTCGGTCTGGGGATGGTAGGCGGAAGACAGGTGTAGTTCTGTCCCCAAACCGTGCTGGAAGGCCTGCCAAAAGCGGGATGTGAATTGTGGGCCCCGATCCGAGATGACCTGCGTGGGTAACCCGTGCAGGCGGAAGACGTGGTTTAGGTACAGCTGGGCAGTCTCCGGCCCGGATGGTACTCTGGCACAGGGGACGAAGTGGGCCATTTTGGTGAACAGGTCCACCACAACGAAAATGCAGGTGTGGCCCTGGGATCGTGGCAGGTCTACGATAAAGTCCATGGACACCACGTCCCAGGGACCGGCGGGAGTCGGCAGGGGTTGCAGGAGACCGGAGGGCTTGGCCGGTACGTTCTTGGCTCGGCGGCAGACCTCGCAAGAAGCCACGTAGCGACTAACGTCCGCTCGGACGCGAGGCCACCAGAAGTCCCGGGTCAACAGATGGGCGGTCTTGTGCTGCCCGAAGTGCCCAGCCGGGGGGGCATCGTGGGCCAGCCGGAGGATGCGGGATCGGAGAGGCCCGGGAGGGACGTACAACTGCTCCCGATGGTAGAGCAGCCCATCCCGGGTGGATAGTTCTCCGGCAGGGTCTTGCTGCGGTTCCTGCCGGTGTTTCTGCGCCCACGGGTCGGTGTCTTGGCTGGCCTGTATCTCGGCCACCAGGGCGGGTGCGGTCAGAGTGGCGGCAAAGACCGAGGGTGGCAGAATACTAGCCCTGGGGGCTTCGGTGGCACTAGAGGTGTTATAGTCCGGCCGGCGGGACAGAGCGTCGGCTCTCTGGTTCTGGGAGTGCGGGACGTAGGTGATGGTAAAGTCAAATCGTGAGAAGAACAGGGACCACCGGATCTGCCGCTGGTTCAGCCGGCGGGTGGTCTGCAAATGTTCCAGGTTACGATGGTCGGTGAAGACTTGGACCGGATGCCTGGCCCCCTCAAGGTGGTGGCGCCAGACCTCAAAGGCCACCTTGATAGCCAGGAGCTCTCTCTCCCAAATGGTGTAATTGCGTTCGGCAGCCGAGAGCTGCCGGGAGTAGTAGGCGCAGGGCTGCCATGGCTGGCTAGGCTCGTCCCGCTGGGAGAGCACGGCTCCGAGGGCCACATTGGAGGCGTCTGCTTCCACCATGAAGGGCAAGCTCGGGTCAGGGTACCGCAGAAGGGGACTGGAGGAAAAACTCTGCTTGAGCTGGCGGAAGGCCCGGTCGGCTTCGGGGGTCCACTGAAAGGGCTCCTTCGGTCGGAGGAGTCTGGTCAAGGGCTTGGTGAGGTCGGCGTAGCCCGCGATGAATTGCCTGTAATAATTGGCGAAGCCCAGGAGGCGCTGGATGTCCTTCCGACTTCGAGGGGCCTGCCATTGAAGGATGGCGTCGACCTTCCGCGGATCCATCTGGGTTCCCTGGGGGGAAATGATGTGCCCCAGGAACTCAACGGACTGGAGGTGGAAAGCACATTTCTCCAGCTTGGCATACAGGTGATTGGCTCGGAGTCGCTGTAGCACCTGGCGGACGTGGTGGATGTGCTCCTGTTCGGATGCAGAGTAGACCAAAATGTCATCTAAATAAATGATCAGGAACCGGTCTAGCAGGTCACGGAAAACGTCATTCATAAAATGTTGGAAGACGGCGGGGGCATTGGTGAGCCCAAAGGGCATGACCAGATGTTCGTATTGGCCATACCTGGTGCCAAAAGCGGTCTTCCACTCATCCCCGGCTTTGATACGAACCAAGTTGTAGGCCCCGCGAAGGTCGAGCTTGGTGTAGATCGTGGCCCCTTTGACGCGGTCGAGGAGCTCAGGGATCAGTGGGAGCGGGTAGCGGTTCCGAATGGTAATCTTATTGAGGGCCCGGTAGTCGTTGCAGAGTCGCAGGTCCCCGGTCTTCTTCTTAACGAACAGGACAGGTGAAGACAGGGGCGAGGTGGAGGGTCTAATGAACCCTCGGGCCAAGTTCTTGTCCAAGTACTCCCGGAGGGCAGCCAGTTCCGGGTCTGCCATGGGGTACAGGCGGCCTGCGGGTAGCGGAGCGCCGGGCACCAGGTCGATGGCGCAATCGTAGGGCCGATGTGGGGGAAGCTGGTCTGCTTCCTTCTCATTGAAGACGTCCGCGAACTCCTGGTAGGGAGTTGGGAGTGTGGTGGCGGCCCCCAGGAGGCTGGTGGTGCGTGGGGAACCGGGTTGGTTGACAGGCGGCACCTGAGTCGAGTCGGGTGGTAGCGGGGAACAGGGTGCGAGGGTACTCGAAAAGCTCAGTTCACGTTGCACCCAGTCCACATGGGGGTTGTGGGCTTGCAGCCAGGACAGGCCCAAGATAACAGGGAAGCGTGGCATGCGGGCCAAATCGAAGGTCTGCTTCCCTTGGCGCTGTTGGACCCACAAAACGAGTGGTAGAGTTTCGTGGCGGACCGGCCCCGAGCGCAGCAGACGACCATCCACTGCCTCGACCAGTGTAGGAGTTCCCTTTTCCCGAACGGGGACGCCATGCTCCTTGGCAATGTGGCTGTCCATGTAGCAGCAGGCAGCCCCTGAGTCCAACATGGCATGGACGAAGATCCACCGGTCGTCGGGAAGCTGCAGGCGGATCGGGACCAGGAACGGGGTGGGTGGTGGATGGACGGAGCTAGAGGACCTCAAGGAGTGCCCCAGGCCAGGAGATCCGGCTAGACCTGGGGCTGGCCTTTTACCGAGGCAGCGGAGCTCGGGGTGCGCTTTGATTTGGCCGGGCAGGAGCTTGCAAAATGCCCGTCCCCTCCACAATACAGGCACAGGTTGTGGGTGCGCCGTCGGTTCTTCTCCTCAGGGGTCAGGCGAGGGCGGGCGCCGCCCAGCTGCATGGGTTCTACAGCCGGCGGTAAAGCTGGGGTACCTGGAACGGGAGCCGCCGGGGGGGACCTTGTTGGAGTAGTGCCCCTCTTCTGCCTCTGGCGCCGACCTTGCAGTCGCCCATCAATGCGTAGACACAGCAGGATCAGGTCCTGGAGGGCGGCTGGGCGGTCGGTGCGTGCCAGTTCGTCCAGGACGGCATCGGAGAGGCCTTCAGTGTACTGGTCCACCAAGGCAGCTTCATTCCAGGCCAGGTCTTGAGCCAGCAGCTGGAACTCTGTGGTATACTGAGACACAGAGTTCTGGCCTTGGTGCAGAGCCCGTATCTTGCGATTAGCTGTCTCAGCACGCACAGGGTTGGCATAGGCGGCCTGGAAGTGTGCCTTGAACCGTGTGTAGTCTGCTAGCAGCGGCGAGGGCTCTAGCAGCAGAGGAGTGGCCCACTTGGCCGCTGGCCCTTTAAGCAGGCTCAGGATAAAACAGACTTTTGTTTTGTCTGTAGGGAAGTCGCCCTGCCTTATCTCCATGTATAGTTCACACTGGGCGAGGAAGGCAGGGAACTCTTCCAAGTTTCCTGCGAATTTCTCAGGAATGCTCACCGGGCAGCGAGAGCGGGGAGCAGCGGCGGCAGCCAAGGCCACGGCATTGGACGCAGTCTGCTGCTGCAGAGTAATCACCGCTTGGGTTAATTGCTGCACCTGGTCTAGGAGCCCCGGCAAGGGGTCCATGCCTCCTGCCGCTTGGTCCGTCATGAGCGTGCCTGGTGAGTTTTGGGTGCTGGCAAGCTGTCACGGCCCGAGTCTCTGACACGAAGCTGCGGCTGCTATCGTCCTGGCAACGAGCCAGGACCTCTCGCAGACAGCTCAGGCGAAGCACAGGGAGTGGTCGTAAAACAGTCCAGTTGATTGATAACGTAAACAGGCAGGCTGGAGGGTGAGACGGAAGCTTGGTCAGGGAAGCCGAGAGTCAGAAGCCGGGGAGCCGAGCCGAAAGTCAGAAGCCGGGAAACAGAGCCGAGAGTCAGAAGCCGGGAAGCAAAGCCGAGATCAAACGATACCTAAGCCAGTCCGATAAGCAAAGCCAGAGTCCAGAATACCAGTCTATGAGTCAGGCCGGGTCAGGAATGCACAGGTTCTTTCCGAAGCAAGGGGTGCGAGACGCAGACACATCCAAGGGTGTTCGCTTGTTGCCAGCACAGTTTGGCCTGAGGCCAGGATCCCAGATATACTGCTGGCTAATTGGCTCGTTAGAACTCCGGGCTCAGATCTCTTCTAGCCCGCATGCGCGCCTCTCTACGCCTGTTCCTGAATTCCAGGCGTCTCCTCTCGCGCAGGCGGGCCCCAGGTGTTGGTGAGTCTGGGGGAGATGAGCTAGTACCTGGTGTGGCCAGATTGGTTTCAGGTGGCCCCTGCTGCTGGCTGGCTCCTTCAGGACTTACGTCCTCTGTTGCTGAAGGCATCTGCACAGCAGGGGCGGGGTCAGAAGCAGGCACCTGCTCTGAGTCAGCAGGGGCAGGCATGACACACAGCTTACCTCGCAGTCACAATCCTGTTCCCTCCGCAGTGTCTGGTCGGATTTCCCGCCATCTGCGCCGAAGTTACAGGAAGTGCCGCGGCTTTTGCGTAGCAAACGTAAACCGCTAAAACCCAGTTTACGTTTGCTACGCAAAAGCTGCGGCACTTCCTGTAACTCCGGCGCAGATGGTGGGAAATCCGACCAGATGCTGTGGAGGGAACAGGATTGTGACTGCGAGGTAAGCTGTGTGCGAAAACGGTCCTAATCTCTCCCGCTTCCTCTTTCTCGCTGCTGGTGATAAGGAAACATCAAAGTTTTCTAAGAACTCTCTGCTGAACGGAATGTAACAGAAATGGAGCAAGGCACGTTTGAAGGCACTGCAGAGCTCTGCAACCAGATGGACGAAATAACAAAAATACTCTCCACGTACAAAACAGTTATTCAAATATAATTAAACAGATTTCAACATTTCACGTGCAAGTTACAATCAACGTTCCCTCTACGTTGCAGAGTCTTGTGAGCAAAAATTCTACTTTTGTGAGCTCCTGGCATTAAAGTTGTGAGCGACTGCATCAATGATTGTTCTCTGGGGCTATTTTTCCTGAGCCAAGACAAAAAATGCGTGAACTGGAGGCTAAGAATCTGTGAGCTAGCTCACGCTAACTCAGCTTAGAGGGAACACTGGCTACAATGCAATAGCATAGCAAAGGAAGCATCCTAAACACGCAACTTGGCTACTGTCCGAAATAACATTCATAAAGTCCAGCGGTGAAAAAAGAACCGGTCCAATCTCGTTTTGGATCTTGATAACCCTTCTTCAGGGACCGTCTTTCTCATGCATAGGTACAGTAGTGTGATGGTGCCACAATTCATTTACAATTCACTGCATTCCAGGCTTTCTCTAATTTTTATTCTCCTAAGGGAACACCATTGCCGATTTCCTATCTGTCAGCATTCAGTTGCACATGAAACGCTGAAATGTTTCATTATATTTGAATAACTGTTTCTAAGAGAGAGAGAGTTCGTTATTTCCTGGTTTTGTACCTCCGTGGTCCCGCTACCTACTGTTGGATGCAACGGCATTTCTAAAGCTGAGCCAATCTGCGTGGTCCAGCTTCCGGCCTGAGTACAGAACCAAGACGGCACCGGCTGCCCTGGGGAACGATCGTTGCTTAAAGTTAGGTGGAAGAAGAAGAAGAAGATGATGATTATGATGATGATATTGGATTTATACCCTGCCCTTCACTCTGATGACAGGGAACTGTTAAGAGGCTTCGATTGTACTTTGTATGCTTTTCGTTTTAGAACTGTAGGTTGCCTTGAACCACAAAGGAAAACTTTCAATTCGTTACAAAATTGAGCACTTTTTGCAAAGCTTGGCTTCAAGCAATGTTTGCATCTGCATTTTCAGGCAAAGTTTTGAAGACAGATGTACTGACCCAAAAAGCATGCACTCCCAAGGTCCACAAAAAAAGAATCAAGGTCCCTTCCGAATGGGCAACAAAACACACAAATATCAGTTATCGCTAAATCTAATTCATATACAGCAGACGTGTTTCTGTGTAGAATCTTGCTTAATCAGACTTACTCCTTTCCGGTAACAATGTTAGAAGCTTTTGCTTGAACAGGCTGAATGTCTACAAACGCTCTATGGCGTTACAGCTCAATCCACGGCCCGGCACATGTTTTGCAGACAGCAGTCAGTTTTTAGGTTATCGGAACAACTACCACAGGATACAAAGATCTCAGAAATTTTTAACACAGGGCCTGCAAGTAAGCGATGGTCTTTGATTCTAGTGATGGGGCTGGAAACCAGCAACTAGGATAGAGAAAGTAGAGAGAGAAGTACTTTTCTCCCTTTCTCACAATACGAGAACTCCTGGGCACTCCATGAAATTGCTGAGCAGTTGGGTTAGAATGGATAAAAGGAAGTACTTCACCCAAAGGGTGATTAACACGTAGAATTCACTGCCCCAGGAGATGGTGGCGGCTACAAGCATAGCCAGCTTCAAGAGGGGATTGGATAAGCATATGGGGCAGAGGTCCATCAGTGGCTATTAGCCACAGAGTATAGATGGAACTCACTGTCTGGGGCAGTGATGTTCTGTATTCTTGGTGCTTGGGGGAGGGCTTCTAGTGTCCTCGTCCCACAGGTGGACTTCTTGATGGCGCCTGGTCTTTTGGCCACTGTGTGACACAAAGTGTTGGACAGTTTAGCCCTTGGCCTGATCCAACATGGCTTCTCTGATGTTCTTAACTGCCAGCCACTGGCAAGGACAGTCTGTCAGAAATCCTGAAAGAACACAGGCCGAGCAGTGCAGCTGCATTCTGCAGACCAGAGAAAGGGAAAACCTTGCAAAACATCAAATGAATACATTTATTTATTTTATTTTGTTTGATTTATATCCCGCCCTCCCCGCCAGAGCAGGCTCAGGGAACCACAGCGCCAAGGCCTCCTCCAACTCTGCCCAGAGCCAGTTTGGTGTAATGGTTAAGTGTGCAGGCTCTTAGCTGGGAGAACCGAGTTTGATTCCCCGCTCCTCCACTTGCGCCTGCTGGAATGGCTTTGGGTCAGCCAGAGCTCTGGCAGAGCTGTCCTTGTGAGAGCCAGTTTGGTGCAGTGGTTAAGTGCGCGGACTCTTATCTGGGAGAACCGGGTTTGATTCCCCACTCCTCCACTTGCAGCTGCTGGAATGGCCTTGGGTCAGCCAGAGCTATCGGAATGTTCTTGAAAGGGCAGCTTCTGGGAGAGCCAGTTTAGTGTAGTGGTTGAGTGCATGGACTCTTATCTGGGAGAACCAGGTTTGATTCCCCACTCCTCCACTTGCAGCTGCTGGAATGGTCTTGGGTCAGCCATAGCTATCATAGGAGTTGTCCTTGAAAGGGCAGCTGCTGGGAGAGCCCTCTCAGCCCCACCCACTTCACAGGGTGTCTGTTGTGGGGGGAGAAGATACAGGAGATTGTAAGCCTCTCTGAGTCTCTGATTCAGAGAGAAGGGCGGGGTATAAGCCTGCAGTCTTCTTCAGAAGGATATCCATTCAGAAGGAACTGGGAGACAGCAACTCATTCCACTTCACTCGGGTGGATGGATGCAGCCTTGCCTCGGAGAATGAAACGGACTATTCCAAACTGACTTTCTTGGGCAGCAGGATCAGCTGCTGGATTCCCTCTTCTCTGGGGAGATAAGAGAGCAAACAATGCCAGGCAGCTGCCAGTCGCAATACCAGCTGCCTCTCTTGGCTCTCAGGGCACGAAGAAAAGAAGCAGGGGGGAGCCGGGCTGTCCTCTGAGGGTGCGCTGTGCGCTCTCGTTCCACCAAGGCACCCAGCAGTTGTGCGTCTCCCGCTCACTGATGACTGCAAATGAACTTTTCTCTCTGCCTGCCCCGCTTGGAGCCGCCAGCACAAGGCGGCCTTTGTTTGCTCCTGCATAAATATTTACCATTCAAAACCAGCTCAGTTCCCAGGACAGAAAGACCCTAGTTCTTCGGAGAGTCCAGAGTCGCTGCTCCGGAGAGCAGAACGGCCCAAAAGCAGAGGAGGGTGGGTCACGGAGGGGACAGAGGTGAGGCGCTGGGGCTTTGCAGCCAAACGGGTCTTGCAGAATGGAAAATCTGAAAATGCACCGTTCAGCGCAGGCTTTCTAAAAACCAAATGGCCTCAGTCCTTTTGCAGTCCTGGATGATTTTCCATGTAATTTCCCAGGATCCTAATTCATTGCTGATCTGATGTAGGTATCATAAGAACATAAGAGAAGCCATGTTGGATCAGGCCAATGGCCCATCCAATCTAACATTCTGTGTCACACAGTGGCCAGCAAGCCCAGGTGCCATCAGGAGGTCCACCAGTGGGGCCAGGACACTAGAAGCCCTCCCACTGCCCCCCCCCACAAGCACCAAAAATACAGAGCATCACTTGCCCCATACAGAGAGTTCCACCAGTACCCTTTGGCTAATAGCCACTGATGGACCTCTGCTCCTTATGTTTATCCAATCCCTTCTTGAAGCTGTCTATGCTTGTAGCTGTAACCACTGTGCCCCTCCCAAGCACCAAGAAGACAGAGCATCACTGCCCCAGACAGAGAGTTCCAACAATATGCTGTGGCTAATAGCCACTGATGGACCGCTGCTCCATATGCTCATCCAATCCCTCTTGAAGCTGTCTGTGCTTGTAGCTGCTTGTAGCTCCTGTGGCAGTGAATTCCATGTGAGAGCCAGTTTGGTGTAAGTGTAGGGATTCTTATCTGGAGAACCGGATTTGATTCCCTACTCCTCCACTTGCACCTGCTGGAATGGCCTTGGGTCAGCCATAGCTATCGCAGAGGTTGTCCTTGAAAGGGCAGCTGCTGTGAGAGCCCTCTCAGCCCCACCCACCTCACAGGGTGTCTGTTGTGGGGGAGGAAGGTAAAGGAGATGTTAAGCCACTCTGAGTCTCTGATTCAGAGAGAAGGGCGGGGTATAAATCTGCAATGCTTCTACTTAAGAAGGAGAGTTATGCTGAGAGTATGGGGCTGGCCCAAGGTCACCCTTACAGAGCAGGGATTCACACCTGGTTTCCCAGAACCTAGCTGGGCACTATCAATACGCCGCAACACTGGCTCTTGTACCATTTCCTTATGTGTTCATTTTTTAAATTCTGATTTGTACTGATGTGATCTTAAAGTTCAACAGACTTTTTCTGCTTAAATCAAAGGGCAAAGGCATATTTTCTTAAAGAAACACACACACACACACAGGCCTTTTTGTAGCAGGAGCTCCTTTGTATATTAGGCCACACACCCCTGATGCAGCCAATCCTCCAAGAGCTTACAGGGCTCTTATTCCAGGGCCTCCTTTAAGCTCCAGGAGGATTGGCTACATCAAGGCGGTGTGGCCTCATATGCAAAGGTGTGCCTGCTACAAAAAAATCAGTCAATCAATCAGCCTGTCTGTCTGTAGATATTTTACAGAAAGTTTTGTTCAAAGAAGCAGCCAGGCTGCCTCATTTCTTCTGGGGTGCCCTGCTGTTTCTGCCTCAGGACTGGAAGTCACTTTTGCAAAACCGTACTAAACCCACCTTGTGATGGAGCCATGACGAAACCTTCCTTTTCCGAATCTCGTACCCCCCCCCACCTCCTTAGCAAGGCCAGCTAATCAACAAGTCGTTGCTGAGTGCACCACAGGGGCAAAGGCTTCTACCCACCTGTAGTCCTGAAATCATCTTCTTCGCTTCCTCCATCTCTTTTTCTAAGTGGTCTTGCTGCTCCAGCAGTTGCTCCTCCCATGAAGTCTCCAAGCTTGTCGCAGGACAGCGCGCCTGCCACTCCGAGGGGAAGGGAGAGCCCGCCTCTTCTGCAGGAGGAACAAGGTCATGGTTGGGAGAAGAATCAAACTGCTCTAGGCAGACACAGCTTCCCTTGAAAGGGCCAAGGGCAAAAAGAAGAGGAGACCGATACTTTTCTGCAGTTTTATTTCTACTGCTGCACTCTCAAAGTACGCCAAGGAGCTGGGGTCGTTTTGTAGAAAAACTGGTGGCGGAGGTCATTAGCATAGACCCCCTCCCAGGCAAAAGCAACCCGACGCAAGAAAGGAGAGCCCCACGCGAGCGAGGCCTGCTTAGGCTGGCTAGAAATCCAGCCAGCCCAAGCAGGCCTCGCTTGCCTGGGGCTCTCCTGGGCCGCCCCCCCCCAGTCAAAAGGCCAGCAAACCACCTGCTCCCCAGAATCACATAAGAAGTGGAGAAAGGGTGGGGTGGGCTTCTCCAGGGGTTAATGAGAGCTGCTGGGGGCGTGGCAAAGCTCCTGGTGGCTGGCTGGCTGCCCACTTTCCTAATCCAGGGATTGCTATGCAGCTGCACCTACTGTTCAGTGAACAAGGTAGGTGGGGACGAGGAGGGGGAACCCTCAGAAAGGTTCAGGAGCTTCACTCCTGTGAGCTCCTGCTGAATCCGAGGCCTGCCAAGGAGTGGGATGAAGACACTGCTAAGCCATGTGAAGACCTGTCAGTCTTGGCAGGAAGGGCGTGCCGTAAGAACCTAAGAAGAGCCATCCTGGAATATACCAAAGGCCCATCAAGTTTAACATTCTGTTTGCCCGGCGGCCAACCAGTGGCCTTTAGGAAGCCTGCAGGCAGGATGACTACACAGCATCCTCCCTCCCACACCCCCCAGCAACTGATAGAAAGAGGGAGGCCGTCTCTGGGACTGGAGGGAGCAGATATCCTACTAACCACTGATAGCCTTGTCCTCTGTGAGTTTGCCCACTCCCCTTTTAAAGCCATGATCATATGCTGTCTTACCCCCTATAGCTCACACTTGAGGGGGCTTACCGGTAGATAGCAAGCAGACCCTCTATTGCAGGGGTGGCCAAACTGTGGCTCGGGAGCCGCATGTGGCTCTTTCACACATATGGTGTGGCTCTTGAAGCCCCCACTGCCCCGTCAACCAGCTTGGAGAAGGCATTTGTCTCTTTAAATCACTTCCCCAAGCCAAGCCAGCCAGCAGCTTGGAGAATGCATTTAAAGTTGCTTTCTTTCCACCTCTCTCTCCCTCTTCCCTTCCCCCATCTATTTTCCTCCCCCCCCCCCCAACATCTGACATTCATCTCTTATGGCTCTCAAACATCTGACTTTTTATTCTATGCGGCTCTTACATTAAGCAAGTTTGGCCGCCCCGGCTCTATTTTGTCATCAGGAGAGCAAAACGTCTTCCGGCGAGGGCTGCGCCCAACGACACGCTGACCGATCCGAGTCAAGTCGAAAGGACCAGGTCGAAAGATACGGCTTCCCCGGTCACCTGAGCAGGTCTGCAAGACGCTCCTGTGTCACAGACACGTGGGCTTCCTCCCACAGGTACTTGTGCGTTTGGGCAGCTTCTCACTTGCCCGATCAGAAAGCACGTGACACAAGGGGCTGGCAGAAGCGACGCTGCTTGGGTCAGGTCGGTGCCTGGATAGGGGGACTCCCCGGGGATCCCCCTCCTCCAAGCGTGCAGTTCGCCTCAACTTTCAGGATGGAAGGAAAAAACGAGGCAGACACGCAACAACCAAACCACCTCTCTGTGGAGACAGATCAAGGCAGGTGGCCGTGCTTGTCTGCGGCGGTAGGAAAGAGCAGGAGTCCAGGAGCTCCTTAAAGACTTAACAAAATTTGTGGCAGGGCAGGAGCTTGGGTGGGGTGGGGTTGAAGCGTGTGCATGCGTGTCTGGAAGTCGCGGTGACTTCTAGCACCCCTACTGGGGCGTGGAAGATGAAGAAGACTGGAGATTTATCAGAGTTTCAGAGCAGCTTACAACTGCCTTTAGCTTCCTCCCCCACAACAGACACCCTGTGAGGTGCGTGGGGCTGAGAGAGCTCTCCCAGAAGCTGACCTTTCAAGGACAACTCTGCCAGAGCTATGGCTGACCCAAGGCCATTCCAGCAGCTGCGAGTAGAGGAGTGGGAAATCAAACCCGGTTCTCCCAGATAAGAGTCCGCACACTTAACCGCTACACCAAACTGGCTCTCCAAAGAACATCCAATGAAGTGGCTTGATACATCCTGCCTCTACCTCCTGGCTCTGGTATTCCCAGGAGCTCTCCCAGCCAAATACTTGCCAGAGTCGGCCCTGCTTAGCTTCCAAGATGGACAAGATCAGCTTGCCTGGGCTATTCAGGTCAGAGCACAAGGTATCAGCTTTCCTGAGCCAGTTTGGCGTAGTGGTGAAGTGTGCGGACTCTTATCTGGGAGAACCGGGTTTGATTCCCCACTCTTCCACTTGCAGCTGCTGGGATGGCCTTGGGTCAGCCATAGCTCTCTTATCTGGGAGAACCGGGTTTGATTCCCCACTCCTCCACTTGCAGCTGCTGGAATGGCCTTGGGTCAGCCGTAGCTCTCTTATCTGGGAGAACCAGGTTTGATTCCCCACTCCTCCACTTGCAGCTGCTGGAATGGCCTTGGGTCAGCCATAGCTCTCTTATCTGGGAGAACCAGATTTGATTCCCCAATCCTCCACTTGCAGGTGTTGGAATGGCCTTGGGTCAGCCATAGCTCTGGCATAGCTGTCCTTGTGAGAGCCAGTTTGGTGTAGTGGTTAAGTGCACAGACTCTTATCTGGGAGAACCGGGTTTGATTCCCCACTCCTCCACTTGCACCTGCTGGAATGGCCTTGGGTCAGCCATAGCTCTGGCAGAGCTGTCCTTGTGAGAGCCAGTTTGGTGTAGTGGTTAAGTGCACAGACTCTTATCTGGGAGAACCGGGTTTGTTTCCCCACTCCTCCACTTGCAGCTGCTGGAATGGCCTTGGGTCAGCCATAGCTCTGGCAGAGGTTGTCCTTGTGAGAGCCAGTTTGGTGTAGTGGTTAAGTGTGCGGACTCTTATCTGGGAGAACCGGGTTTGATTCCCCACTCCTCCACTTGCACCTGCTGGAAAGGCCTTGGGTCAGCCATAGCTCTCTTATCTGGGAGAACTGGGTTTGTTTCCCCACTCCTCCACTTGCACCTGCTGGAAAGGCCTTGGCCGCTGTGTGACACAGAATGTTGGACTGGATGGGCCTTTGGCCTGATCTAACATGGCTTCTCTTATGTTCTTATGTTCTTACTCCTCCACTTGCACCTGCTGGCATGGCCTTGGGTCAGCCATAGCTCTGGCAGGTTTCCTTGAAAGGGCAGCTGCTGTGAGAGCCCTCTCAGCTCCACCTACCTCACAGAGGGTCTGTTGTGGGGGGAGAAGATAAAGGAGATTGTGAGCCACTCTGAGTCTCTGATTCAGAGAGAAGGGGAGGGACGGTGGCTCAGTGGTAGAGCATTTGCTTGGGAAGCAGAAGGTCCCAGGTTCAATCCCCGGCATCTCCAAAAAAGGCTCCAGGCAAATAGGTGTGAAACACCTCAGCTTGAGACCCTGGAGAGCCGCTGCCAATCTGAGAAGACAATACTGACTTTGATGGACCGGGGGTCTGATTCAGTATAAGGCAGCTTCATATGTTCATATGTTCATAAATCTGCAGTCGTCATCTGAGCCACTGATCGCTTCTTCAAATACAGCTAGAATGCGAGACCATCTGTCTTATATCACTCCACTCTCCGAGATATAAGGACAGCTGGACTTACATTCTAGATGCATCTGAAGAAGTGAGCACTGACTCAGGAAAGCTCAAATCCTGCCACAAATTTTAAGTCGACTGGACTCTTGCTGTTTTCTGCTGAAACAAACTCTCTGTCCACCTAACGCAGATGGTGCGATGATGCTAAATAACTTAGCAAAAGCATTTTTTAAGAAACCAGCCCCAGAAATTACATTTTCCCAGGCCCCGTTCCAGCTTCTGGGCATTATAAATTCAGACTCACCCAGACAGAGGATTTCAGGCTTTTGTTTTGAGGGGTTCCCCCCTCTTTGCTTGATTTCAGGACAAAGCGCCCTGCCCTGCTCTGTGAATAACAAAAAGGGGCTTCCCTGGGACCTTTTCCCTTCACAAACAAGAGACTGCTATGGTTACGCCCCCCAACGCTCTAGACATGTGTTTAAAACTCATCCATCATTCAGACCCTAAACCTATCTCACGGGCGTGAGATACAGAGACCCTGCAATGCTATAGTCTCTTCCTTATTGGAGGAATCAGAGGGAAAGAGGCATCATTTGTCACTGTTTTACTACAAACCCCATGTTGGAAGACTTTGAAATCTGGGATGTGTCCTTTGCAAACGTGAAGCAGGAGAAAGACGTTGCGAGAAGCTTTGTGTATGGTTAGATACTTAAGACACACTGGTGTGAACTTTTATTCTTATCTCTTAAGATGTATATTAAAATGTGGAAAAGTCATCCAATTTGGTGTAGTTTGGTGTAGTGGTTAAGTGTGTGGACTCTTATCTGGGAGAACCAGGTTTGATTCCCCACTCCTCCACTTGCACCTGCTGGAATGGCCTTGGGTCAGCCATAGCTCTCTTATCCGGGAGAACTGGGTTTGATTCCCCACTCCTCCACTTGCACCTGCTGGAATGGCTTTGGGTCAGCCGTAGCTCTGGCAGAGGTTGTCCTTGAAAGGGCAGCTGCTGTGAGAGCCCTCTCCAGCCCCACCCACCTCACAGGGTGTCTGTTGTGAGGGGAGAAGACATAGGAGATTGTAAGCCGCTCTGAGTCTCTGATTCAGGGAGAAGGGCAGGATATAAATCTGCAATTCTTCTTCTTCTTCTTCTTCTTCTTCTTCTTCTTCTTCTTCTTCTTCTTCTTCTTCTTCTTCTTCAATACGAATAGACAGATAGACAGAGAGCCAGTTTGGTGTAGTGGTTAAGTGAGTGGACTCTTATCTGGGAGAACCGGGTTTGATTCCCCACTCCTCCACTTGCACCTGCTGGAATGGCCTTGGGTCAGCCATAGCTCTGGCAGAGGTTGTCCTTGAAAGGGCAGCTGCTGTGAGAGCCCTCTCAGCCCCACCCACCTCACAGGGTGTCTGTTGTGGGGGGAGAAGATATAGGAGATTGTAAGCCGCTCTGAGTCTCTGATTCAGAGAGAAGGGCGGGGTATAAATCTGCAATTCTTCTTCTTCTTAAAGGACGACTTACAATATGTATAATATTTTACACAGACGATGAAGACATGGTGTAAAATGAATAGTAATATCTCAATGATATTTCATACGAAAGATTCATCAGCACGCAGACTGGATTACAATCGTAATGTTAAGTGTAACTTTAACTTTCTATTTCCAGCTTTCCTTTTCCCTTTTTTTTTTTTTGGAAAATTAATACCACGTTAAAATTTGACATTTTTGAGCCAACTGGCAATGCGGGTCAACTGACTTGCAGCCACAGAAAAACTAAAAACCAGTATCATGGATGTGAAAGCAGCAAATATGATTTTGAATTGACTCGAGGTGGCCAAGGATAACAGCCATTTCACACACTGAGCAGACGCAAACCTGGGTTGGTCTGTGCAACAGGTAGCTGAAGGCAGCTGTGGCTACCTGACTTGCAGAATCTTTGGCTTACTCTTCAAACGTGTGAAGCGGCTGTCTTTAACAGGAAAGGCCGGAATGCGAGATCGAAGTTCTGTCTTTGTTTCTTCATGACTACAGATCAGGCAAATGCCTCAAACACCGAGCCCTCCTTAGCTACATAGGCTGCCGCCACTCAAAGATTAATTAAAGATTTGCAATTTATTGCTTTTAATGAATATCGTTGGTTTAGCGTTTTCAGTCTTGTTGTTTTTATTGGTTGTTAGCCGCCCTGAGCCTGTAACGAGGAGGTTGGGATATAAGTTAGACAAATAAATAAATAAATGTATTTCCCTTGGGAGGATCACGGGATGCCTCCGCTCTTTTTGGGGAGCATTCACACGACACTGTGCTCCTTCCCAGCACGACACAAGGGGAGGCCCGGGGGAAACCTTTGATCTGGCTCAAAGGAAGCAGCAGGCAATACTGGGAGGAGCTAAGCTTAGCTTTCAGAATGGTGTCACTCAGCTCCACGTTTCCTCCCTTTAACAGGCTTTATTCCTTCGCAAGCTGAGCAACTGTGCAGTTTTGCGCTGTGTCTCAGCCAGGACCCCGGGAGGGCAGCTTGCATTGGGGCTCTTGCACTCCCACAGTGGAGGGAAAGGGGAGGGATGAGAGGGGGTGTGGCATCGACAGAAAGAGATGAGGAGAGGAGCCGCCACTTCTGCAGTGCCTTTTCCTTGCTTCTGTGTGGAAACTGCCATGCAAGTTTCAACACAGTTTGAGAGCCAGTTTGGTGTAGTGGTTAAGCGTGCGGACTCTTATCTGGGAGAACCGGGTTTGATTCCCCACTCATCCACTTGCACCTGCTGGAATGGCCTTGGGTCAACCAGAGCTCTCTTATCTGGGAGAACTGGGTTTGATTCCCCACTCCTCCACTTGCACCTGCTGGAACGGCCTTGGGTCAGCCAGAGCTCTCTTATCTGGGAGAACTGGGTTTGATTCCCCACTCCTCCACTTGCAGCTGCTGGAATGGCCTTGGGTCAGCCAGAGCTCTCTTATCTGGGAGAACTGGGTTTGATTCCCCACTCCTCCACTTGCAGCTGCTGCAATGGCCTTGGGTCAGCCACAGCTCTCTTATCTGGGAGAACCAGGTTTGATTCCCCACTCCTCCACTTGCGCCTGCTGGAATGGCCTTGGGTCAGCCAGAGCTCTTGTAGTTGTCCTTGGAAGAGCAGCTGCTGTAAACGCTCTCTCAGCCCCACCTACCTCACAGGGTGTCTGTTGGGGGGTGGGGAGAGATAGGAGATTGTGAGCCGCTCTGAGACTCTGAGACTCAGAGTATAGGGCGGGATATAAATCCAATATCTTCATTTTCTTCTTCAATAACAGCATTCCTAAGGGAACTGGCTTTCAGACCTCTAACGCGGTTCAAATAACTTGTGGTTTTGTGTGTGTGTGTGTGTGCGCGCACCTGCTTTTAATTTGTGTTTTTAATACAGTTTAAAATTATTACTGTTCTGCTTCCACGGCAAGGCGCCTTGAGTTCTGTAAGGTAGAAAAGCGGCTAAGGCATTTTTAAAATAATGAATGAATAAAACAATTTATGTGAAGAGGCCTGTAGGGGTGCTGCAGAACAGGGGTCCTCAAACCCACGTTGCAGGGCCCTCGGGTGGGTGGCAAGCCCCACGTCCTCATAGAGCGAGCCTAATTGTTTTTTGCAGGCTTTCGGAAGGACCCACCGTTCCTGCGCAGGTGCTGAGAGTCACATCTCCTTTGCACACCGGCTGAGAGAAACAGGCGGTCAGTAGGTCAAGGCCCCTGGTGGCGGAGGAGTCCTCCTTGGCTCTGACCCTTGACTTGCCCCTCACTAGGGTAGACTTCCTGGTGTTTGGCTCATGGGTCCGGGCCCCAGCTCTTTTCGTCCACCGCCCACTGCCCTGGCCTCGACCCCAGCGGAGTCACAGCTCAGCTGGCTTCTTCCTGTCACGTGACTGACATCGCACACCTTAGCACAGGGAGGTTAAACGTGCAGCCCGAGGGCTGGATCGGGTCCCCGGAGGGCTCCTATCAGGCCCCCGAGCAACTTGCTCTCACCCGCTTCCTTCTCTCTCCCTCGCTTCTTTCTGCATCACAGCTTGCTTTGCCAGGCTTGCTCAATCGCGCAGGAGCTACGGAGCAAAGTCGCTGTTTTCTCCACTGGCTGACCAGCGCAGGAAGCAACTTATGTGCAAAAGCTCGCAATGCCCAGCCATTTCATGTTTTCCCCTGGGTCTTAGGTTCAAAGCATTGACCACGATATTTCTGTAATGAATGTCAATAAATCAAAAGCAAGTTGGCAACTTAACACCTGAACGACATCTGAACAGCCTACTCAAATTGCTACAGTACAGACATTGTCTCCAGATTTTGATGCAATAATTCAGAGCAAAAGGTGTCGGTTATCAGAAACTAATAAATGAACAAAACATTGCAAGGGTGCTAACACTTTAAGCATGTTTTATTTTAGGTTTTTTTAAAAAATCTTTAACTGTGTTTGTCGGTGTCCTTTATAAAGTTTATATCTCCGCCACCAGGCATTACGTTTTATGACACGCGCAGCCCAGCCCGATAAGGTCTCATTTACGCCAGGTCCAGCCCTTATAACAAATGAGTTTGACACCCCAGCCTTAGCAGGTTCCACACTGCTGCCCAGAATTAAGGGTGGGCCTCAGGTCTGGAATAGAATCATAGAACTGAGTTGGAAGGGTCCTCCTGGATCATCTAGTCCAACCTCCTGCACAATGCCGGAAACTCAAAAAGACCTCCCCCTAAATTCACAGGATCCTCATTGCTGTCAGATGACCATCTAGCCTCTGTTTAAAAACCTCCAAGGAAGGAGAGCCCCCCACCTCCAAAGGAGGAAGCCTGTTCCACTGAGGAATTGCTCTAACGGTCAGGAAGGTCTTCCTAATCCTAGAATCCTAGAGTTGGAAGGGACCTTCAGGATAATCTAGTACAACCCCCTGCACAATGCAGGAAACTCACAAACACCTCCTCTAAATTCACAGGATCAGCATGGCTGTCAGATGGCCATCTAGCCTCTGTTGAAAAACCTCCAAAGAAGGAGAGCCCCCCACCTCCCGAGGAAGCCTGTTCCACTGAGGAACCGCTCTAAACTCACAAAAACCTCCCCCCAAATTCACAGGATCCTCATTGCTGGCCATCTAGCCTCTGTCTAAAAACCTCCAAGGAAGGAAAGCCCACCACCTCCCAAGGAAGCCTGTTCCACTGAGGAACTGCTCTAAACTCACAAACACCTCCCCCTAAATTCACAGGATCCTCATTGCTGTCAGAGGGCCATCTAGCCTCTGTTTAAAAACCTCCAAGGAAGGAGAGCCCACCACCTCCTGAGGAAGCCTGTACCACTGAGGAATCGCTCTAAACTCACAAACACCTCCCCCTAAATTCACAGGATCTTCATTGCTGATAGATGGCCATCTAGCCTCTGTCTAAAAACCTCCAAGGAAGGAGAGCCCACCACCTCCTGAGGAAGCCTGTACCACTGAGGAACTGCTCTAACGGTCAGGAAGTTCTCCCTAATGTTGAGCCAGAAACTCTTTTGATTAGTTGAAGACCGCCGCTGCATGACACAAAAGGAATGCCTAAAGGACTCCAGAAGCCCCCTCAGATGCTGGACTAAACGCCCCTACTGGAAGGATCACGGCTAGGGGATTAATACAGGGTGCATGCCGTTTGCAATCCTGGTATCTCTGGTGGGGCCAGAAGCACCACAGGAAAGTCTCGTCACAGAAATCAATACCGGTGCAAGGGCCAGATGGGAATTCCCCAGCTGGGGTTGCCAAGCTCCAGGTGGCACCTGGAGATCTCACTACTATAGATGACCAAGATCCGTTCCCTTGGAGGAAACGGCTACTTTGGAGGGTGGGCTCTACCCTGCTGAGGCCCCTCCCCTCCCCAAACTCCACCCGCCCCAGAATCCTCCCTCCAGATCTCCAGGTATTTCTCAACCCAGAGCTGTCAGTTAGGATCAGGGATGGAATTCTAGCAGGAGCTCCTTTGCATATTAGGCCACACACACCCTGTTGTAGCCAATCTTCCAAGAGCTTACAAAAAAGAGCCTTGTAAGCACTTGGAGGACTGGCCACATCAGGGGTGTGTGGCCTAATATGCAAACGAGCTCCTGCTAGAATTCCACCCGTTAGAACCCTTTGCTGGTTGGCCGGCTATTCCCCTACCTGTTCTAGTCTCAGCTTCTTCTTCCCGAACAATGTCAAATCCCGCCTTTTCCTCCGAAGGGGTGGCGCTGGACTCACTCTTGGCGCTGTTTACGGGGCTGGGCGACGTGAGGCTGCAAAAGGGAAGAGAAGAGGAGGCAACCGTCTTTTTTTTTCAGTGCCAACTGAAGCAGCAACTCCCATTTAGTTACGTGAAACAAGAAAATTCAGCACGCTTCAAGAAGTCCAACTGGACTGAATTCAGAGTTCAACAGAGGTGCGCTTTAGTGGAAATCCCAGAACAACTGCCTTCCGTTAACTAATCAATCGATCAAGTTTATTATGGTCAATAGCAATATTCCTTCTAAGCTGCAGAGTCTTGGGAACAAAAATTCTACTTTGTGAGCTACTGGCATTCAAGTTGTGAGCTACTGGCATTCAAGTTGTGAGCTACTGGTATTAAAGTTGTGAGCTATGGCGTAAAATTATTGTGCTCTGGGGTCATTCTTCCTGGGCTAAGACAAAAATCTGTGAGCTGCAGGCTAAAAATCTATGAACTAGCTCACGCTAACTCAGCTTCGAAGAAGAAGATGGATTTATATCCCGCCCTCCACTCCGAATCTCAGAGTCTCAGAGCAACTCACAATCTCCTTTATCTTCCTTCCCCACAACAGACACCCTGTGAGGTGGGTGGGGCTGAGAGGGCTCTCACAGCAGCTGCCCTTTCAAGGACAACCTCCGCCAGAGCTCTGGCTGACCCAAGGCCATTCCAGCAGGTGCAAGTGGAGGAGTGGGGAATCAAACCCGGTTCTCCCAGATAAGAGTCCACGCACTTAACCATTACACCAAACTGGCTCTCACAAGGACAGCTCTGCCAGAGCTCTGGCTGACCCAAGGCCATTCCAGCAGGTGCAAGTGGAGGAGTGGGGAATCAAACCTGGTTCTCCCAGATAAGAGTCCACGCACTTAACCACTACACCAAACTGGCTCTCTTAGAGGGGACACATATCAAAAGACCAGTAGACGTTAACTAATAACAGGGAACAATCCACTAGCAAATTCCCTCTGAAATGGGCAGGAGATGGGTGACAGAGTAGAACTCCCCACCAAAGGCTATCCCTGGGTCATCCTGCTACCATCAGCCACGTGCCACTCTTTGGTCTGCAGTGGCCAGGGCTTTTTTTTTTGTAGCAGGAGCCCCTTTGCATATTAGGCCCCACACCCTTGATGTAGCCAATCCTTCAAGAGCTTACAAGAAATTCTAGCAGGAGCTCCTTTGCATATTAGGCCACACACCCCTGATGCAGCCAATCCTCCAAGAGCTTACAAGGAATTCTTGCAGGAGCTCCTTTGCATATTAGGCCCCACACCCCTGATGTAGCCAATCCTCCAAGATCTTACAAGGAATTTTAGCAGGAGCTCCTTTGCATATTAGGCCCCACACCCCTGATGCAGCCAATCCTCCAAGAGCTTACAAGGAATTCTTGCAGGAGCTCCTTTGCATATTAGGCCACACACCCCTGATGTAGCCAATCCTCCAAGAGCTTACAAGGAATTCTAGCAGGAGCTCCTTTGCATATTAGGCCCCACACCCCTGATGTAGCCAATCCTCCAAGATCTTACAAGGAATTTTAGCAGGAGCTCCTTTGCATATTAGGCCCCACACCCCTGATGCAGCCAATCCTCCAAGAGCTTACAAGGAATTCTTGCAGGAGCTCCTTTGCATATTAGGCCCCACACCCCTGATGTAGCCAATCCTCCAAGATCTTACAAGGAATTTTAGCAGGAGCTCCTTTGCATATTAGGCCCCACACCCCTGATGCAGCCAATCCTCCAAGAGCTTACAAGGAATTCTTGCAGGAGCTCCTTTGCATATTAGGCCACACACCCCTGATGTAGCCAATCCTCCAAGAGCTTACAAGGAATTCTAGCAGGAGCTCCTTTGCATATTAGGCCCCACATCCCTGATGCAGCCAATCCTCCAAGAGCTTACAAGGAATTCTAGCAGGAGCTCCTTTGCATATTAGGCCACACACCCCTGATGTAGCCAATCCTCCAAGAGCTTACAAGAAATTTTAGCAGGAGCTCCTTTGCATATTAGGCCCCACATCCCTGATGTAGCCAATCCTCCAAGAGCTTACAAGGAATTCTAGCAGGACCTCCTTTGCATATTAGGCCACACACCCCTGATGTAGCCAATCCTCCAAGAGCGGACAGGACTCCCAGTACAGGGCCTACTGTAAGCTCCAGGCAGGGCTTGCCCCTCTGGTAGGGCTGCCTTTGCTGTGAGCAGAGGAAAGTTCTTTCAGGCTCCCCCATCCCCACCCCTGACATACATATATAAAAGCTCAGGGGGCTTAGCCCACATTCTAAGGAATCTAGCAGCACATTCTATACTGCAGCAGCAGTTCTGCTTGGAGGCAAATCTTGGGGAATCCCAATTAAGGGCTGCAATTTGCCAGTCAAAGCTTCTCGCATTTGCCCAGTTCTTTTTTTGCTCCTTGCTTCAGAAGCTTCAAGGGGTGCTGGGAGCCACCAGACACAAAAGTCAAATAAGATTGTTTTGAACAATCAACAATTCCCATAAGAATAAGGACCCCGACCCATGACCTGGACTTTACATCCTTGATGTCAACTTCCTTCTGTGTTTTTTTTTAAAAGGGCCCAGCCATTTTTTAAAGGGCCAAGCCATCGGTACAGCCTCTCGGACTTCATCCCCCCTCCCCCTCGGAAATTCTTCCCGCACGCATTGCCCAGACAACAGCACATCTACAACTCGCTGACCCATTTAATGCGTCCCCAAAGAATTTATCCTTGCAAGTGTGAGCAAGAGTTAATGTTTCGTTTTTCCCAGAGATGGAAACAAAAGACAGAACAAAACAAAAGAAACAGAAAAATGGGGAATGAAGAAAGCAAAAGAGATTTAAAACGGGGGTGGGGGGGAGAGAAAATGCCTCAGCAGCACATTTCCTGGAAGCCTCCCATTTCTGAATCAGACTTCTAGGCAGGAATAGTATTGGCTAAGAGAGAATAGTATTGGCTAAGAGAGAATAGTATTGGCTAAGAGACTCCAGGGTGTCAGGTATACTGTGTAAGTACAGTTGTTACAAAAATAAACCCCAAAACCTTCCATCTGAAATCAGCGGTGGGGGGGACTTTCCATATGGGGAAAGCCCATTTAGGGGAGGGATGGTGGCTCAGTCGTAGAGCATCAGCTTGGTAAGCAGGAGGTCCCAGGTTCAATCCCGGGCATCTCCAACTAAAAACGGGTCCAGGCAAATAGGCATGAAAAACCTCAGCTTGAGACCCTGGAGAGCCGCTGCCAGTCTGAGTAGACAATACTGACTTTGATGGACCCAGAGTGGAGAGGGGCCATGGCTCAGTGGTAGAGCATCTGCTTGGTAAGCAGGAGGTCCTAGGTTCAATCCCCGGCATCTCCAACTAAAAAAGGGTCCAGGCAAATAGGCGTGAAAAACCTCTGCTTGAGACCCTGGAGAGCCATGAATGGGGCTGTGGCTCAGTGGTAGAGCATCTGCTTTGTAAGGTCCCAGGTTCAATCCCCAGCATCTCCAACTAAAAAACGGTCCAGGCAAATAGGCACGAAAAACCTCAGCTTGAGACCCTGGAGAGCCACTGCCAGTCTGAGTAGACAAGACTGACTTTGATGGACCCAGGGTCTGATTCAGTATAAGGCAGCTTCATATGTTCATACGGCTGGTCATAACAGCTACATGTTGCAACCAATTTGATTTGGTTTATTTGCCTTATATCCCGCCCTCCCTCACAGGTGGACTCAAGGTGGGTCACAGCATGTCGGTCAACAACAGAACGACGACAAAACATTAAGGTTTGGGTAGAGACAAACAGATTACGTTTGACTAAATTGGGAAGAGGGAACAGAGGCGTTGCCAGACAGAAAGCCTGGTACTGCTGGCGTGCCTTTAAAAGCAGCCGGCTGGGGAGATGTTTCCCCCGCCACTTCATTTCCATATCAGGAACAGGTTCACCTGTTACGTCTCTGCACATCAGCGAGAGGCCTGCTCTGAAGAACACAGAAGCCAGGCAGCCAAAAAGGCCGCATCCCCTCAGGACTGTGGGCAAGGCAAGACTGATGGCTGCGCGGCCTCAACACAGACAGTGATCCTGAAAAGGACGGGGGGGGGGGGACATCTGGCAACATCAGCCCAGAAAAATAACTCCAAACTACGATCTCCCACCCCACACACACACACTGCACGCAATTCATCTCCGAGGTTCACACAGCCCACAGAACGCTCCACAACATCGCAAACTGCAGTTGCACCAGGATTTCAGACACTGTCTCCAGGCAGTTTCCAGGCATCTGAGACAATCACCCGACTCCAGTTCTATTTACGGCTCGTGGGCTCATGAATCACCGGCGAGAGCTGCCGGGGGGGGGGGGGGGGCTCCCCTAAAGTCCGAGGCTACGGCTGGAGCCTGAAGCATGGCTCAAAGGTTGCCAGCTCCGCCCGTCAATTAACCCTCGCCTAGTTAAAAGTGGCAGCGGATGGTCTGGCACCATATCCATGAGGGAAACGTGGTTTTGAACCTGTCGGTTTTGGGTTTGTTTTTTAAAGGACGTGCTCCAATTCATTCATCGTGAGAAGGCAGGGGGAAGGAGGTCTGGAAAATGAAATCAATGCCAACAGGATCGATGCTGCAGGGGACAATTCTTTCCTGCTTCCCTTGCCCCGGTGCACAGCTGACAAGGACCACTACAAGGGTCTTGGCAACCGAGCCTGCCTCCCCCTCACCCACCCACCGCATTTTCAGAAGCACCCCTCTCTGGCTCAGCACCACCCCCACCCCCAAATTTAAATGACAGAAGCACAAGCGGAGGGCTCACCATTTAACCTGCTTCCCTCCCATGATTCCCCTTGAGCCTCTGCCCTCACAGAGCCAGTCTCCGTCTGCGGGTCCCGGCCGCTGGCATCTCTCCGTCTCCCTCTTTCACGTGCTCGGAATTTCTGCGCCAGGGATGTTGGCTCCTGTCAAACGAAGGAGCCGAGACATTTGGGCAGGCAGGGGGGAAATGAGCAGCTCCTCCACTCAGACATCCCGACCGGGGAGGCGGGAGCCAAAAATCCAGCAGCCTGGGTCTCTGAGTTGGCTCGTGGGCTGTTTGTTTTGCACTCTTGCATTTTTGGGTCTGACAGATGCCCCGATTCTTGGATCTCGAGCCTGGATCGCAAGCCCCGGTCCTCAGCCCATTCTGGTCAGCTCAGCCGCCCAACAGACATCCGCTGGAGAGACCTGGACCCACGGAGGAGCCACGGGAAGGGCTCAGGTCCTGCCTCTGAAGCGCAGCGTGCAGAGATCCCAGCTCCCCTGCCTCCTACCCCTGCGTGGCTCTGCGTTGGCTGTGATGCTCCTCGCTCCGCTCTCGCTCCTGCTGTCACCGGGGCTGCGCGAGGAACCTCTTCGCTGAGATCTCCCAGCCCAGGGTGGAGGAGACGGGTGGCCGGTGAGGGGAGGGGCTGGGGAAAGAGGGATGGAGGCAGGCAGCGCAGGGAGGGAGGAAGGAAGGAAGGAAGACTGCTTCGGAGCCTGGGCAAAACAGCAAGAATCGGGTAGTTCCACTATGAATCATATCTGCTGCCTTCCCTTAGTAGAATGTCCCCCCCCCCTCCCCAAAGAAACTGTGACGTCAGGAATGTGCTTTTGAGCTACAGGAAAAAGAGGCACATAGAAACGCTGCAGACAAACACACGCACTTGGTTTATATGGGTGTGGGAGATCTGGCCATGGGATTTTTTTTCGGGGTGGGGGGTGGGCAGGGAGATACAGAATATATTTCAATTTAAAAAAAATGGGCAGCAGGTATTGCCCGTCACCCTTGGGAAACCTGTCTGCTTCTGCTGATTGACTTCCTTTTTAGGGAAAGGAATGCTATAATTTCTTGCCCACTAACCAGAATATATCAGGCAGCTCTCTGCAGTTTACTTAGTTATTTACTTCACTTATACCCCCCCCCCACCTTAATCCCTATTAGGGACCCCAAGGCAGCTTACACCATTCCCTTCTGCTCTCTTTTATCCCCACAACAACCCGGCAAGGTAGGTTAGGCTGAGAGTCCGGCTGGCCCAAAGTCCCCCAGCCGGCTTCCACGGCACAAGTAGGGATTCGAACCTGGGTCTCCCAGATCTGAGCCCAGTGCTCTAACCACCACACCATGCTAGCTTTCATAAAAATAGTGGCAGACAGCACCAACGAGGAACACAACGTTGTTTTAAACAAAGGGAGAAAGGCGAGGCACTGATGAAGTTACATGGGGACTTTGGGGATCGTTGCTGGGCAAGGAAACTCCGACGGGGATTCTGTACGGATGCAAACACGCCGCACTTGCCTAGACCGAGAGCCAGTTTGGTGCAATGGTTAAGTGTGCAGACTCTTATCTGGAAGAACCAGGTTTGATTCCCCACTCCTCCACTTGCACCTGCTGGAATGGCCTTGGGTCAGCCAGAACTCTCGCAGAACTGTCCTTGTGAGAGTCAGTTTGGTGTAGTGGCTAAGTGTGCGGACTCTTATCTGGGAGAACCGGGTTCGATTCCCCACTCCTCCACTTGCACCTGCTGGAATGGCCTTGTGTCAGCCATAGCTCTGGCAGAGGTTGTCCTTGAAAGGGCAGCTGCTGTGAGAGCCCTCTCAGCCCCACCCACTTCACAGGGTGTTTGTTGTGGGGGAGAAAGGTAAAGGAGATTGTGAGCCACTCTGAGATTCGGAGTGGAGGGCGGGATATAACTCCAGTATCATCTTCTTCTAGTTGCCAGCCGCCAGGACTCAGGGGCCCAGTCAAGGGAGGGACAGTGGCTCAGTGGTAGAACATCTGCTTGGTAAGCAGAAGGTCCCGGGTTCAATCCCCGGCATCTCCAACTAAAAACAGTCCAGGCAAGTAGGCATGAAAAACCTCAGCTTGAAACCCTAGAGAGCCGCTGCCAGTCTAAGTAGACAATACTGACTTTGATGGACCGAAGGTCTGATTCAGTAGAAGGCAGCTTCATATGTTCAAAAGCACTGTCCATCTTTCACAGCTGGGGGAGATGAGGCACTGCACCAGAGGGCAACCTCCGGAAGTGACATCCGGTTCCTCGGTTACTAGTGGCAACAGCTTCCATCGCAGTCTGTGCGTGGACTTCACAAGAAGGAGGCAGATCCAGGCTTTGGAGGAGACACGTCATTCACCCTCTATGCACAGCCTTTCTGAGCACTTAAGAGGCCAGCCACAGGCACCGGAAACACTGTGATGTGGGTTCATTTTTACTGGGGGCCAGGGATAAGGAGAGACCAAACAGAGTCATTAATACAAGGAGTCCCCAGCATGGAATCCGTGGGGGCTGCAGTGCCCACAAATACCCTTCCTGGTACCCATCGAGCATTTTTTAGAAAGTTGGTGGGGCTCCTGCCTAGCAAGGCTTCCAGCTGTCTGTGCAGATGTTTTTAAAAATGTTGCATTGGCAGCACTTCCACCGCCACCAATTGCCCTTTGGTGCAGAGTGGTAAAGCTGCAGTACTGCAGTCCGAGCTCTCTGCTCACAACCTGAGTTCGATCCTTGTGGAAGTTGGGTTCAGATAACCAGCTCCAGGTTGACTCAGCCTTCCATCCTTCTGAGATCAGCAAAACGAGTCCCCAGCTTGCTGGGGGGAAAGCAGCGATGTCTGGGGAAGGCAATGGCAAACCACCCCGTAAAAAGTCTGCCATGAAAACGTTGCAATGCAACATCACCCCAGAGTCAGAAAGGACTGGTGCTTGCACAGGGGACTACCTTTACCTAAGAGCCCCGTGGCGCAGAGTGGTAAAGCTGCAGTACTGCAGTCCGAGCTCTCTGCTCACGACCTGAGTTCGATCCTGGCGGAAGCTGGTTCAGGTAGCCGGCTCCAGGTTGACTCAGCCTTCCATCCTTCGAGTCAGTAAAATGAGTACCCAGCTTGCTGGGGGGCGGGGAGGGAAGCGTCGATGACTGGGAAAAGCGATGGCAAACCGCCCCGTTAAAAGCCTGCAATGAAAATGTCTTGATGCGACGTCACCCCAGAGTCGGAAACGACAGGTGCTTGCACAGGGGACTCCCTTTACCTTTTACCACCACCACGACACGACTATCACTCAGATTAGGAACTCCGCATTACCTTTAAGCCCAGTTCTGAAAGGGCCCAGATGGCAAACCTGCCCCTTTGCCACCCCACGCTGTGAGTCCACAACAGCGAAGGAAACGTTAATCTGCGTTAAGCATCCTTGAGCACATGACCTAGATTTAAAAACAAGCTACCTAGCGCCCTCAGAAGCAGCGCAAACTGCTCTTGATGCTGACTGAATGTGATTTCTGCCTCTGCATGTCCCTCTCCACCGCGCAGCTGCCACTCTCCCCTCCCAAACACACACAAATACTCCTCCGTTCCTCTTGGAGAGGCATAAAGCCTGCCCGGTTTGGCAAGCGCTGCTGCCATTTGAACAGTTATTCTCTGTGCTTGGTAGGATTCTGGGTGCCAGATTCTGGCACTTCTGTGTACAAGAAGCTCAATCTGCTTCCTTTCACACAAAACAAGCGGAGCTGTTGGCACTGCTGGGATGGGGGGGTGGGGTGGAGAGAAATGCTGTTCTGTTGGACCCCCAGATCCACCCTCTCCACCAAGGAGCCTGGCTCTGGAAGGATTAATGACATTTACTGCCCTCGCCCCTCCACTGGCACACGCCAACCGTGCTTGTTTGTTTCTCCCTGCAGCAGCACAAATACGATTCTGAGATACAGCCAGGTGGGCAGCCGTTAACTTCTATTTTTTCTAGGGTTAACTTCTAACGTGAAAGCTCATAAGAACATAAGAGAAGCCATGTTGGATCAGGCCAATGGCCCCTCCAGTCCAACGCTCTGTGTCACATAAGAACATAAGAGAAGCCATGTTGGATCAGGCCAATGGCCCCTCCAGTCCAACGCTCTGTGTCACATAAGAACATAAGAGAAGCCATGTTGGATCAGGCCAGTGGCCCCTCCAGTCCAACACTCTGTGTCACATAAGAACATAAGAGAAGCCATGCTGGATCAGGCCAATGGCCCATCCAGTCCAACACTCCGTGTCACATAAGAACATAAGAGAAGCCATGTTGGATCAGGCCAATGGCCCCTCCAGTCTAACACTCTGTGTCATGTAAGAACATAACAGAAGCCATGTTGGATCAGGCCAATGGCCCATCCAGTCCAACACTCTGTGTCACATAAGAACATAAGAGAAGCCATGGGATCAGGCCAGTGGCCCCTCCAGTCCAACATTCTGTGTCACATAAGAGAAGCCCTGTTGGATCAGGCCAATGGCCCATCCAGTCCAACACTCTGTGTCACATAAGAACATAAGAGAAGCCGTGTTGGGTCAGGCCAGTGGCCCATCCAGTCCAACACTCAGTGTCACATAAGAACATAAGAGAAGCCATGTTGGATCAGGCCAATGGCCCCTCCAGTCCAACACTCTGTGTCACATAAGAACATAAGAGAAGCCGTGTTGGGTCAGGCCAATGGCCCATCCAGTCCAACCCGCCATGTCACATAAGAACATAAGAGAAGCCATGTTGGATAAGGCCAATGGCCCCTCCAGTCCAACACTCTGTGTCACACAGTGGCCAAAAAACCAGGCGCCATCAGGAGGTCCACTGGTGGGGGCAGGACACTAGAAGTCCTCCCACTGTTGCCCCCGCAGCACCAAGAATACAGAGCTTCACTGCCCCAGAGAGTTCCATCTATATCATCAGGGGTGTCGAACTCATTTGTTATGAGGACTGAATCTGCCATAAATGAGACTTTGTTGGGCCAAGGCATGTTGGGCCAGGCTGTGTGTGTACCTATTTAAGGTTAGGTAGCAGTGACATAAACTTTATAAGGGACACAGACAAACACAAAGATTTTTTTAAAAAGCCTTTAAATAAAACATGCTTAAAACATTAGCACTCGTTGGTCTTAAAAGTGCTTTCTTTGCATCTCTCCCACGGGATCCAGCGAAGTGGGCAAAGGAAGTTCTGGCTCTTTCCTTCCTCCCCCAGGGGACCAGGAGGGAGAAAAGCCTCGGCCAATAGAAGGAAGAGAGGCTTGGCTCAGTAGCTGTGCTGTGCAATTGAGAGAGCCTGGCAAAATAAGCCGTGATGCAGAGGGAAACAAGAGATAGGGTGAAGGAAGCAGATGACAGCCGGTTGCTCAGGGGCCTGATAGGCGTCTTCCGGGCTACATGTTTGCTGTGGCTAATAGCCGTTGATGGACCTCTGCTCCATGCGTTTATCCAATCCTCTCTTAAAGCTTGTGCCTTGAATAAACTGCTGTTGCTATTAAAGGTGCCGCTGAACTCGACATTTGTTCTGCAGTTCTGAGATGGCCTCTCAGCCTCTCTCGTGGGTCTTGCGTCTGAGCTCTGCAGCGCCGTTTCTGCCCTTTGTCCCGCTCCAGGATGCAAACCCACATCTGACGGACGCAGCACGTTTCTAACTCTCAGGACGTTACGAGTGGAATCTAATTACACATTGCAGCACAGGCCCGGGTTTAATTAAAGAGCATTTGAGCTCCCGCTTGATACAACCTCCGATCAATTTCCTAGCAGGCGGGCGAGCCCTTCTGAACGCGCCCCTGGCCCTGCGGGATTAGGAGAACTCTGGAAAATTTGCACACTGGATCAAGCCTGTCAGATCTTCGGGGCTTCCTCTTGTCTTTGATCCTGCGAGCGCGGCTGGGTGGGAATCAT
This sequence comes from Heteronotia binoei, assembly GCF_032191835.1. Taxonomy (NCBI): domain Eukaryota; kingdom Metazoa; phylum Chordata; class Lepidosauria; order Squamata; family Gekkonidae; genus Heteronotia; species Heteronotia binoei. The sequence continues at coordinate 8,128,116 of NC_083234.1, forward strand.
AGAGTTGGAAGGGACCTCTAGGGTCATCTAGTCCAACCCCCTGCACAATGCAAGAGGCCTGCAGGGAGATGGCAACGAGAAGCTCAAGACGAGTCTTTGGAAGTTTAACTTCCACTGGGAAGGTCTCAGTAGGAAATTCTGTATATGAAGATTATTGGGGGGTTGGTTGGTTTCCCAATAAGATTTTGCCGAGTGCTGGACAGTCAAAGAAAATGCTACGTGAAACATTAAAATCACCCGGTTCCTTCTGATCTACAAACACTGCAGAGATCCTGACAGATAAGATAATAAGAAGTGCCCTGCTGGATCACTCCAGGGGCCCATCTAGCCCAACATCCTGTCTCACACAGTGGCCAACCAGTTCCTCTGGACAGCCAACAACAAGGCAGAGAGGCCGAGGCCTTCCCCTGAGAAGAACCTCAGAAGAGCCCTGCTGGATCAGACCAGGGAGGGTCCATCTAGTCCAGCCTCCTGTCTCACACAGTGGCCAGCCAGTTCCTCTGGAGGGCCCACAACAGGGCAGAGAGGCCGAGGCCTTCCCCTGAGAAGAACCTCAGAAGAGCCCTGCTGGATCAGACCAGGGAGGGTCCATCTAGTCCAGCCTCCTGTCTCACACAGTGGCCAGCCAGTTCCTCTGGAGGGCCAACAACAGGGCAGAAAGGCTGAGGCCTTCCCCTGAGAAGAACATCAGAAGAGCCCTGTTGGATCAGACCAGGGAGAGTCCATCTAGTCCAGCCTCCTGTCTCACAGAGTGGCCAACCAATTCCTTTGGAGGGCCAACAACAAGGCAGAGAGGCTGAGGCCTTCATAAGAACATCAGAAGAGCCCTGCTGGGTCAGACCAGTGAGAGTCCATCTAGTCCAGCATCCTGTCTCATACAGTGCCCAACCAATTCCTTTGGAGGGCCAACAAGGCAGAGAGGCTGAGGCCTTTCCCTGTAAGGACATCGGAAGAGCTCTGCTGGGTCAGACCAGTGAGGGTCCATCTGGTCTAGCCTCCTGTCTCACACAGTGGCCAGCCAGTTCCTCTGGAGGGCCAACAACAGGGCAGAGAGGCTGAGGCCTTTCCCTGTAAGAACATCAGAAGAGCCCTGCTGGGTCAGACCAGTGAGGGTCCATCTGGTCTAGCATCCTGTCTCACACAGTGGCCAGCCAGTTCCTCTGGAGGGCCAACAACAGGGCAGAGAGGCTGAGGCCTTTCCCTGTAAGAACATCAGAAGAGCCCTGCTGGGTCAGACCAGTGAGGGTCCATCTGGTCTAGCATCCTGTCTCACACAGTGCCCAACCAGTTCCTCTGGAGGGTCAACAAACTGGGGATAGAAGCTGAAGTTGCCTCCTGACTCAGAGGATCCGTGCCTCTGAATGTGGAGGCTCCTCTCCATCACCAGGGCTAGTAGATGCCAACACGTGGACTCTGAAGAGGGTCAAAATGAAGGAAGTCCCCAAGTCCTGGAGCAGTCATACTCTTGATGACCCTGGCCTAAAGCCACTAAATACAATAACTAATGGGAAGCCCAGGGACTGGATTCAACAGACAAACTAAAACTTAGGAAAGGACATCTATTTACTTTGGGCTCTCCTGCTGAGTTCCCAGAGGTCTGTCTAATCGTTGCCGGGAAGAAGGTGCTGAGCTAGATTATTGAGGCAACTTCCATGTGGTTGTGATTCTCCGTAAAGGTCTCGTTGCTTTTGCAAACACATTCACACTTTCCCCCACAATCTCCTTGCCTCCAACCCCACAAATAATAACGATTAGAAGAAGAAGACGACGACTGCGGATTTATACCCCGCCCTTCTCTCTGAATCAGAGACTCAGAGCGGCTCACAATCTCCTGTATCTTCTCCCTCCACAACAGACACCCTAGGAGGTAGGTGGAGCTGAAAGAGCTCTCACAGCAGCTGCCCTTTCAAGGACAACTCCTGCAAGAGCTATGGTTGACCCAAGGCCATTCCAGCAGCAGCAAGTGGAGGAGCGGGGAGTCAAACCCGGTTCTCCCAGATAAGAGTCCGCGCACTTAACCACTACACCAAACCGGCTCTCTTACTATTATAGGCTTCCTGTGTGTAATTCTGCCATTAAATAAATAAATAATACTTGACTGTCGCTTGATCCCCACAGAACAGCAGCATTATACTGCCAAAATCTACTACTGTACATAATGTACATACTGTCAACCCCAGCTAAAGGCTTTCAAGGCAAGTGAGAGGCAGAGGTGGTTTGCTGTTGCCTTCCTCTGCATAGCCTTCCTCCGTGGTCTCCCTTCTATGCACCAACCCTGCTTAGCTTTCCAAGATCTGCTGAGATCCAGCTATACCGTAATATAGACTATATTCAACATCCCGTCAAGCTCTACTAAGTTTTTCAAAATTCCCAGCTTTCATTTTCTAAAAAAGTATCTAGCTTTTTTCGGTAGCTGCAACAAAAAGGTCGACAGTGTTCTTTTCTTACAAAAGAAATGACAAGTTGGGAATTCAAAGGCACTGGAAAGAGATTGTTACGCTGTTCTTACGCTATAGTGATCTAGCAATTGCAGATTTTTTTTAAGGAACCCCCACCCACCCACCCACGCACACACACACACACACCCCGCAATCCCTCTAGAGCCAGTTTGGGGGAGAGCCAGTTTGGTGTAGTGGTTAAGTGTGCGGACTCTTATCCGGGAGAACCGGGTTTGATTCCCCACTCCTCCACTTGCACCTGCTGGCATGGCCTTGGGTCAGCCATAGCTCTGGCAGAGGTTGTCCTTGAAAGGGCAGCTGCTGTGAGAGCCCTCTCCAGCCCCACCCACCTCACAGGGTGTTTGTTGTGGGGGAGGAAGGTAAAGGAGATTGTGAGCCGCTCTGAGACTCTTCGGAGTGGAGGGCGGGATATAAATCCAATATCTTCTTCTTCTTCTTCTCTAGTAGCTTGGGAAGGAATGGCACCTTCAGGTACTGTTGCAAGGGAAATGGCTGTGATCACACACACTAATACATTTTCTATCCACTTTCACCGCCCTTTCCAACTGGGTTTTGCCATTTCACACAGTAAAAATCTAGTTGGAAAGTGCTTTAAAAGTGGATTGAAAGTGTGCATGCTGTCATATCACAGCTGATTTATGGCAACCCTCTAGAGCAGTGGTCCTCAACCCCCGGGCCGTGGACCGGTACCGGGCTGTGAGTTGTATAATTATTTCATTATATATTACAATGTAGTACTAGTAGTAATAACACTTTGGATTTATATCCTACCCTCCACTACAAATTTCAGAGCTCCTCACAATCTCCTTTACCTCCTTCCCCCACAACAGGCACCGTGTGAGGTGGGTGGGGCTGTGAGAGAGCTCTCCCAGAAGCTGCCCTTTCAAGGACAACTCCTGCAAGAGCTATGGCTGACCCAAGGCCATTCCAGCAGCTGCAAGTGGAAGAGTGGGGAATCAAACCCGGTTCCCCCAGATAAGAATCCGCGCACTTAACCACTACACCAAACTGGCTCTCACAAGGACAGCTCTGCCAGAGCAATGGCTGACCCAAGGCCATTCCAGCAGCTGCAAGTGGAGGAGTGGGGAATCAAATCCGGTTCTCCCAGATAAGAGTCCGCACACTTAACCACTACACTAAACTGGCTCTCACAAGGACAGCTATGCCAGAGCTATGGCTGACCCAAGGCCATTCCAGCAGCTGCAAGTGGAGGAGTGGGGAATCAAACCCAGTTCTCCCAGATAAGAGAGCTATGGCTGACCCAAGGCCATTCCAGCAGCTGCAAGTGGAGGAGTGGGGAATCAAACCCCGTTCTCCCAGATAAGAGAGCTCTGGCTGACCTAAGGCCATTCCAGCAGCTGCAAGTGGAGGAGTGGAGAATCAAACCTGGTTCTCCCAGATAAGAGTCCGCACACTTCACCACTATACCAAACTGGCTCTCACAAGGACAACCTCTGCCAGAGCTATGGCTGACCCAAGGCCATTCCAGCAGCTGCAAGTGGAGGAGTGGGGAATCAAATCCGGTTCTCCCAGATAAGAGTCCGCACACTTAACCACTACACTAAACTGGCTCTCACAAGGACAGCTATGCCAGAGCTATGGCTGACCCAAGGCCATTCCAGCAGCTGCAAGTGGAGGAGTGGGGAATCAAACCCAGTTCTCCCAGATAAGAGAGCTATGGCTGACCCAAGGCCATTCCAGCAGCTGCAAGTGGAGGAGTGGGGAATCAAACCCCGTTCTCCCAGATAAGAGAGCTCTGGCTGACCTAAGGCCATTCCAGCAGCTGCAAGTGGAGGAGTGGAGAATCAAACCTGGTTCTCCCAGATAAGAGTCCGCACACTTCACCACTATACCAAACTGGCTCTCACAAGGACAACCTCTGCCAGAGCTATGGCTGACCCAAGGCCATTCCAGCAGCTGCAAGTGGAGGAGTGGGGAATCAAACCTGATTCTCCCAGATAAGAGTCTGTACACTTAACCACAACACCAAACTGGCTCTTTCAAGCACCTTTTCAAGGACAACCTCTGCCAGAGCTATGGCTGACCCAAGGCCATTCCAGCAGCTGCAAGTGGAGGAGTGGGGAATCAAACCCGGTTCTCCCAGATAAGAGTCCGCACGCTTAACCACCACACCAAACTAACAGAAATAAAGTGCACGATTGTATTATCCTGAAATCACGCGCACGCCCCTCCCCCGGTCCGTGGAAAAATTGTCTTTTACCAAACTGGTCCCTGGTGCAAAAAAAGTTGGGGACTGCTGCTCTGGAGTTTTCAAGACGGGAGACATTCACAGATGGTTTGCCATTGCCTGCCTCCACATCCTGACCCTGGTATTCCCTGGAGGTCTCCCATCTGATTGCTAACCAGGACCGATGCCGTTTAGCTTCCAAGATCTGATGAGAGCAAGCTAGCCTGGGATATCCAAGTCAAGGCAAGAGATTTTTCAGAGCTGGTTTGCTGGAGAGCCAGTTTGGTGTAGTGGTTAAGTGTGCGGACTCTTATCTGGGAGAACCGGGTTTGAGTCCCCACTCCTCCACTTGCACTTGCTGGAATGGCCTTGGGTCAGCCATAGCTCTGGCAGAGGTTGTCCTTGAAAGGGCAGCTGCTGTGAGAGCCCTCTCCAGCCCCACCCACCTCACAGGGTGTCTGTTGTGGGGGAGGAAGGTAAAGGAGATTGTGAGCCACTCTGAGACTCTTTGGAGTGGAGGGCGGGATATAAATCCAATATCTTCATCTACCTCACAGGGTGTCTGTTGTGGGGGGGGGGGAGGGAAAGGAGATTGTGAGCCGCTCTGAGACTCTTCGGAGTGGAGGGCGGGATATAAATCCAGTATCTTCATCTACCTCACAGGGTGTCTGTTGTGGGGGGGGGGGGGAGGGAAAGGAGATTGTGAGCCGCTCTGAGACTCTTCGGAGTGGAGGGCGGGATATAAATCCAATATCCTCTTCTTCTTCTGCCTGCCCCTATATCACGATCCTCTTATTCCTTGGAGGTCTCCCACCTGAATACTAGCCAGGGCTGGCCCTGTTTCGCTTCCGAGATCTGACGAGATCGGGCTAGCCTGGGCTATCTAGGCCAAGGCTCTGCCTGTGCCTGGGGCCATCCAAAACGAGCGCCTTTCTTTCCACACGGTGAGTAAAGGCCTCTCACTGAACCAGACTCAGGAAAGACTGCAGCAAAATGGGAGTGGAGGGCGGGATATAAATCCAATATCTTCATCTACCTCACAGGGTGTCTGTTGTGGGGGAGGAAGGGAAAGGAGATTGTGAGCCGCTCTGAGACTCTTCGGAGTGGAGGGCGGGATATAAATCCAATATCTTCATCTACCTCACAGGGTGTCTGTTGTGGGGGGGGGAGGGAAAGGAGATTGTGAGCCGCTCTGAGACTCTTCGGAGTGGAGGGCGGGATATAAATCCAATATCTTCATCTACCTCACAGGGTGTCTGTTGTGGGGGAGGAAGGGAAAGGAGATTGTGAGCCGCTCTGAGACTCTTCGGAGTGGAGGGCGGGATATAAATCCAGTATCTTCATCTACCTCACAGGGTGTCTGTTGTGGGGGGGGGGGAGGGAAAGGAGATTGTGAGCCGCTCTGAGACTCTTCGGAGTGGAGGGCGGGATATAAATCCAATATCCTCTTCTTCTTCTGCCTGCCCCTATATCACGATCCTCTTATTCCTTGGAGGTCTCCCACCTGAATACTAGCCAGGGCTGGCCCTGTTTCGCTTCCGAGATCTGACGAGATCGGGCTAGCCTGGGCTATCTAGGCCAAGGCTCTGCCTGTGCCTGGGGCCATCCAAAACGAGCGCCTTTCTTTCCACACGGTGAGTAAAGGCCTCTCACTGAACCAGACTCAGGAAAGACTGCAGCAAAATGGGAGGAAAGCCCAGAAAGCAGCCTGCAAGCAGACAATATCGTATGGATATTTATCCATCTGTCCGCCCCGCCCCCCGCCCTCCAAAAAAGCAACCCTGCTCTCGTTTGGATGCCAAACTGGAACAAAGCCTTCATGCAAAACCAACCCCGGTCTGATCCAGCAAAGCAGTTTTTCTGGAACGCCACTCTGCATACATACCCATATTAGTCCCTATTTGAGAACTCAACAGGACAGGTGGAATGCAGCAGCCTCTGACATATGCAGTGCCAAAACCGCACTCTGCAGACATGAACATAGTTCTATGCGAACGGAGCAGTGGAGAAAGCAAGCCCTCAAGTGCTCCCGAATGGCAGAATCATCTTCATGTTGCCTAAAACTGAAATGCTCAGTTGTAACCAGGCAAACCGAACCTCTTCAGCTGAGGGGTTGTTTGGAAACAAACACCCTTTATTTAATAGCACCCCAGCAGTTCACGTTCTGGGCAGTTTGGCCAAGCGGTACACAGAATGGATGCCAGGGCTGGTAGACCTCATAGATATGCCTGTACAAAGACCCTGGAAAGTGTTGACTCAAGGTCTGACTGCACTGTGAACTCTCCATCCACAGTAAGAACATAAGAGAAGTCATGTTGGATCAGGCCAATGGCCCATCCAGTCCAACACTCTGTGTCACAGAAGAACATAAGAGAAGCCATGTTGGATCAGGCCAATGGCCCATCCAGTCCAACACTCTGTGTTACAGAAGAACATAAGAGAAGCCATGTTGGATCAGGCCAGTGGCCCATCCAGTCCAACACTCTGTGTCACATAAGAACATAAGAGAAGCCATGTTGGATCAGGCCAATGGCCCATCCAGTCCAACACTCTGTGTCACAGAAGAACATAAGAGAAGCCATGTTGGATCAGGCCAATGGCCCATCCAGTCCAACACTCTGTGTCACATAAGAACATAAGAGAAGCCATGTTGGATCAGGGCAATGGCCCATCCAGTCCAACACTCTGTGTCACACAGTGGCCAAAAAACCCCAAGTGCCATCAGGAGGTCCACCAGTGCAGCCAGGACACTAGAAGCCCTCCCACTGTGGCCCCCCAAGCACCAAGAATACAGAGCATCACTGCTCCAGACAGAGAGTTCCAACGATACTCTGTGGCTAACACACTGATGGACTTCTGCTCCATATGCTTATCCAATCCCCTCTTGAAGCTGATTTGTTTTCAATTCCCTTCCTAATAATTCCCAGCATGGCGTTGGCCTTTTTTATTGCAAACGCACACTGTCTTGACATTTTCAGTGAGTTATCTACCACGACCCCAAGATCTCTCTCTTGGCCAGTCTCTGCCAGTTCACACCCCATCAACTTGTATTTGTAGCTGGGATTTTTGGCCCCAATGTGCATTACTTTGCACTTGGCCACATTGAACCTCATTTGCCATGTTGACGCCCACTCGCTCAGCCTCGACAGATCCCTTTGGATCCAAACTGCACACACTCAAGATGCTGGACGTCTTGATCTTCTCCCAGATCTGACCCCTCCTGGACAGGTAGCTTATCACCCTTTGAACCCCCTGCTACATTCCCTCTCACTCCTGCATTTCCGTTAGTGTGTGTTTGCTTCTTCAGGGTGCGTTTAATATCTGTATGTGTGTTATTTCGATACCATTATTTTCCGATAGAGCAACCTTTTCTTGGTTAAGCAACAGACTGGATATTTCTTAGAGCTGTCGAAGGGAAAACCCCCTGTAAAACATAGGTGGAGAATCTTACCCCCTCTTGGAAGCCTGTCTTCTGGCTAATTCCCTCAACAAAAACAGGACAGGAGACAGAGCCCCTTTTGGGCAATACGGGGCACAATGGTTCCTGTTTACAGATAATATGGGAGAGTTTAGGTTAGGAAGGAAGGGCGGAGGGGAACGGTTGCCAATTAGAACAGCAGAGAGAACTGCAGGAGGCAAATTGTAATTACCCACCCTGGAACCTGGCCAAGGCTCAGAGGGCCAATCACCCTAACTCTTGTGCAATGTGCCATGCAGTTTTTAACGAGACGCCACGACCAAGGGCTCCCTTTCTTTCTCCTGAGAAGGGCATATCTGGTGCTACACTGTCTCTTTGCCCACATGTGCCCTAAATCCGGGGCTTCTTTATAGAAGCAATTCTAGCAGAGCCATGAGAATTTCGGTCGGATTTTTACCAAATGAGGGGTGGCTTCCCGGCCCAGGTGATACCATAGCCTGTATAGGCTGGTGGGCCGGGCAGGTGAAACAAAATCTCCCATGCCAAATGATGATGCCCTTCTGTAGCGTAACAGCTGCGATAGAAGAACAGCCTCAGTCAGCAAGCATTTCCACCTCACTCTCTGCCTTGGTTGTTCCCTCGGAGGCTTTGAGGGACACTGTGTTCTTGCCTTCTAATATACCTGGCTCTAGTGCCCTCCACAAGAGTTAGCTTTTTGGGGAATCCTTACACTGTTTAAAGGCAAAGGTAGTCCCACCCACCCCTCCCATGCAAGCACCAGTCGTTTCCAACTCTGGGGTGACATCACATCATGACGTTTTCACGGCAGACTTTTTACGGGGCGGTTTGCCATTGCCTTCCCCAGTCATCTACACTTTCCCCAGCAAGCTGGGTACTCATTCGACCGACGTCGCAAGGATGGAAGGCTGAGTCAACCTGGAGCCGGCTACATGAACCCAGCTTCCGCCGAGATTGAACTCGGGTCATGAGCAGAGAGCTTGGACTGCAGTACTGCAGCTTTACCACGCTGCTTGGAGATGCTCAAATCACACGTTTCCAGACATGATGAGTCTGGCTCTGCCAGTTTGGTGTAGTGGTTAAGTGTGCAGACTCTTATCTGGGAGAAAGCGGGCTTGATTCCCCACTCCTCCACTTGCACCTGCTGGAATGGCCTTGGGTCAGCCAGAACTCTGGCAGAGTCGTCCTTGAAAGGGCTGCTTTTGTGACAGCTCTCTCAGCTCCACCTACCTCACAGGGTGTTTGTCGTGGGGCAGGAAGGTAAAGGAGATTGTAAGCAGTGTTCCCTCGAAGCTGAGTTAGCGTGAGCTAGCTCACAGATTTTTACCCTCCAGATCACACATTTTTGTCTTAGCTCAGGAAGGATGACCCCAGAGCAAACTAATTGATGCAGTCGCTCACCACAACTTTAATGCCAGGAGCTCAAAACTTTAATACCAATAACTCACAAAGCAGAATTTTTGCTCACAAGACCCTGTGGCTTAGAGGGAACATTGATTGTAAGCCCCTCTGAGATTCAGAGTGGAGGGCAGGGTACAAATCCAATATCATCATCATCATCATCATCTTCTTCTTCTCAAAAGCTGAAAATTCCTGTCTCCACTGAGCCTTTGAAATGACTCCTCTGTTCATCCATCCATCCATGACATTTTAACTTCATCCTTCCTCCAAGGAGATGAAGGGCAACAGGTAGGGCCTTCCCCTCCACGTTTTATCATTGAAAGACGCATGTGAGGTAGGTTAAGCCAAGGAAGAAGCTACGTGGCGGAGAGAGCACTAGAACTTGGCTCTCCGCACTTAGGAATCCCCAGCCTTTCGGAGCTCGTGAGCACCTTTGGAATTCTGACACAGGGTGGTGGGCGGAACCACAAAACGGCTGCCGTGGAAGCTGAGCCAAAACATACACAAGAGGCCCAAGTTCAAGGAAGAAGGGTATTTTAAGAAATACGCTTTGGAAACAGGAGAGAGAATAAAACAAACACTGTGGTGGCAGTTGCCGCTGAAACCACATTACTTCCATCTTCGTGGCCAATGGGGTCTTCAGCAGCCAATCAGAAGCCGTGCTGGGCAACAGCCCCACCTGGAGAGCAGCCGCCTCATTAGGTGGGAGCTAAGGAAGACCTTGGTGGGCACCACGGTGCCTATGGGCACCACATTGGGGACCCTTGCTCCAACCACTTTACCATCCCTGTACTCTACCATTGACCCACAAGATACTAAGATACAGGGCTTTTTCGTAGCAGGAACTCCTTTGCATATTAGGCCACACCTCCCTGCTGTAGCCAATCCTCCAAGAGCTTACAGGGCTTTTCTTACAGGGCCTACCATACGCTCTAGGACAGGGGTCCTCAACCTTTTTAAATAGGGGGCCAGTTCACTGTCCCTCAGACTGTTGGAGGGCCGGGCTGCCGTTACTGTACAAGGCCGCGGGCCGTCAGTTCTCCGTCTTCTGCATCTCTCTCCCTTCCCCACACCACACACCCTGGCCTGGGAACTCACCTCACCTCGGTATCACCTCACACTCTGTCTCCGCCGCCTCAGCCCAGTGCCGGAAGTGTGCGTTGCTAACGCAAGTTTAGGTCGAACGTCCCTTCCGGTCTGTTTTTGTTATAACCCGGCGGGCCGCATAAACGTCCTCAGCGGGCCGCATCTGGCCCACGGGCCGTAGGTTGAGGACCCCTGCTCTAGGAGGACTGGCTACATCGGGAGGGTGTGGCTTAATATGCAAAAGGAGGTCCTGCTAAGATATATGAACATACAAATCTGCTTCCTGCTGAGTCAGTGGCCTTCCAGGATCTGAGGCAGGGAAAACTCTTCCTTGGCAGCTGCTGCCAGAGACCCTTTTTGAAACCAGAGACGCCTGAGACTCAATCTGGGTCCTGAGCACCTGCTTTCCACGCATAAAGCCCTGGCCCACGGCCCCTCCCTATACGAGTTTATGAAGCTGAATTATAGCTCCGTAGCACTTGACCCCTGAGGTCCTTGTAACTGGAGATGCCAAGAGCTGAACCCCAGGACCTTCAAAGTTTAGGATACCTGTTGCACAAGCAGCCTTGGAGCTGGGGCTACAAAAAGCGGTGGTGTGTTTATTGTGTTTAACTGCGTGTCTCCCAGCCATTTTCTTCCTGCATGTCTGCAATACAGATCAGCGGCCATTTTCAGTTTCCATAAGTGTAAATGAAATGACATGTGCAAAAAGAGAAACAAACAGCTGTTTATGTCCCCACCTTCTACCTCCACTGTGTGCCAGCATGGTGCAATGGTTAGAGTGTCTAGGGTTTAGCCCTAGAACTATTGTCCATGCTGTCCTCCACCACCGCAGTACAACAAATTAAAAACAGGTTGCTAGATATTGAGCGCCAAGACCTATACGGTCTGGCTAAGAAAACTTGCTCCCCACTGAGTTTTGAGATCTCTCTTAGTACTGGGGAAATGGCCTCATCTCTATCCGTCTTGCAGGTGCCACAGCAGCGTAGAGCTTTTCCCCTTGCCAGATGCAACGCCATGCCCTCTGCCGTTCTTTATGGCAGATTTCACAAGGCAGCCTACTCAGTCAGATACTGCCTCTGTAAGCAAAAATGTGTGGAGTCAGTTGCTCATATTCTTCTTTATTGCAATTTGTATACAGATCTTCGTCATAAGTATTTAGATCCTCTTTTAGTTAGCATGGTTGATTGTTCTGATGCACTTAAGGTCTATAGTCTTTTGAACGATACTTCATCTAGTGTCACTGAGAAAGAGGTTAAGTTTCTTTATTCTGTTTTAAAGGCACGTCGGAGGATCTCATAGAAATAGTTTATGTTGATGCTTTTCCTGATGTATATGTATGCAATCGTTCCATTTTATCTTTTTCTTTTTTAAACCAATTTGCTTTGATATATACATCTATATATCAAAGTTTGGTGTGGAGAGCCAGTTTGGTGTAGTGGTTAAGTGTGTGGACTCTTATCTGGGAGAACCGGGTTTGATTCCCCACTCCTCCACTTGCACCTGCCAGCATGGCCTTGGGTCAGACATAGCTCTGGCAGAGGTTGTTCTTGAAAGGGCAGCTGCTGGGAGAGCCCTCTCCAGCCCCACCCACCTCACAGGGTGTCTGTTGTGGGGGAGGAAGGGAAAGGAGATTGTGAGCCGCTCTGAGACTCTTTGGAGTGGAGGGCGGGATATAAATCCAATATCTTCATCTACCTCACAGGGTGTCTGTTGTGGGGGAGGAAGGGAAAGGAGATTGTGAGCCGCTCTGAGACTCTTTGGAGTGGAGGGCGGGATATAAATCCAATATCTTCTTCTTCTTCTTCTTCTTCTTCTTCTTCTTCTTCTTCTTCTTCTTCTTCTTCTTCATGCCAATAAAGGCTAACTTGACTTGACTGGTTAGAGTGTCAGACTAAGATTTGGGAGGTCCAGGTTCAAATCCTCATTCGTGCCATGGAAGCTCGCTGGGGGACCTTGGGTGATTCACCCTCTCTCTGCCTTACCTACCTTATAGGGTTGTTGTGAGGATAAAATGTAGAGGAGAAGAACAACGTAAGTTCTTCTGGGGCCTCGCAGGGGAGAATGGTGAGGTATAAATGAAGCAAACAAATGAATAAACAAATGCAAAAGAGAGCCAGTTTGGTGTAGTGGTTACGTGTGCGGACTCTCACCTGGGAGAACCGGGCTTGCTTCCCCACTCCTCCATTTGCACCTGCTGGAATGGCCTTGGGTCAGCCATAGCTCTGGCAGAGGTTGTCCTTGAAAGGGCAGCTTCCACCAGAGCCCCACCCACCTCACAGGGTGTCTATTGGAGGGGAGGAAGATAAAGGAGATTGTGAGCCACTCTGAGATTCAGAGTGGAGGGTGGTATATAAATCTAAAAGGGGGAGGGGGAAACACCAGAGAATTTCACAGAAATTCTTTTTCTTCTTCCGAATGCTTGTCGCCAACTACGAGGAGGCCCTTGGAGAGCAGTGCTGTCTTTCTCACAGAGGTCTGGGAGGAGCAGAGCAGAGCAGCTCTGATAGCTGAGACAGCTGGAGAAATTGCTGAGAATTTCTGAGTTTTGAAGGACTACATTCTAAGGTTTGTGGGGCTGCCTAAAATTCTAAGGTGTGATAGCTGGGGAACTGCTCTTTGTTTGGTTGACTGCTCTTTGTTTGGTTGACTGCCTTAAGGGTGAAAGAGATTGAGAGTGATTGCTGCTGATTGAGAGTGATTGCTGAGGAGTGCCCTGCTCCACCTCTTTGCATTTTAAGCTGCGCCTTGCCAAAGGGCGAGAGCTAAAGGGCTCTTGGCCTGTGGCTCTTCGCCTAGGGGCTCTCTAAGGAGCAGGAACCCAGATCCCTGGCTTCCTTGTTCTCCAAATAAGGTAAGTTCCCAATAAGGTAAGTTTAGGTAAGTTGACCCGCCAGAAGGGGAGCCACTTAAACAGCATTTAAAGAGGACTGTATATTTTAATATATATATATATATATACAATGAAGATAGAATGCCAGCAGGGGGTTGGGGGCTTTCCAGTGTTTTGCACTGAGTGTCACATGTATGACTATCTGCCCAAAGGACAGAAGTCTTGGGTGTGTGCTCGATGCAAGGAGCTCCTGGTCCTCAGGGAACGAGTTCGTACCCTTGAGGCCGAGGTGACTGCCCTGGAGAAGCAGAGACGGTCAGTTAGGCACTTGGGGAAGACTCTCGGGGGCGTATTAGATGAGCCCCGCTCTGAACGTAGCAGCCCCGTTGCTGCCAGAGAGCGTGAGGGTCGAGAGGGAACAGGGCACCGTGCTGAGGATAAGGGGAATGCGCCCTCAGAAGGGACCTCTTCTTCGGTCGGTGAGCGGGAATCCTTTCGCGCCAAGGAACCATCCCTGAGCAGGGGGAGAGGGGGGGTATTGGTAGTTGGTGATTCGATCATTAGGCAAGTAGACAGCCGGGTGGCGAAACCGCGTACTGACCGTATGGTGACTTGCCTGCCTGGTGCGAAGGTAGCGGACATTACGCGTGTAGTAGATAGACTGATAGACAGTGCTGGGGAGGAGCCTGTGGTCGTGGTGCATGTTGGCACCAACGATGTGGGGAAATGCAGTCGTGAGGTCCTGGAGGAAAAATTTAGGCTGCTAGGCGGGAGACTTAAGGCCAGGACCTCCAAGGTAGCCTTCTCGGAAGTGCTACCTGTTCCACGTGCAGGGCAGGAGAGACAGGCACAAATTAGAAGTCTCAATGTGTGGATGAGACGATGGTGTAAGGAGGAAGGGTTTAAGTTTGTTAGGCACTGGGATGCTTTCTGGAACAAGCGGGAGCTGTACAAAAGAGACGGTCTCCACTTGTCCCCGGATGGAACCAGGCTGCTGGCGCTTAAAATCAAAAAGGTGGCAGAGCAGTTTTTAAACTAAATCTTGGGGGAAAGCCGACAGGAGATGAAATGTCTCTGGTTCGGGAGGACTCGTCTCAAAGAGATGAAGGGTTAGCTGCTATTTTTCTACCGGGTAACGGACCGGAGTTGTCCACTGTGAAGGTGACAAACAATATGGACTGTCTGCCAGTGTCTCGAGGCGGCAGGAGGAAGGTGGCGGGCCTAGCTCGCCTGGGAAATTATAGATGTTTGTATGCAAATGCTAGAAGTGTTCAAAGTAAAATTGGTGAATTGGAATGTTTAGTGCTGGGAGAAAACATAGACATTGTGGGAATTTCAGAAACTTGGTGGAATGAGGAGAATCAGTGGGACACGGTGATTCCTGGATATAAGCTATATCGGAAGGATAGGGAGGGAAGGGTTGGAGGTGGGGTGGCTCTGTATGTCAGAGAGGATATACGGTCCAGTAAGGCTGAGATCAGAGAATTAGATTCACTTTTAGAAATGCTTTGGGTTGAAATAGAGGGCCCAAAAGGAAATTTAACTATGGGAGTTTGTTATCGCCCACCAAATCAAAAGAGAGAGGACGATTATAATATGATGGAAGGCTTAAAGATAGCGGCTAAACGTAAAAACTGTGTTGTAATAGGTGATTTTAACTACCCGCAGATTGATTGGGTCAATATGTGTTCTGGTCGAGAGAAAGAGATTGAGTTTCTTGATGCTCTCAATGACTGTGCTATGGAGCAGATGGTCTCAGAACCTACCAGGGGTGGGGCGATCCTGGATTTGGTCCTAAGTAATGCCCAAGACTTGGTGAGAGATGTAAAAGTGATTGCGCCGCTTGGGAGCAGTGACCATAATGTTATTGATTTCACCGTTTGTATAAATAGGGAGTTGTCCAAAAAGACCACCACAACCACGTTTAACTTTAAAAGGGGTAAATACACTGAGATGAGGAGGCATGTGAGGAGGAAACTGAAAGGAAAGGTACATACGGTCAAAACCCTTGAGAAAGCTTGGACGCTATTTAAAACTATAATCCTAGAAGCTCAGATAAAATACATACCACAAGTTAGGAAAGGCACAAACAGGCATAAGAAAAGGCCTGCGTGGTTAACAAATAAAGTAATGGAAGCTGTAAAAGGTAAGAAGGACTCCTTTAAGCGGTGGAAAACCAGTCCAAGTGAGATTAGTAAAAGGGAACACAGGCTGTGGCAAATCAAATGCAAGACTGTGATCAGGCAGGCAAAAAGGGACTATGAGGAGCATATTGCAAAAAACATAAAGACCAACAATAAAACTTTCTTCAAATATATTAGAAGTAGGAAACCAGCCAGGGAGGCAGTGGGGCCCTTGGATGACCATGGGGTAAAAGGATTACTGAAGGAGGATAGGGAAATGGCTGAAAAGCTAAATGAATTTTTTGCCTCCGTCTTCACTGTAGAAGACGAGAACTTTTTGCCCGCCCCAGAACCACTAATTTTGGAAGGGGTGTTGAAAGACCTGAGTCAGATTGAGGTGACAAATGAGGAGGTCCTACAACTGATAGACAAATTAAAAACTAATAAGTCACCGGGTCCGGATGGCATACATCCGAGAGTTCTGAAGGAACTCAAAGTTGAACTTGTGGATCTTCTAACAAAAATCTGTAATCTTTCATTGAAATCTGCCTCCGTTCCTGAGGACTGGAAGGTAGCAAATGTCACCCCCATCTTTAAAAAAGGTTCCAGAGGAGATCCGGGAAACTACAGGCCAGTCAGTCTGACTTCAATACCGGGAAAGTTGGTAGAAACCATTATCAAGGACAGAATGAGTAGGCACATTGATGAACACGGGTTATTGAGGAAGACTCAGCATGGGTTCTGCAAGGGAAGATCTTGCCTCACTAACCTGTTGCATTTCTTTGAGGGGGTGAACAAACATGTGGACAAAGGAGACCCGATAGATGTTGTTTACCTTGACTTCCAGAAAGCTTTTGATAAAGTTCCTCATCAAAGGCTCCTTAGAAAGCTTGAGAATCATGGAGTAAAAGGACAGGTCCTCTTGTGGATCAAAAACTGGCTGAGTAATAGGAAGCAGAGAGTCAGTATAAATGGGCAGTCTTCGCAGTGGAGGACGGTAAGCAGTGGGGTGCCGCAGGGCTCGGTACTGGGTCCCATGCTTTTTAACTTGTTCATAAATGATTTAGAGTTCGGAGTGAGCAGTGAAGTGGCCAAGTTTGCGGATGACACTAAATTGTTCAGGGTGGTGAGAACCAGAGAGGATTGTGAGGAACTCCAAAGGGATCTGTTGAGGCTGGGTGAGTGGGCGTCAACGTGGCAGATGCGGTTCAATGTGGCCAAGTGCAAAGTAATGCACATTGGGGCTAAGAATCCCAGCTACAAATACAAGTTGATGGGGTGTGAACTGGCAGAGACTGATCAAGAGAGAGATCTTGGGGTCATGATAGATAACTCACTGAAAGTGTCAAGACAGTGTGCGTTTGCAATAAAAAAGGCCAATGCCATGCTGGGAATTATTAGGAAGGGAATTGAAAACAAATCAGCCAGTATCATAATGCCCCTGTATAAATCGATGGTGCGGTCTCATTTGGAGTACTGTGTGCAGTTCTGGTCGCCGCACCTCAAAAAGGATATTATAGCTTTAGAGAAGGTGCAGAGAAGGGCAACTAGAATGATTAAAGGGCTGGAGCACTTTCCCTATGAAGAAAGGTTGAAACGCTTGGGACTCTTTAGCTTGGAGAAACGTCGACTGCGGGGTGACATGATAGAGGTTTACAAGATAATGCATGGAATGGAGAAAGTAGAGAAAGAAGTACTTTTCTCCCTTTCTCACAATACAAGAACTCGTGGGCATTCGATGAAATTGCTGAGCAGACAGGTTAAGACGGATAAAAGGAAGTACTTCTTCACCCAAAGGGTGATTAACATGTGGAATTCACTGCCACAGGAGGTGGTGGCGGCCACAAGTATAGCCACCTTCAAGAGGGGTTTAGATAAAAATATGGAGCACAGGTCCATCAGTGGCTATTAGCCACAGTGTATGGAGCACAGGTCCATCAGTGGCTATTAGCCACAGTGTATGGAGCACAGGTCCATCAGTGGCTATTAGCCACAGTGTATGTGTGTATATAACATTTTTTGCCACTGTGTGACACAGAGTGTTGGACTTGATGGGCCGTTGGCCTGATCCAACATGGCTTCTCTTATGTTCTTATGTTCTGGATCACAGCAGGCAAACAAGGTAAAGTCTGCAGCAGAATTTGGAGCAGGGTGGGTGGCAGGGAGAGAAGATGTCCAGGCACAAATCCGACCTCTTCAACTATGAATGACTTCATGCTCTTCCAGAGCACAGAGCCCCACGCTGTAACTACAGCCACCTAGATTAATGGCACTTCACGCCTACAACAGCAGTCTGCTTTTTTATCACCCTCCAGTGTGGTTTCAGCCCTGCTTCGTCCTAACGCTAACAAACACAGATCCCTAGCTGTGATTCTCTTAATCTGCTAAAAACATCCCCATGATTCTACACTGCCTACTTATATTAAGAACTGCTGCTTGCCATTCCCGTTTTGTCTGACGAAGACTGCTTAAGAGCGTACGAAAGCTTCCATTCCGAATGAAACTTCGTTGGTCTTAAAGGTGCACCTTGTCTACTGCTTTCTGCTACTGCTTCAGACCGACACGGCTGCCCTCTGGGATCCGTCTACATCCACCTGCCACCGACTCTCGCAGGATGGCCGACAAGCGATGCTTTAAGAAGTGCATCTGACCTGCTGTGGGCAAAGCCATTGCCCTGCTGACCTGCAGAGAGCCCCGCTGTGGTCAGGCGGAGGGGGGAAGCGAGTGGTAATTACAGCCAAGTGCCGCTTCCTGCAAGATCCCTGGCCCGAGGGAGGGGGCCTCCCGCTCTCCTCCGCTCCAGCCTCAATTAGCTTGCAAGGTCCTCTGAGTCCATGGCTCTTAGGATCACAGGGCTATTTATAGCGAGGCGTTGAGTCCTTCCCTCCCTGCCTTGACACCCCGCAGAGGCACCTGCTGGAAGGACTCCAGCAACTTCTTCTTCTGCCACAGGATGAATGGGTACAGGGATCTTTTCAGATATTAAATAGTGACGCTGAGGGGTCGTTTTGTAGAAAAATAGGTGGTGAAGCTCATTAGCATAACTCATTAGCTCATTAGCATAACTCACCACCGTCCCCCCCCAGC
This sequence comes from Heteronotia binoei, assembly GCF_032191835.1. Taxonomy (NCBI): domain Eukaryota; kingdom Metazoa; phylum Chordata; class Lepidosauria; order Squamata; family Gekkonidae; genus Heteronotia; species Heteronotia binoei. The sequence continues at coordinate 8,146,729 of NC_083234.1, forward strand.
CAAAAGCAACCTGACACAAGAAAGGAGAGCCCTGGGCGAGCGAGGCCTGCTTGGGCTGGGTAGAGATCCGCGCTCTCCTTGGCTACACCCCCCCCCCCCAATCAAAAGACCAGCAAGCCACCTGCCACCCAAAATTACATAAGAAGTGGAGAAAGGGTGGCGTGGGCTTCTCCAGGGGTTAATGAGGGCTGCTGGGGGCACGGCAAAGCCCCTGGTGGCTGGCTGGCTGCCCATTCTCCTAATCCAGGGATTGTTATGCAGCTGCACCTACTATTCAAAGGACAAGGTAGGTGGGGAGGAAGAGGGGGAACCCTCAGAAAGGTTCAGGAGCTGCGTTCCTGTGAGCTCCTGCTGAATTCAAGGCCTGATGAAGCTGACTGAACCTGAACATGGAGGGCAGGGGAAGTGAATGGATGTTTGAGCATGTTTTGGTAAGGGATACAGAGAATAGGAGAATGGAAGTGGGAAGTGATAGAGGAGGAGAAGACGACGACGACGACGATGATGACTGCAGATTTATACCCCGCCTTTCTCTCTGAATCAGAGACTCAGAGCGGCTTACATCTCCTTTATCTTCTCCCCCCCCCCCACAACAGACACCCTGTGAGGTGGGTGAGGCTGAGAGGGCTCTCACAGCAGCTGCCCTTTCAAGGACAACTCTTGTGACAGCTATGGCTAACCCAAGGCCATGCCAGCAGGTGTAAGCGGAGGAGTGGGGAATCAAACCCAGTTCTCCCAGATAAGAGTCCGCACACTTCACCACTACACCACTTGGAAGATTCCAGCAGCAAAGACAGTGGCAATACCCAGTTGCTTTCAGTCACAGAAAGGGAGCTGTTATTCAGGGGGTGGGGGAGGTAACCAGTCTCTGGCAATTAAATCAGCTTTCGCTCTACCCAACCAGGGCCATGAAAGGTCCCTCTACAGGCTGTTGGGTTTCCTCCAGGCACACTGTCAAAGCTGCTGCCCCAATTCTCCTCTCCCATGGAGAGCAGGAAGCTCTCACACTTTGTGCCCCCTGGATCATGTTTCCCAAAACCCTGTCAGAAGAGAGAGCCCCAGATTTGGCTTCCAGCAAATTGCCTGGCAAACAGAAAGCAGCAAGCAAATGAGCAGAGGTAGGCAAAACGACTAATGAGCTTCAGAAGGCACATTTTTCCTGATGGCACAACTGTGGGGGTTGGAACACAGAGCGGTGAGCACCAAAGAGAATGCACTGGGGAGGAGGTCTGGAAACAGATTTGTGGAGTGGGGGGGGAGGCATTTGAGCCCTCTCACTGGGAATATGGTGACCTTATGGAGAGATTGTGGGGGAATTACTCAGTGCTAATGAGCAAGCTCAACAGAATAGCCAGATGCGAAAACCAGAGAAACAAAACAGAGGACAGTATACTTTGCACAGCTAACAGCCTTATTTGCAGTGGGGTGGTGGAGTTTTGAAAGATTTTAGCAAGATCTGGGGAGGGAGCGAAAGAGAGAGAGAGAGAAAGAGAGGGAAAGAGAGGGAGAGAAGGAAGGAAGGAAGGAAGGAAGGAAGGAAGGAAGGAAGGAAGGAAGGAAGGAAGGAAGGAAGGAAGGAAGGAAGGAAGGAAGAAAGAAAGAAAGAAAGAAAGAAAGAAAGAAAGAAAGAAAGAAGAAGAAGAAAAGAAAGAAAGAAAGAAAGAAAGAAAGAAAGAAAGAAAGAAAGAAAGAAAGAAAGAGAGCAGGTGGTGGAAAGCAGGAAGGGGATAGGATAGGCTTAGGCAGGCAAAAATGTTCAGGGGCTAAAAGCTAAGGGTAATTTAAGCGTGTGACAGACACAACCAAAGATAATTGATGCAAGCCGTGTAGGGAAATCCCTTGGTTTATTTTAGCAGTCTTATTTTTTATTCTGAGCAAGCAGTGATAATGTTCAAACTTGAAGTCCAGGCTAGCTTGACCTCCGCAGATCCTGGTGAGAGTTGGCCCTGCTTAGTACTTGGCTGGGAGACCACCAAGGAAATCCAGGACTGAGATGCAAAGGCAGGCAATGGCAAACCACATCCATTCACCTCTTGCCTTGAAAACCCTACAGAATCGCCACAAATCAACTGTGACTTGACATCAACAACAACAACAGCAAAAGTCTAAACAAAAGGACATGAAAAACAAAAGCCGAGTGCTCCCCAGAACCCGAAGTCATCAAACTCTGGCCGCAATTCTCTGCTCGCTTCCCTGGGAGGGACAACCACTGCAGACAGTGAGACATACAAAGTTTGAGTCCAGTGCCACCTTTAAGACCAATAGGTATAAAACTTTCTTTCTTTCTTTCTTTCTTTCTTCTCTTTCTTCTTTCTTTCTTTCTTTCTTTTCTTTCTTTCTTTCTTTCTTTCTTTCTTTCTTTCTTTCTTTCTTTCTTTCTTTCTTTCTTTCTCTTCTCTTTCTTTCTTTCTTTCTTTCTTTCTTCTTCTCTTTCTTCTTTATTCAAAGTTTCCACGCAACATAAACGTATCGAAACAAACTTTAAACACATACTGTATAACAACAACCCATATAACAAAAACAAGGGTGAGGTGAGCAGTTTCGTTCATGTATAATTTATCTCATTCGCCCTCTAGTCTTTGCCTTCCACAATTCTCATTTCGCATTATTGACATTCTCATGTTTATTTGTTTTATTTACATTTACATAACCATTCATTCTCGCCCTGGGCCCGATAGGGGACGACGGGATATAAATATAATAAAATAATAAATAAAAAAATAAAAATAAAACTTTGGCCAATCCTGTATTTATTTATTTTTATTTTTAATTTATTTATTGCGCTATTGCGCTTGTATCCCGCCCTCCCCAAACAGGCTCAGGGCAGCTAACAACAGTCACAGTTTGATGACAGATCCACTCATATCAATAATACATTATTAAAACATTAAAATGTAAAACAATTTAAACACAATCCAGGTGGCGTTCTGTCTGGTTTAAAATAATTTATGTTGATACTGTGGGGTAAATAGTACAGCCCCGAAGACATTAAGAGTACCTCCAGTTAGTTATTAAAGCCTGCCTGAACAGATATGTCTTATAGCAGGGGTGGCCAACGGTAGCTCTCCAGATGTTTTTGCCTACAACTCCCATATATATATACACACACACATATATTGGCCACTGTGTGACACAGAGTGTTGGACTGGATGGGCCATTGGCCTGATCCAACAGGGCTTCTCTTATGTTCTTATCAGCCCCAGCCAGCATGGCCAATGGCTGCGGCTGATGGGAGTTTGTAGGCAAAAAACATCTGGAGAACTACCATTGGCCACCCGTCTTATAGGCCCTGCGAATTGTGATAAATCCCGCAGGGCCCCGGTCTCCTCCAGGAGGGCATTCCAGAGGGCAGGCGCAGCCACGGAGAAGGCTCTTGCCCTTGCAGTGATCAGACGGGCGTCCTTTCGCTCGGGGGTCTTGAACAGATCTAACGAGCGTGATCGTAGTGCTCTCTGGGGTTCATGTGGGGAAAGGCGGTCCCGAAGGTAGACAGGTCCCAAGCCATATAGGGCTTTAAAGGTCATAACCAGCACTTTGAACCGGGCTCAGAACGCTACAGGCAACCACTGCAGAATCTCCAGTGCAGGTTGGATGTGCACCCGTAAAGGCAGCTCCAATACCAACCTGGCTGCAGCGTCTTACCTATTTGAGTATTAAGTCTATATGACAGTTCACCTACTTCTACCATATCCAATACCTTTACTATCAGGTCATCCATTGCCGGAACCTTTTTTTCATTCTACCATTGCGCAAATATAATTCTTGCTGCTGTCATGGATGAGTTATTGTATATGTTGTTGTTTTGTCCACTTTAGTTAAAAACATATTTCACAGAAACAACTCCGGTTTAAACGGCATTGCCAACTTCAGTCTTTTTTGAATCAACTCGTGGACCTTTACCAATACCCTCTGGCAGCTTTACAAGTCCACCACATATGATAATATGTACCAACCTGCTCCTCACATTTCCAGCAACGATTGGATAACCCCGTATATGTTTTTGCCAGTTTTTCTGGCATTATATGCCACAAGGGGTGTTTTTACATTCAGTTTGATCCGGAGTTTTAGAGTCTTCAAATTTCAAGTGCGTCATTTCTCATGCAAATGACTGCACCATGTGGCTTTTGGAGGAGTCTTTTAAAATGCATGAAAACTTCTACGATACAAGTTTGAAACGCCTGTAGAGAAATGACCGGATCAAAACCAGTTTGAGAAAAACATTGCAGGCAGCAGCACCAGAACTCATCTCACCGAAACAAAGGTAGACGCTGAACGATGCACAACAGTTGCGAGAACGTTAGGTGATGTAAAAGGTGAGTTTCCAATGCGGTGATAGAGCGTCGCAAACTGTCAGTGTAAAAACACCCTACATATCATTTTAAAAATATTCTCTTTATATGGCACCGATCTTGTCATTTTAACATTTATCCTCCAGACCTGGACCCACTTTTCTAATTCCAAATTCTGTCCTATACTTTGGGCCCATTGGATCAAAACTTTGGTGGTCTTCAAGGTGCCCCTGGACTCAAACTTTGTTCCGCCGCTTCAGACCAACACGGTTACCCACCTGAATCTTACTCGTAAGCAGACATGCCTGGGATTGCGCGGTTAAGATCCAAAGCACGGAAAGCAGCCTCGTTTGTCTTACAAGCTCTCTGCGTTTTGATTGCCACAAGGCACAGATCTGGCTCTGCAGTGAGTCAAGGGGGACACCTTGGATTACCTGGAGGAGCGGGACTCTGAAGGCGTGCTCTGCTGCCCCTCGTACTGCTGCACCAGCGCACGGACGCTCCAGTACGGGTGCTCGATCTCGTCATCCATGCTGCTGTTTCTGAAGACGAAGGAAAGACAAAAAGAGCAAAATTCAGGGCAAACCCTTCCTGGGTTCCAGCACAAGCCAAACCTCATGGGATGTATTCATATGATTTTGCTTAACGCTGTCCCCAACCCCCAGCTTAAAGAGGCACGGGATTTAGTTCTTTGCGTATAGCAATTAACTGACATGGGTTCATGTTTAAAAGGGGGGAGAGAGAGATTTTGGATTTGCTATTTCATTTATTGTTTTAACGGAAAACATTTTTAACTGCTATTGTAAGCCTTGAATCACAAAGAAGAAAAAGAAGATGATGATAACAATGATGATACTAGATTTATACCCCACCCTCCATTCTGAATCTCAGAGTCTCAAAACAGCTTACAATCTCCTTTCCCTTCCTCCCCCACAACAGACACCCTGTGAGATAGATGAAGATAATGGATTTATATCCTACCCTCCACTCCAAAGAGTCTCAGAGCGGCTCACAATCTCCTTTACCTTCCTCCCCCACAACAGACACCCTGTGAGGTAGATGAAGATATTGGATTTATATCCCGCCCTCCACTCCGAAGAGTCTCAGAGCGGCTCACAATCTCCTTTCCCTTCCTCCCCCACAACAGACACCCTGTGAGGTAGATGAAGATATTGGATTTATATCCCGCCCTCCACTCCAAAGAGTCTCAGAGCGGCTCACAATCTCCTTTACCTTCCTCCCCCACAACAGACACCCTGTGAGGTAGATGAAGATATTGGATTTATATCCCGCCCTCCAGTCCGAAGAGTCTCAGAGTGGCTCACAATCTCCTTTCCCTTCCTCCCCCACAACAGACACCCTGTGAGGTAGATGAAGATATTGGATTTATATCCCGCCCTCCACTCTGAAGAGTCTCAGAGCGGCTCACAATCTCCTTTATCTCCCTCCCCCACAACAGACACTCTGTGAGGTGGATGGGGCTGAGAGAGCTCTCAGAGAAGCTGCCCTTTCAAGGACAGCTCCTACGAGAGCTGTGGCTGACCCAAGGCCATTCCTGCAGCTTCAAGCGGAGATGGGCTATAAATGTTTTAATAAATTACTTTTAAAAAAATTACTCATAGCTGTCAGCTCGTGTAGTAGAGTGGCTAGGATCGAGAATCAGGCTAGGATCTAGGACCTCTGGGTTTGGATTTCCACACTGCCTTGGGCCTCTCTCTCCTACCTCACAGAGTTGTTGCAAAGGTAAAATTGAGAAGGGGGCATCCTGTGTGCTGTCCTGAGCTCCATGGAAGAAGGACAAAAAAATAGTCGATAGATTAATCTGTTAGACGGGCTATGAGCAACAGCTGCGCAATGACAGACATGACCCTCAACAAAAAAGTGACAGGAAAACTGCAGCTTGGCAACATTTGATCAAGTTAAAACCTCATAAGCTACTCAGTGCTCCTATTGCCCTTATGTGGCTGAAAGCCTCTAAATTACATTCAGTCCGGTATTAAAAATAGGTGATCCAACGGAGAACCGGCTCGCTTTGCAAGCCGTTTTGGACGCCTGCATTGCTGATAAGGATAGTACTTACTATGGTGTTCCCGCTATTATGCGTGCTAATTGGAGAAAGCTAGGAACTCATTTGGCACTACTGGACCTGGAAAACTGTACAATACTCATAAGAATGGTCCCTAGAAGAAGGATTTGAGATCCAAAACGGCTTGCAAAGCGAACCAGTTCTCCGTTGGACCACTTATTTTTAACACTGGACTGAATGTAGTTTAGTGGTTTTCAGCCACATAAGGGCAATAGAAGCACTGAGTAACTTATGAGGTTTTAACTTGGTGATATGTACTGATAATATGCATTTGGTATTTTGATACTTATTAATCACAACACATTAAAATTGCATTTAACACAGAGAGTTCTTCCTTTTAGTTGTGGCTTAGTCTCTCCTCCGTGGTCCCGTTTACATTGTGATGGCAACATTTGATGGCAGGAATAAAAATAACATCCTTTTGATTTCTTCCCATCAAACTTCTCCATTAGTCAATTCTGACATGATCCCATCCCTCCTCCCCAGGCCAGAACTTTGTAAGCTGATAACACTGCAGAAAAAAGCTCTGCGAAACCAACAAATCCAGATGACTCGAGCAAGTAAGCCATGCTCCATGCTGCAGAGTCACTATGTCCTCCTGCCGGAGAAACAACTAAAGAATAAAACATGAAGCTCCCTTCTACTGAACCAGATCATCAGTCCATCATGGTCAGCATTGTCTACTCAGACTGGCAGCGGCTCTCCAGGATCTCAGGCAAAGGTCTTCCACATCACCTACTGCCTGGTTCCTGTAGCTGGACATGCCAGGGATTGAACCTGAGACCTTCTGCATGCCAAGCAGATGCTCTGCCACTGAGCCATGGCCCCAGTTAAAAGACGAACACACATCTGAAGCTGCCTTTTACTGAATTTTTTTTTATTTTTTATTTTGGATTTATGCCCCGCCCTATACACTGAATCTCACAGTCTCAGAGCAGTCACAATCTCCTTTACCTCCCCCTCCCCCACAACAGATACCCTGCAAGGTAGGTGGGGCTAAGAGAGCTCTTACAGTAGCTGCCCTTTCAAGGACAACTCCTATGAAAGCTATGGCTGACCCAAGGTCATTCCAGCAGGTGCAAGTGGAGGAGTGGGGAATCAAACCTGGTTCTCCCAGATAAGAGAGCTCTGGCTGTCCCAAGGCCATTCCAGCAGCTGCAAGTGGAGGAGTGGGGAATCAAACCTGGTTCTCCCAGATAAGAGAGCTCTGGCTGTCCCAAGGCCATTCCAGCAGCTGCAAGTGGAGGAGTGGGGAATCAAACCCGGTTCTCCCAGATAAGAGAGCTCTGGCTGACCCAAGGCCATTCCAGCAGGTGCAAGTGGAGGAGTGGGGAATCAAACCTGGTTCTCCCAGATAAGAGTCCGCGCACTTAACCACTACACCAAACTGGCTCTCAACCTAAATCAGACCATTGGTCCATCAGGATCAGTATCACCTACTGAGACTGGCAGCAGCTCTCCAAAAATCTCAGGCGGAGATCTTTCCCATCACCTACTGAAAAACCCTCACAACCCCCAAGACTGCAAGCCAGTCCAGCCTCTGGAAAATTCCTTCCAGAATGTAAATATGACATCACTGGAGAACCCTAAGTATCATCAAAGCCCACCCTCAGAGTCTTTGCGATGATGGCTTCCGTCTGCAGTGGTTCCAGACCCAACACTCATTCATACAGCCCTGGAGAAACAGGAAGCGTTACCTCTGCCTATGCCGAAAAACATCCCGTCCTGAGAGCGAGATATCCTGGCGAACGTCTGCTAGGGCCGCCATGGCACCTTGGGCGACAGCGGCTGCGGAATGAGGCCTGTGAGTGGCCACCGACACTGCTGCTCCTGCTGGGTTCTTTCCCGCCATGCCAGACGGGGCCTGACCGGTGGCTTTACTTGAGCCGGGTTTAAAGTGAGCGGCCAAGGCGAGGATCAGCCTCATGATGGATTTCAGGTTGCCATCAACGATGTCTACAAAACACGATCAAACACACACACGCACAAGGTTAGTTGCATGAAATCCAGCATGCCTCATACTGTACAAAAGCAACAGTTTGCGCTGAACGCAAGAAGGGCGTTCTAAAGGCAAAAATCACAAAGAACACAAGGCTGCCAATGAAAACTGCAGCCCTGTGTCAAATTCTCCCCTCAGCTTTCAACGTACCCCTTATCCGGACAATGAGTGTATTTCTGCCGCCATCAGCAGCAGAAGCGGACTGAGGAAGGGAGGGAACGGATACGCACATCACACTGATGTAAAAACCACGAGCCTCCAACCTTTTGGAATTCTGACACAAGGGGGGTGGGCACAACCACAAAATGGCTGCCAAAGTAAGTGGAGCCAACCACAAAATGGATGTTGCAGGAGGCGGAGCCACACGCAAAGGCAAGCCCAAGTGTAGGGGGAAAGGGAGGTAATTTTAAACGGGGAGTGGGAGAGAATAAAACCAACACTGTGGTGGCAGCTGCCACTGAAACTTTTTTATTATTATTTGTCCAGCCAATTGGGTCCCCAGTGGCCAATCAGAAGCCCTGTTGACAAGTGACTGACTTGGCTCCACCTACTTTCTAACAACACTTGGTGGGCACCAGGGAAGGTGTCTGTGGGTGCCATGGGGAGCCATGGAACAAACTGAGATAGGCATTACAGAAGGGCAAGGAGGAATGAGCCTGCTTCAGCGGGGAGGGCGGGATATAAATCAAATAAAGCAGGAGTGGCCAACGGTAGCTCTCCAGGTGTTTTTTTGCCTACAACTCCCATCAGCCTCAGCCATTGGCCATGCTGGCTGGGGCTGATGGGAGTTGAAGGCAAAAAAAACCACTTGGAGAGCTACCGTTGGCCACCCCTGACATAAAGTAAAGTAAAGTAAAGTAAAGAATACTCCCAGAGCAGCCCGTATTACTACATAAGAAATGGGAACTACATAAGATATTAGACTTTTGAACTAGGAGCACAAAGTCCTGTGTTCAAATTCCACTGAGCCACAAAAGCGCACTGGTTCTGTCCTGCAGCCTAACCTACCTCACAAGATTGCTGTGAAACCAAAATTAAGTAAACTGTCCCAAGTTTCTCAAGAGAGTGAACAGGACAAAAATATGATAGCTAGATCAACGGGACAGCTCCGTGTCAAGCAAACCAAAATAAAATCACTGACTGACCCCCGCAGGCCAACTTTTTGACGGCATCGAGTGTACCCAGGACTTTTAGACGGGATAACATCTCACGTCAATGGGGATATCTTCCAGTAAACAACCTATGGGACTATGGAAGAAGGAAAGGAAAAGGAAAGGTCCCCTGTGCAAGCACCAGTCATTTCCGACTCTGGGGTGACGTTGCTTTCACAACATTTTCACGGTAGACTTTTTTTACAAGGTGGTTTGCCATTGCCTTCCCCAGTCATCTACACTTCCCCCCCCCCCCCAGCAAGCTGGGGACTCATTTGACCAACCTCGGAAGGATGGAAGGCTACCTGAAAACCCAGCTTCTGCCGGGGATCGAACTCAGGTCGTGAGTCACGAGCTTAGGACTGCAGTACTGCAGTTACCACTCTGTGCCACAGGGCTCTAAGGTAAAGGTAGTCCCCTGTGCAAGCACCAGTTGTTTCCGACTCTGGGATGACGTTGCTTTCACAACGTTTTCACGGCAGTCTTTTTACAGGGTGGTTTGCCATTGCCTCCCCCAATCATCTACACTTTCCCCGCAGCAAGCTGGGGATTCATTTGACCAACCTTGGAAGGATGGAAGGCTGAGTTGACCTTGGGCCAGTTACCTGAACCCAGCTTCTGCTGGAATCGAACTCAGGTCATGAGCATAGAGTTCAGACCACAGTACTGCAGTACTGCTGCTTTACCACTCTGCACCACAACAAAATGCACCAATGCATCTTTTCCATGGGATCCGGATTTCTTTCCCTCTAAGATGTGCTTCTGTTGCATATGTGTCCTATTTTATAAACGCTCAAAACTAAGGGTGAGCACAAACTGCATTATTGCAGTTCAGTTCACGGTTCGTGGCTGAACCATAAACTGAACCATGAAACAATACATTGGTTCGCAAACTGAACCAGTCTATATTGGTTTGTGACCCTGCTTTCAGCTCCCTGCCACTTTTTGTCGGGAGCAGAATGGAGGGGGTTAAATGACTCGGAGCCATTTAACCCCCTGCTTTCTGCTTACAGCCATTTCAACCCTCTGCTTTCTGCTCACCACCAAAAGCAGGAGGAGCAGAAAGCAAGGGGTTAAATGGCTCAGAGCAGAAAGGGATCGTGGCCCTGCTTTCTGCTCCCCACCGCTAAGCTGTTTTTCATGAAACCACTGCCTTCTGCTCTTCACGAACCGTCATGAATTGCCTTAAAATTCATGGAAGCTCATGGTGGCTCTTTCGTTTGTGAACACCGCTTTGTGAACTTTGAACCGGCCAAAATTTGTGAACTTTAGTGTGTGTGCTGGTTCATGCCCATCCCTATTCAAAACACCTACTTGAGAAAATGCATCTCCCAGTTTGGGTTGGCAACACAGTTCTGCCCCCTGACACACACAAAACACATCGCAAATTCTTCTTTTCGTTTTCTTTCTTTAGAAAGCTTTAGAGGTTGAGTGTTCCCTCCTTACACCCTTCCTTCATTCTAGTTCCTGACTAGGTTATTCTATCCTATTCGGCGTGAAGGGGAAACGTTCTAATTCCCCTGTTGCCTATCGCCAGCCATCATCTGTTGCTCAGCTGCAGAATCAGACACCCAGTTTTGGAAAAAGATGTGCCAATGCCAGAAAAGTCATTAAGCGAAGCAGGACTTGTCACAATACAAACCCACCAGTCGTTTCCCAGGATTCCACCTAAAGTGGATGGATACCCAAAGTCTTGTCAAAACACATATAAATCCCCAGATTTTCTTGGACGCTACAAAAAACTCAGATTCAGATTGTTCCGGCTGCAGTTTATATAAAAGCTGGTACAAAAACTCTTGTGTAACATCCCCCTAAGCAAGGGGAGTGGGTGGAATTGCACGGCCTCCTGTCTTCACAGAAGGTCCACTGTTTTCTCCCGTTACTGAAAGGATGCTCAACTGAAGTTTAACCTGCAGGGTTTTCTTTTTCTAGAAACAACATGAGGATCAGGCGCTTTCTATTTCCAGCTGAAGGTCCTGCCACACCCTGGGCCCTTAGGAGAGGCAAACAGTGAGGCTGCTTTAAAAAGTCCAAGAATGAGGGAATGTTCCTTTCTATTCATGCGATGCCAGTGACTCAGCTGACTCCTTAGCAAGGCTAAAAAAGCAGCTGGCGTTGCCTCCGAGATCTCTTTTCCACCACATGTCCCATTCTGCTCGACAATGGAAATGATGGTAAACATGGTTCGCAAGGCAAAAAGCGCTGTTTGTTTCTATAGATGCTGTCACGATCCTAGGAGCAGTGAGGCCTACGGGCTCCAGGGAAGCCTGTATCAGAGTAGCTACGGGGCCTACATTTCCCAATATCCCTTCTGTCCCTCTGACTGGGTGGCAGAGATTTAGGATGGGAAACTTGCCCAGTAAGATCAGAGGGATAGGACCTGGGAAGAAAGAATAGAACTGGCTAGAGAGCCAGGTTGTTCTCTCTGGAAAGGCTGCAGCAGGAGGGTTCCCTCCCCCAAGGAGTGGTGAGTCTGTTGGCACTAGAAGAAGGGAATATATAGCAAGTCACATCAGGGTTTTCATTTTTGCTTTGTACCACCTTCCCTGTTTTCATATTCACTGCTGAATTAAATATTTTTACAACTCACTTGTTTTTTTTCTTGAACACTTATAACAAACCTGCTGTTTTACTCTCTGGGTCCCCATGTCTCTTTCCTCATGGATAGAAGGTGCTTCGTTAAGAAGGAAAACAGGGGTTGGGTAGGTGCTCTGGAGCCTCCCAGACAGACCCTTACCAGCGTGGTGGTGGCCAACAGAAGGCCCTTCCTGGTCCCCTGCTTGTGACAGACGGGTATTTATGTACTTAGCAGATTCCCTTGTTTATACGTCGAGAGCTCACGAACACTCACCTTTAGCGGAGGTCTGATGCATACGGATCTTTTTGGATGCCACAAACTGCAGGACTTTCTCCACGTTCTCCTTCATTTCCTGCTGGCTAGTGGGGCTGACCTGAACTCCGCTCAGTTTCTCCCCCGCTGAGAAAGAGACATGCACCAGTTACAAGCAACCGGGACCCTGCGTCACAATAAGTGCTGACTCTAGCAGATTCGGGGGGACGGGGGGACGGGAGATAGTAGTTAGACTCTCCAGCCATCCCTCCTAGGATGCAGAGAGGAAAACAAGCTGCGATTTTGCCCAGCCTCTTAGGGCACCGAGCGGCTGCAATAATTAGAGCGCATATCCTGCAATCCAAAGCGATCTATCATTAGCCGCTGCATCGGCTAGAGGTGGCTCCTGCCTTGCTGGCACTCTGCGCCGTGCCGCCTTTGGAAAGAGTGGCGTTCGTCTCCGCAACCGTATGTCGTAGCCGGTTATTGCCTTCTTTCAAATAAATATTGGCTTCGCAGAAAAAAAGCAACACCCGTAGAAGGCCTGCGAGCAAGCAAAACAGCAGCTCGGATATTTTGTGTCATTTGGCAAGGATACCAGGCTGAAGAAAAAGGCATCGAGGGAACATATGAACATATGAAGCTGCCTTATCCTGAATCAGACCCTCCTGGGTCCATCAAAGTCAGTATTGTCTTCTCAGACTGGCAGTGGCTCTCCAGGGTCTCAAGCTGAAGTTTTTCATGTCCATTTGCCTGGACCCTTTTTAGTTGGAGATGCTGGGGATTGAACCTGGGCTCTCTGCTTACCAGGCAGGTGCTCTACCACTGAGCCATAGTCCCTCCCTGTGTCTCCAGCTGAGGTTCTTCACGCCTATTTGCCTGGACCCTTTTTAGTTGGAGATGCCGGGGATTGAACCTGGGACCTTCTGCTCACCAAGCAGATGCTCTACCACTGAGCCACCATCCCTCCCAAACACGGCTTGAGTCCCTGCTCAATATTTGAAAGACTTGCTTTCGGAGAGACATGAAGCTGCTTTACACTGAATCAGATTCTTGGACCATCAGGGTCAGTATTGCGTATGCAGACTGGCAGCGGCTCTCTAAGGCAGAGGTCTCAAACATGCAGCCCAGGGGCCAAATCAAGTCCCCAAGGGCTCCTATCAGGCCCTTGAGCAACTGGCTGTCATCTGCTTCCTTCTTCCTCTCTCGTGCTTCCATCTGCATAACAGCTTGTTTTGCAAGGCTTGCTCAATCGCACAGGAGCTACAGAGCAAAACCTCTATTTTCTCCATCGGCTGAGGCTCCTCCCTTGGGGAGGAGGGGGGGGGAGGCAGAGCTTGTTTTTCCAGGTCCTCTCAATCACACAGCAGGGCTACTGAACCAAGCCTCTCTCCCTTCTATTGTCTGAGGCTCCCCCCCCCCCAATCTCCTGGTGAAGGAAGGAAAGAGCCACAGCTTCCTTTGCCCAGTTCGTTGGGTCCCATGGGAGAAATACAAAGAAAGCCCATTTAAGACCAACAAGTGCTAACATTATAAGCATGTTTTACGTTTTTTTAGAAAGCAAATATTTGTGTTTGTCTGTGTCCTTTATATAGTTTATATCTCCGCTACCTAATCTTAAATAGATACTCACATGGCCTGGCCTGACATGGCCCCGTCCAACAAGGTCTCATTTATGACAGATCTGGCTCTCATACCAAATGAGTTCAACACCCTTGCTCTAAGGTCTTAGGCAGAGGTCTTCCACATCACCTCCTACCTGCTCTTTTGACCTGGAGGTTCCAGAGATTGAACCTGGGACCTTCTGCATGCCAAACAGATGCTCTGCCACTGAGCCAGAACTCCTTCCCCCAGGGGCTTTTCCCCTGCTACTTCTACAGCTCAATCCTGTGGATGCTTACTTAGGAATAAGGGCAGGGGGCTGTGGCTCAGTGAAACAGCCTCTGTTTTACATGCAGAAGGTCCCAGGGTCAATCCCCAATGTCTCCAGTTAAAAGGACCAGGTGATATGAAAAACCTCAACCTGAGACCCTGGAGAGCCACGGTCAGTCTGAGTGGACGACACCGTCCTTGATGGCCTGATTCATCATTCAATATAAGGCAGCGTCACGTGCGTTGTAATAGTGGAACAATGGCTCAGGGGCAGAAGATCCCTGTTTAAAATTCCCGGCATCTCCATTTAAAGAGTCTTAGGCAGAAGCCTTTCTTCTTCCTGAACCTTAGAGATGCAGCCAGTGAGAACAAATAATATTGAGCTGGTCAATCTACCGCAGAAGTCCCACTAAATTCCACCGGAATTAAGGTTACAGCAAACATAAACTCTGACTGTTTCCACGTGGCCACAGTTCTCTATTTAGCTCTCACTGGGAATGCGAACGGAGAGCATTTCACTGCAGCAAGAGAGCATCCATGGTGCAATTTCCCTTGCCTCAACTCCCTGCGAGCTGGCATTCTCCTGCCAATGCCACTGGGATAGATGGGGGTGGGGGTGTTATTTTTTTTTAAAAATCAGCAATTGACATATCAGTGCAACATCGTGACACCCTATCTACCAGGCCTTTGGAATTCCTGGGTTTCATTTTTTTAAAGCCTCTAGCCCCTTTCATTGCTGAGATATAAGGGGAAAGGCATTATTTCTGCAACAGAGGACTAGAGACTTGTCTTAAAAAATGAAACCTGTGAATACAAAGCAGCTAGTAAAGCTAACCGCTAAGACACATTTAAATGCTATGGAAATATGTCAATTGTTGATCTTTTAAAAAAAAAATCCCTCCAGTGCAGGGAGGAGTCTGGAACTGCAGATATAGAAGAACTGAAACAGGGAACATGGTGCTAAAGTGTGTCGGAACTGCAAAAATGTGCAGTTTCTCGTCCATATGGCACACAAACATGCTTGGAGAGCCAGTTTGGTGTAGTGGTTAAGTGTGTGGACTCTTATCTGCGAGAACCGGGTTTGATTCCCCACTCCTCCACTTGCTGCTAGAATGGCCTTGGGTCAGCCATAGCTCTTGCAGAGCTGTCCTTGTGAGAGCCAGTTTGGTGTAGTGGTTAAGTGTGCGGACTCTTATCTGGGAGAACCGGGTTTGATTCCCACTCCTCCACTTGCACCTGCTAGCATGGCCTTGGGTCAGCCATAGGTTGTCCTTGAAAGGGCAGCTGCTGTGAGAGCCCTCTCCAGCCCAACCCACCTCACAGGGTGTCTGCTGTGGGGGAGGAAGGTAAAGGAGATTGTGAGCCGCTCTGAGACTCTTCGGAGTGGAGGGCGGGATATAAATCCAATACCTTCATCTACCTCACAGGGTGTCTGTTGTGGGGGAGGAAGGTAAAGGAGATTGTGAGCCGCTCTGAGACTCTTTGGAGTGGAGGGCGGGATATAAATCCAATACCTTCATCTACCTCACAGGGTGCCTGTTGTGGGGGAAGAAGGTAAAGGAGATTGTGAGCCGCTCTGAGACTCTTTGGAGTGGAGGGCGGGATATAAATCCAATACCTTCATCTACCTCACAGGGTGCCTGTTGTGGGGGAAGAAGGTAAAGGAGATTGTGAGCCGCTCTGAGACTCTTTGGAGTGGAGGGCGGGATATAAATCCAATACCTTCATCTACCTCACAGGGTGTCTGTTGTGGGGGAGGAAGGTAAAGGAGATTGTGAGCCGCTCTGAGACTCTTTGGAGTGGAGGGCGGGATATAAATCCAATACCTTCATCTACCTCACAGGGTGCCTGTTGTGGGGGAAGAAGGTAAAGGAGATTGTGAGCCGCTCTGAGACTCTTTGGAGTGGAGGGCGGGATATAAATCCAATAACTACTTCTTCTTGAACTGTGATATTTCCAAAACAAATTGTACCAACCTAGATTTGAAGCTAGCAGCAAAACAGGAGAAATGTCAAGTGGACACTCCCAAAAACCAGAAATGTCAAGTGGACACTCCCAAAAACCTGTTCCAGTTTGGACACCACACCAGAGCAAAACCTCCATATGGAAGCCACCACAGTGGCTCATCTGGCTGCCCTCAACCTCCTATGTCTGCCCAGTTCTCACTACCATTTTAAAAATCTTCTGTGTTACTAGACCTTTACCAGAGATGATCAGAGTCACTCAGCCATTTGGAAAGCCAGTTTTCAGCCCTGACTGGGGTGAACGAATTAGTTTCCTTTGCGGCTGACCTGTGCTACTTCACCCCAGGCTGCTCAAATGCTGACTTAGTATTTGTATTGAAGGCCTTGTTCGTTCCACAGTTAGAACTAGACAAACTCTAGGCAGCCTTTAGGCCAGATCAAAACAGCACCTTTTAAAAATAATAATATCTCAATATAGCCCTGTGATGTAGTGGTTAATGGGTTGCTTTGGAACAAGCAAAGAGACTTCTTATTTCAAAGGTGTCTGTTTTAAAGGAATACTTCTGGGGCGGGGGGGTGGGGGGGAGGCTCACCTGCTGCACCTGATTCAGTGAGCTGTATCTGAGAGCTGACCTGATCTTGTCAGATCTCAGAAGCAATACTCCCTCTAAGCTGTGGAGTCTTGTGAGCAAAAATTCTACTTGGCGAGCTACTGGCATGAGGGTTATGAGCTACTGCATAAGTTAGTTTGCTCTGGCCCACGTCTCCTAAACGAACAACAAAAATGTGTGAGCCAGAGGCTAAAAAACTGTGAGCTAGTTTACACTAACTCAGCTTAGAGGGAATGCTGCTTAGAGGCTAAGCGGGGTCGACCCTGGTTAGTATTTGGATGGGAGACCACCAAACAAGTCCAGGGTTGCTGTGCGGACGCAGGCAGTGGCAAACCACCTTTGTTTTGTCTCTTGCCTCCTGGATGGCCCAGCCTGGCCACAGCCATATTTCCATAGCATTATATGCTGTAAGCCGCCCTGAGCCACTTCGGTGGGAAGGGCGGGATATAAATCGATACATACATACATACATACATACATACATAAATAAATAAATAAATAAATAAACAAATAAATAAATTTCCAGAGCCAGTTTGGTGTAGTGGTGAAGTGTGCGGACTCTTATCTGGGAGAACCGGGTTTGATTCCCCACTCCTCCACTTGCACCTGCTAGCATGGCCTTGGGTTAGCCATAGCTCTGGCAGAGGTTGTCCTTGAAAGGGCAGGCTTCTTGGAGAGCCGTTTTAGTGTGGTGGTTAAGTGTGCAGACTCTTATCTGGGAGAACCGGGTTTGATTCCCCACTCCTCCACTTGCAGCTGCTGGAATAGCCTTGGGTCAGCCATAGCTCTGGCAGAGGTTGTCCTTGAAAGGGCAGCTGCTGTGAGAGCCCTCTCCAGCCCCACCCAACTCACAGGGTGTCTGTTGTGGGGGAGGAAGGGAAAGGAGATTGTGAGCCGCTCTGAGACTCTTCAGAGTGGAGGGCGGGATATAAATCCAGTATCTTCTTCTACCTCACAGAGTGTCTGTTGTGGGGGAGGAAGGGAAAGGAGATTGTGAGCCGCTCTGAGACTCTTCAGAGTGGAGGGCGGGATATAAATCGAGTATCTTCATCTACCTCACAGAGTGTCTGTTGTGGGGGAGGAAGGGAAAGGAGATTGTGAGCCGCTCTGAGACTCTTCGGAGTGGAGGACGGGATATAAATCCAATATCTTCATCTACCTCACAGGGTGTCTCTTGTGGGGGAGGAAGGGAAAGGAGATTGTGAGCCGCTCTGAGACTCTTCGGAGTGGAGGGCGGGATATAAATCCAATATCTTCATCGACCTCACAGGGTGCCTGTTGTGGGGGAGGAAGGGAAAGGAGATTGTGAGCCACTCTCAGACTCTTCGGAGTGGAGGGCGGGATATAAATCCAATATCTTCATCTACCTCACAGGGTGTCTGTTGTGGGGAAGGAAGGGAAAGGAGATTGTGAGCCACTCTCAGACTCTTCGGAGTGGAGGGTGGGATATAAATCCAATATCTTCATCTACCTCACAGGGTGTCTGTTGTGGGGGAGGAAGGGAAAGGAGATTGTGAGCCGCTCTGAGACTCTTCGGAGTGGAGGGCGGGATATAAATCCAATATCTTCATCTACCTCACATGGTGTCTGTGGTGGGGGAGGAAGGTAAAGGAGATTGTGAGCCGCTCTGAGACTCTTCGGAGTGGAGGGCGGGATATAAATTCAATATCTTCATCTACCTCACAGGGTGTCTGTTGTGGGGGAGGAAGATAAAGGAGATTGTGAGCTGCTCTGAGACTCTTCGGAGTGGAGGGCGGGATATAAATCCAATATCTTCATCTACCTCACAGGGTGTCTGTTGTGGGGGAGGAAGGTAAAGGAGATTGTGAGCCGCTCTGAGACGCTTGAGTGGAGGGTGGGGTACAAATCCAATGTCTTCTTCTTCAATGTCTTCATCTCATCAGATCTCAGAAGCTAAGCAGGGTTGACCTTGGTTAGCATGGGAGACCACCAAAGAAGTCCAGGGTCGCTAGGCGGAGGCAGGCAGTGGCAAACCACCTCTGGATGTCTCTTGCCCTATGGGGTAGCCTTAAGTCAACTGTGACTTGATGGCACTTTCCACCACTATCTGGGAGCAACACTGCTGGGATCAGAGAGCACTCCAGTGAGGTGCTTAACCCAACATATTAATGTGCAGAGTGAGCTCCACCCACCCACGCACCTCTGTCTTCCTCAGCCCGCCTGACTAAGTTTGTTGAGAACTCGGTTGAAGGCAACCCCAAATCTTTGCAAGAAGCAGAGCATCACGTTACTGACCTACAATCTCGACGAGAGAAGCCAGGACGACCCCATCTCGGAGATCCCGCCTGAGGTCCTGCACCGGCTTCACTGCCGGCTTCTTCTTCAGCTGTGAATTCACCCAGGCCACATATGCCTGCAGCTGGTGCTGGAAAAGAGGAAACAGAGCAAAAGCTGTGACTGAGTGACAGGACAGGGAGGGCAGGCACCGCACTTCGCGCTGCGGCCGTCTTCGCACAGGGAACCAAAGCAGCAAAGGCTCTGGCCCAGAGCTCTGTGGCCGTTCTGAGAATCACAGTGAAGTCCTGAACAGACAAGGGTTTCCTCCTTGCCTTTGCTGACCCAGACAGCCCCACACACTCAACATGGACGAAGGTCAGGCCCCAGCTACTTAAATCCCCTGGAAAACCCTTACGCATGAGGTGCTCTTGTGTACGGAAGGATACCTGGGCTGTGCTCATTTTTGTTGTCCCACTGCTGCTCATCTTCAAGCAGCTTTTTCAAGCTCTCCAAAAACATCTGTGCACAGAGACCACAATGGGATGAGCACAAACACCACGAGAGCAACAATTAGAATATAAGAGAAGCCATGTTGGATCAGGCCAATGGCCCGTCCAGTCCAACACTCTGTATCACATAAGAACATAAGAGAAGCCACGTTGGATCAGGCCAATGGCCCATCCAGTCCAACACTCTGCGTCACATAAGAACATAAGAGAAGCCCTGTTGGATCAGGCCAAAGGTGCATCCAATCCAACACTCTGCGTCACATAAGAACATCAGAGAAGCCGTGTTGGATCAGGCCAA
Source organism: Heteronotia binoei (assembly GCF_032191835.1). Lineage (NCBI taxonomy): Eukaryota > Metazoa > Chordata > Lepidosauria > Squamata > Gekkonidae > Heteronotia > Heteronotia binoei. The sequence goes on from NC_083234.1 coordinate 8,166,576, forward strand.
TGGCCCATCCAGTCTAACACTCTGTGTCATATAAGAACATCAGAGAAGCCATGTTGGATCAGGCCAATGGCCCATCCAGTCTAACACTCTGTGTCACATAAGAACATCAGAGAAGCCATGTTGGATCAGGCCAATGGCCCATCCAGTCCAACACACTGTGTCACATAAGAACATCAGAGAAGCCATGTTGGATCAGGCCAATGGCCCATCCAGTCCAACACTCTGTGTCACATAAGAACATCAGAGAAGCCATGTTGGATCAGGCCAGTGGCCCCTCCAGTCCAACACTCTGTGTCACATAAGAACATCAGAGAAGCCATGTTGGATCAGGCCAGTGGCCCATCCAGTCCAACACTCTGTGTCACATAAGAACATAAGAGAAGCCATGTTGGATCAGGCCAATGGCCCATCCAGTCCAACACTCTGTGTCACATAAGAACAAAAGAGAAGCCCTGTTGGATCAGGCCAATGGCCCATCCAGTCCAACACTCTGTGTCACACAGTGGCCAAAAAAAACCAAGTGCCATCAAGAAGTCCACCAGTGGGGCTAGAAGCCCTCCCACTTTGCCTCCCCATGCACAAGAATACAGAGCATCAGTGCCCCAGACGGAGAGTTCCAACAATAAGCTGTGGCTAATAGCCACTGATGGACCTCTGCTCCAGATGTCAATTTTCCCAGTTCCTTGACTACTCACTGCCTGTGCACTAGCAATTCTTTCCACAGTGCTAGGGGAATGCATTTCAGTGGTATGGGGCAGTCAAGGTTTGAATGTGTATTTCCCTCCCTCCTCCATAATGCATTTGATGGCTTTATTAAAATGTGCTTGTCTATAGCTGACCGGGAAGACGACAGCCCCTGGCCTCCTGTACAGCAGTAACCAGACCTCCTGCCGCAGCTGGGATTGCTGTCCCAGAGGGACACCCAGGAGACATAATCGAGTGTATCCCTCTTAAAGCGTGGCATCCCCTTTCGCTAAGCTCCCTGTTATTCTGCTGATGCGGCAGGTTTTCAGCCTCGCTTCCGCATCCTCTCGGCAATGTCAGTCACGGCGCCTGCCTCTCCGCTGCCCGCCCACCCCAAAGTCGCATTCTGATCATAGCACCGCTTGTAATCAGCCTGACAAGAGAAATCCAGCTTCAGACGCGCCGCAACATGGCTCCCTCCGTCCTGCTCGGAAAGGGGCTCGGCGGTTAGTGCGTTTTGGATGCGCTCGCCCAGCAGAGAAGCGGGGAGCACTCTGAAGGCACGGCCAGCCCAGTCAATACAGCCCAGTGCAATATAGAAAACTCAGAAATCAGAAGAGGGGAACCTTGCGGACTAGTCCAAGGCTGTACTTAGAGGTACTTTATGCTGGACATCCCTTGACTCATTTTGGAACCTGTGCTTTTCCCAGAATGCAGCTCCTCTGCGATGTAGTCTTAAGAACGTAAGAGAAGCCATGTTGGATCAGGCCAGTGGCCCATCCAGTCCAACACTCTGTGTCACATAAGAACATAAGAGAAGCCATGTTGGATCAGGCCAGTGGCCCATCCAGTCCAACACTCTGGGTCACATAAGAACATAAGAGAAGCCATGTTGGATCAGGCCAATGGCCCATCCAGTCCAACACTCTGGGTCACATAAGAACATAAGAGAAGCCCTGTTGGATCAGGCCAATGGCCCATCCAGTCCAACACTGTGTCACATAAGAACATAAGAGAAGCCATGTTGGATCAGGCCAATGGCCCATCCAGTCCAACACTCTGGGTCACATAAGAACATAAGAGAAGCCATGTTGGATCAGGCCAGTGGCCCATCCAGTCCAACACTCTGTGTCACATAAGAACATAAGAGAAGCCATGTTGGATCAGGCCAGTGGCCCATCCAGTCCAACACTCTGCGTCACATAAGAACATAAGAGAAGCCATGTTGGATCAGACCAGTGGCCCATCCAGTCCAACACTCTGCGTCACATAAGAACATAAGAGAAGCCATGTTGGATCAGGCCAGTGGCCCATCCAGTCCAACACTCTGTGTCACACAGTGGCCAAAATATGAGTGTGTGTGTGTGTATATATATATGTGTGTGTATGTGTGTATATACACATACACACACACATATATATATTGTGGCTAATAGCCACTGGTGAACCTCTGCTCCATATTTTTATCCAAGCCCCTCTTAAAGCTGCCTATGCTTGTAGCCATCACCACCTCCTGTGGCAGTGAATTCCACATGTTAATCACCCTTTGGGAGTAATGATACTTCTAGGGCACAGTGCTGAAAGCAGCAGCGACAACATGCAAGTCTAGCGTACACACAGAAAGTGTGGTGTAGTCGTGATGGACTGAGTGGTGGATTAGGACTGTACCAGCTTCCAGACTCAGTGGAAGGGGCCAGCATTAATCTTTCAAGCTTAATGGGGAGGGACGGTGGCTCAGTGGTAGAGCATCTGCTTGGTAAGCAGAAGGTCCCAGGTTCGATCCCTGGCATCTCCAAAAAAGGGTCCAGGCAAATAGGTGTGAAAAGCCTCAGCTTGAGACCCTTGAGAGCCGCTGCCAGTCTGAGAAGACAATACTGACTTTGATGGGCCAAAGGTCTGATTCAGTATAAGGCAGCTACATATGTTCGTATATGAATAAAATGGACCCAGAAGCCACAAAGATGAACTGCAATTCAGTCTGGATTCAACCCGTTCTTTTCCCACCAGTCTTTACCAGCTGCACATTTGCATCCTTGCATTTATTTATATCACACTTTTCTCCCCAGCTGGGACTCAAAGCAACTTTTAGAACACTGCTCGCACCTCCTCTCCACTTTCCTCCAACAACCACTTGGTGAGGTTGGCCAGACCGAGAGGCTGTGACAGGCCCCAGGTCACCCGGCAAGCCCCTGGGGCGGAAGTGGGGATCCAAACCTGGGTCGCCCACAGTCCTAATCCACCGCTCAGTCCACCACGACGACACCACACTTTCTGTGTGTACGCTAGCCTTGCATGTTGTCGCTGCTGCTTTCAGCACTGTGCCCTAGAAGTATCATTACTCCCACGCTTGGCTTTGATGCTCTTTGAAGACATTCTCTCCCGAAAAAGAAAATCAAAAACTCACAAAAGCTGGTTTGGGAGAAGACACAGCAAAGGTGGGAGAAAAAACAACAACAGGGTACCTGGGTGATTGTGTGACAATGTCACAGAGAAGCGACAGAAAAGGCGGTTGCAACTGAAGGTTGGGGCGGGGGTGCGGACCAAAACGTCCTTGTGGAAGCCGCCTATCTTATTTGTCAGTTTTATCCGGCTGTTCTGTTCTTATTGCTATTATTTTATGGAAATGGTGCTATTTTGTAAGCTACCATGGAAGTCTTTGGAGCGCAACACTCCGGTAGAAAGGCAATAAATAAGACTTCGTTGGCCTTAAAGGTGCTGATTGACTCCAACTTTGTTCTGTTGCTGCTCACCTGGATCACACTTCAAACCGTGCAGCGAGAACCACGGATAGCAATGGAACGTAAGCAACGGGCTTAGAGCTTGAATCATTTCTTTCAAAGGAACTTTTGACACACATACATTTATTTGCATGGTGCCCTTTGGTGCAGGCAAGTGCTCAACTTTTTCATTGAAATACTTTTATTGGCTTTATTCCCCAATACTATGTATGGGGGAGAAAGCTGAACGATGAAGAATGCTATAGAACAAAGCAGTAAAGTTCACCTTTAAGCAGTAGACAAGTGCACCTTTAAGACCAACGAAGTTTCATTCAGAATGGAAGCTTTCGTATGCTCTTAAGCAGACGTCATCAGACAAAATGGGAATGGAAGCAGCAATTCTTAATATAAGTGGGCAGTGAGTTGGGACGTAGAATCATGGGAATGTTTTAGCAGATTAGAAGAATCACAAACTGGGATCTGTGTTTGTTAGCGTTAGGACAAAACAGGGCTGAAACAACACTGGAGGGTGATAAAAAGCAGGCTGCTGTTGTAGGTGCGAAGTGCCATAAATCTAGGTAATGTTCTAGCTTTGTTAGTTTAAATAGAGGGCATGGTTTCTCAAGAGATTTTGCCATTAGGGAAAAAAAGGAAGACATTAAAATACAGTGGAGGATGGGTTGGTGTATGCAATAAGACAAACAGCCAATATCCCCCATTTGAGTATGTCAATACAAAAAAACCAAAACAAAAAAACCAACTATTCTGATACACTGTTCTAAAAGAGAAATAATATAAGTTAGCCCTTAGAAAAACAGGGTGCATTAAAGTATAGTGGAAGGTGGGTTAGGATATGTAATGAGACAAACAGCCCACATGCTTTTTGCTGCTGACAGAAATGCTGACAGAAAGAAACGCAGCACCACATGAGAGTTTTACAGGTTCCATGAACTGCCAAAAAGACAAATAAGCGGGTTCTAGACTGAATCAAGAGCCCCGCGGCGCAGAGTGGTAAGCTGCAGCACTGCAGTCCAAACTCTGCTCATGACCTGAGTTCAATCCCGGCGGAAGCTGGGTTCAGGTAGCCAGCTCAAGGTTGACTCAGCCTTCCCTCCTTCCGAGGTTGGTAAAATGAGTCCCCAGCTTGCCAGCTTGTTGGTAAAATGAGCACCCAGATGACCGGGGAAGGCCATGGCAAACCATGTTGTAAAAAAGTCTGCCATGAAAACACTGTGAAAGCAACGTCACCCCAGAGTCAGAAACGGCTGGTTCTTGCACAGGGGATTACCTTTACCCTTACTTTAGACTGAATCACGCTTGAAGTCTGCCAAGAAGCTAAGATTACTAAACTGAAGCGATTGTTCTTTAGTCGCCTCATGAGAAGACAAGAAAGAAGACCAGAAAAGACAATAACGCTAGGAAAAGCTGAAGGCAGTGGGAAAAAGAGCCAAACTGTGATGAGTTGACTGAATCAAGGAAGCCATGGCCTTCAGTTTGCAAGACCTGAGCAAGGCTGTTAACAATAGGACAGGGGTGGCCAACGGTAGCTCTCCAGATGTTTTTTGCCTACAATTCCCATCAGCCCCAACCATTGGCCATGCTGGCTGGGGCTGATGGGAGCTGTAGGCAAAAAACATCTGGAGAGCTACCGTTGGCCACCCCTGCAATAGGACATGCTGGAGGTCGGGGCTGCCGCAAGCCGAATGCAACTTGACGGCACAACACACACACACACTAATTTTCTCTTTTATGGTGCTTGCGATTGTTGCATCTTTCAAAATACACAAATCGCTCTCAAGGATCTTTGCAAATGTTCAGTTCCTTCCAACGAGGGGGGACTTCCTGTCGTTGTGCAGTGCTGGTCTCAGGCGGGAAAGCAGCTGCAACTCATTTAATTAGCAGTCTGGGTAATCTCTCCCTTTCAAAGTGGAAGATTCCCCTGCAGCGGTTTCAGGCTGGAGGCTTATTATGTGACCAGAAAACTCTTAAGCACTTTCTGATTTTTCCTTGCAATACTCCTCAGAGGTTTTGACTCCTACAAAAGGAAAATCCCAAGCAGCAGCAGCAGCGGCCTATTTATCCCTGGAAGCGGAGATTTAACAGGCAACAGAAATGAGAACCTGATTAAAGTTTAATGGCGGAGAGAATGGCAGGGTGGCATTAAAACGCGCAGAAATGAGAAAACCACAAGGCGCAAGCCAGCCACGCGGAACATCAAGATTTCTGAACTGTCAAAACGGAACGCTTTATCCAATCTCCTCCTTGCATCTTAATCGCCCTCTGCAACTTGATTACACCCTGGGAATATGTTCACAGGGCAGAATACAAAACCGGCTGTGCACTTGTCATTAAAAATATTCACCAGAATAATTTGTTATTTACAATCCACATTTTGCACTTGGACTCAAAACGGATTACGAGGAGCGAGTCAATACGATGAATGGAGGGGACATTCAGTAAACACGGAGAAGAATTGTAGAGCCAACAAGAACTCTAAAAACAGAACTGAAGCAGAGCATATCAACGTGAATTCCACAGTAGGATTCTAGTTTCAATAAGCTACACATAGCAGTACAGACTAGGGTTGCCAAGTCCAATTTAAGAAATATCTGGGGACTTTGGGGGTGGAGCCGGGAGACATTGGGGGCAGAGCCAAGCATAATTGAACTTCAAGGGAGTTCTGGCCATCACATTTAAGGGGACTGCACAAATTTTTAAATGCCTTCCTTCCATAGGAAATAATGAAGGATAGGGGCACCTTCTTTTGGAGCTCATAGAATTGGACCCCCTGGTCCAATCTTTTTGAAACTTGGGAGGTATTTTGGGGAGAGGCACTAGATGCTATACTGAAAATTTGGTGCCTCTATCTCAAAAAACAGCCCACCCCCAGAGCCCCCGATACCCGTGGATCAATTCCCCATCATTCCCTATGGGAATCATTCATGGAGGTGCATGATGGCTCTGGGGGCGGGGCTTCCCCCGCCGGCCAGCTGGCTGGGGGAGGGGGGAAGCCTGTAAAACCGGGGGATCCCCCTCTGGGACCTGGGGATTGGGAAGCCTAGTACAGACCACAGTTCCTGCTAACTTTTCTAAGTAACTGTGTGAATCGTTTAGGACAGTGTGAGTCTATTGCCTGTGTAGAAAAGCCCTCCTGAATCCTTCAGTTTTGCATAGTTTGCAGACAGCCATGAGAGACAGGTCCATCAGTAGCTATTAGCCACAGTGTGTGTGTATATATAATTTTTTTTGCCACTGTGTGACACAGAGTGTTGGACTGGATGGGCCGTTGGCCTGATCCAACATGGCTTCTCTGACGTTCTTATGAGAGCGGGAGATGTCCTGACCTATTTAGGCAAGCCGCTCCAGAAGGAGGGAAGGCAGCATAGCATAGCCCAGGGATGGCCAAACTGTGGCTCTTTCACACATATTGTGTGGCTCTCAAAGCTCCAGCCGTCCCATCAGCCAGCTTGGAGAAAGCATTTGTCTTTTTAAATAATTTCTCCAAGCAAAGCCAACTAGCGGCTTGGAAAATGCATTTAAAGTTAAAGCTGCTTTCTTTATACCTCTCCCTCTCCCATCTATTCGCTTTCCTCCCTCCCTCCCTCTCCCTCCTTCCTTCTGGCTCTCAGACATCCGATGTCCATGTCTTGCGGCTCTCAAACATCTAATGTTTATTCTGTGTGGCTCTTACATTAAGTAAGTTTGGCCACTCCTGGTATAGCCCAATGTCTTCATATCTTGGAAGCTAAGCAGGGTGGAAAGGAGACCACCAGGGCAGACTCTGGAGAGAAAGGCAATGGAAAACCTCCTCTGCTTCTCACTTCCCTTGAAAGCCCCTTTGCTGGGGTTGCCATAAGGCAGATCATAGAATTATAGAGTTGGAAGGCACCTCAAGGGTCATCTAGTCCCACCCCCTGCACAATGCAGGAAATTCACAAACACCTCCCCCTAAATTCACAGATGGCCATCAAGCCTCTGTTTAAAACCCCCCAAGGAAGGAGAGCCCACCACCTCCCGAGGAAGCCTGTTACATTGAGCTGTGACTTGACAGTACTTTCCGCACACATATGCACAGCAATAAACCCAGCTAGCATTTCAGCAGGTAGATACGCTTTGCTGCTGGAGGCCTCAGAAAACCACATCTCTCCACCAGTTGCAAATTCTGTCACATGAGAAGATCTCCCATAACCCTCCATTCTATGGGCTGCATGCTCTGCCTTGGCTCCTTCTTTCTGCTGTTTTGGGTGACAGACTCAAGTGAGAAACACAAAGACATCCTGTGTTCACTTGACATTGCAATCCCAGCTATCTTGAAGCCTATCAGCTGTCTCCTATTGTGCAAAGGCCTTAACTACGATACCTTCTCAGCTAGCACGTAAGGCCCAAAGAGTTGTTGCTGTTGTTGGGAAGCTGTGATTGGATCCCCTCAGGCCTTGAATTCAGCAGGAGCACAGCTCCTGAACCTTTCTGAGGGTCCCCCCTCTTCGTCCTAGGCTTGCCAAGTCCCATTCAAGAAATATCTGGGGACTTTGGGGGTGGAGCCAGGAGACTTTGGGGGTGGAGCCAGGAACAAGGCTGTGACAAGCATCATTGAACTCCAAGGGAGTTCTGGCCATCACATTTAAAGGGGCAGCACACCTTTTCAAATGCCTTCCTTCCATAGGAAATAATGAAGGATAGGGGCACCTTCTTTTGGGGCTTATAAAATTGGACCCCCTGGTCCAATCGTTTTGAAACTTGGGGGGTACTTTGGGGAGAGGCACTAGATGCTATACTGAAAATTTGGTGCCTCTACCTCAAAAAACAGCCCCCCCCCAGAGCCCCCGATACCCGTGGATCAATTCCCCATTATTCCCTATGGGAATCGTTCTCCATAGGGAATAATAGAGTGCCCGGTAGACATCTCCCTCCCCACGACCGCTTTCTAAAGAGTGGGAGGGCCTCCAAACCAGGGGATTCCCCTGCCCCCTCCCTCTCTCTAACACACAAACACTTACTGGGTCTGGTTCCTGCACAACTTTTCTTGCTCTGAAAACGAAAGCAAAACTGTTACTGACCCTTCCCCATGAAGCGCTTCCTGCTTCCTGCTCAGCTTTAAAGGCACACATTTTAAAAACGGACCTGTTTGCAGGTTTCTAAACCTGCTGGAGCTCCAGAGGTACACGGTGACTGTGGAGGCAGGGCTTCCCCCGCCGGCCAGCTGGCTGGGGGTGGGGGGAAGCATGTAAAAATGGGGGATCCCCTGCTGGGACCTGGGGATTGGGAAGCCTACTTCCTCCCCACCTACCTTGTCCACTGAATAGTAGGTGCAGCTGCATAACAATCCCTGGATTAGGAGAGCGGGCAGCCAGCCAGCCACCAGGAGCTTTGCCACACCCCCAGCAGCCCTAATTAACCCCTGGAGAAACCCACGCCACCCTTTCTCCACTTCTTATGTGATTTTGGGTGGCGGGTGGCTTGCTGGCCTTTTTGACTGAGGGGTGGTGGCCAAGGAGAGCCCCAGGTGAGTGAGGCCTGCTTGGATCTCTAGCCAGCCCAAGCAGGCCTTGCTCGCCCAGGGCTCTCCTTTCCTGCATCAGATTGCTTTTGGCTGGTGAGGGGTGGCATACGCCAGTGAGTTATGCTAATGAGCTCCACCACCTATTTTTCTACAAAACGACCCCTGGATCGCCTGAAGCGAGGCATGGAGAAATGCTCTCCACTCCAAAATCCAGCTCAATATTTCAGTTAGTGCGACTGCTCTCTGTCCACGGACAGGAGTACAACTGCAGATCAGTCACTGGCAGATAGGAGAGGATTGAAGATTAAAGCCAAGAAGATCTCAGATTGAACACTCAAGCTTTTGGCTATGCTAAAGAGTGTGGCCAAAACAGGGCAACAGCTTCGTACCTCACACCCTGCTGCCGGGTCACACCCAAAAGGGACACAGACTGCTATCAGCCTAATGGCTATATTCAAACAGTGAGCTTTTGTGTGCCAAGCACACTTCCTCAGGCAGTATGAAATGGAAACAGAATCTTACATATCTTACATGTAAGTGGTATAGACAAATTCATTCCTTAACCCACAGCTTTCTACACTTGACGTCAATATCCAATTAAATGGAAATTCTGAAAGCAATGAAATTATAGGAATTTGGGGGAAACTTTTTCTGATAGTTTTAACATGAGAACCTGTGAAGAGTTTAAGATTGTATTTTGTAGCAGCCAGCAGGATAGCAAAAAATTACGTAATCCTTTCACTAAAACACAAAACCTTGCAGGCTGAAAAAGGAGTGCGACTCCTCAAATTTTCACCTAACAAATCCATCAAGGCCTGTTCCCGTGTACAATTTAGCCTTTAAAAGCAGCCATCAGAGCCTGTAGATATACTGGGGGGCTGCAGTGTCAGGGAACAGGAAAAGAGGTCCCCTGCACTATCTCTCAGTCAAAACCAGCTAATTGTGTTGCTTCCATTGTCCATGAGGGAGGGGGGAAGATGGGCAAAAAGAGAAGATGCACAAAGGGGAAATGGCACAGAAGGGACAGTTAAACTCCTCTTTTCCACGGTCACTTCCTGTTCCTCCAACGGCTGCTTCTTAAGCTAGACTTCATGTTGGGGGATCTGATTATGGACACACACCCCTCCCAGAATAGCAAATCTATCTGCTTCTCCATACATTACTTCTTATGAGTTATTTATAACTTGCTTGTTGCCTTTGGAATTTTTAATTAAAACACCTTTTTTTTCCTTCCTACCCTAAGCTTTGGTCAGAATTTGTCCTGTTTTGGTCCAGCACTGAAACTGTATTGAGCTATATGGAATAAAAGGGAAAGGGGGAGGGGAAGGCCCCCAACACCTATGAAAGTCATCTCTCTGAGGTAGATCCAAATAGGCAGCCACAGGGAGGGACTGTGGCTAAGTGGTAGAGCATCTGCTTGGTAAGCAGAAGGTCCCAGGTTCAATCCCCGGCATCTCCAACTAAAAAGGGTCCGGGCAAATAGGTGTGAAAAACCTCAGCTTGAGACCCTGGAGAGCCGCTGCCAGTCTGAGAAGAGAATACTGACTTTGATGGACCAAGGGTCTGATTCAGTATAAGGCAGCTTCATATGTTCATATGTTCATGCTGGTCTGAAGTAGTAAAACAAAATAGGAGTCAATTGCACCTTTGAGACCAACTTAGCTTTATTCGGAACGTAAGCTTTTGTGTGCATGCACACTTCTTCAGACAAAAAATGAGGTACAGCAAGCCTCTATTCTGCTATTGGTTTTTAACTTTGTACCACTTGGCATTCCAAACCCCACCAGCTATATGTGGCTCTGCTTACTGTACCTCGTTCCTCATCTGAAGAAGTGTGCATGCACACAAAAGCATACGTTCTGAATAAAGCTGTTGGTCCCAAAGGTGCAATCGACTCCCATTTTGATCTATCTGAGGGTGCAATCGACTCCCATTTTGATCTATCTGAGGGATACGTAACATTATCTGGCTGGATATGACCACAGGAAACGATGAGAAGCCACGGTCAATGTGGAAGCTCCAGTTCCCACCATTCTTCTCTCCCCAGGGAAGATTTCAAAGCAGGACTGATTAGCAGCTTTCATCTTGAAAGTCCCAGCCTTTGCCAGCTGCTCTGTTTATTGGGAGGAAGATCAATTCCCCAGATGACTTTGCTTGCACAGCTGCATATCAAAATCCAACTGCCTCCATAAGCCAACATTCTGGCCTTTGGGGGTTACGATTACTTTCAAGCTAATGTCCATCGGGGCATTGCTTCTCCTGCGACAGTCTTTTACTTGCTCAAGAGCCTCCACATTCGAATCCACAGGGCACATCTGCACCAATTATTTTCTGTGAGTCAATGCCAATTTGAGGCACCCAATACACATGCATATGCTCCCTAAAGTAGATGTACAGCTTCATCATTCCTCTTCTCCCTTATGCTGGAAAGCATGTGGAGAACCTAGATCTCTTATACACTGTTGGTGGTCCTGTAAATACATTTTAAAATTTTGGAATGATATTATTGAACAAATTAAACTACTTACCAACTGCAGAACCCCTCTAGACCCAAAACTAGTTTTTGCTAAATTTTTGGGAATGCCCTCACATTCCTGAAATCAGGCAGGAGTTCACAGCATATCTTTTAATGGCTGCAAAGTTACTGATTGCTCGACATTCGAAAACTACTACCATTCCATCCCTGGACCAATGGAAAGCAAAGGTTTGGGAATTAATTTTATTTGATAAAATATCTGATTCTATCTCCGGACCTGACTCCACCACTGCTATTTCTGATCTTTTAAATAAATGGTTACCAGTTTTGGATTATGATTGGAAATCGCATTCTTTTCAACACTTTCTTCTTGGATATCTTCATCACGCTCTTATTATGCTTTTTATGCTTTATCATTTTTAACCCTCCAAAGTTATATAGGTTCATTGGTTAGAGATAATGTGATATGTTTGTACTGTACGATCACTATGACTCTTTTGGTGATTATATTGTGTATCTTGCTATTTATTTCAGAACTAACTGTATATTGATTTAGGGTTTGTAGAGTCTTTCGGGATCAAGTGCCGTGTTCTACTGGAGAAAGTTTTCCTTCCAGACGTTTCGTTCTCAGCTGCGGAGAACATCCTCAGTGGCGTTGCAGCCGGAGCAGGCGCTCAGACCTTCTTGGCTGCTGTGTATTGCTGAGCGCCTGCTCCGGCTGCAGCGCCACTGAGGATGTTCTCCGCAGCTGAGAACGAAACGTCTGGAAGGAAAACTTTCTCCAGTAGAACACGGCACTTGATCTCGAAAGACTCTACAAACCCTAATGATGTTACCAGCCGTGAAAACCTGAAATCTTTGTATATTGATTTGTTTGGTATTAATAAAGTTTTGTTTAATTTTGTACAACACCGTAGTGTGGCATTTCTTAGGAGCAGAATGGAGTTCCAGAAGCAGGTACTGCTGCCTTCATCCCAAATGGCCTGACCAATCTGCTGCCAGCTGTATCTCACCCAAGCACACTTCTCAAAGACTCTGCTCCAGGGTGGAGGCTCCACCCACCTGACTTGCTTTCCCAGCAGCCATCACAGCCCTGATACAAACTGGATCCTATGGTTCTTAGGCAAGTTCCCTGCGGCTCTACAGATATGGGGAAAGCAGATCAGGGGAACTTTACCATGATTCAGGGTCAAACTTGTTGTGTAGTTCGGTCTGAGTGGCCATAAGAACATAAGAGAAGCCATGTTGGATCAGGCCAACGGCCCATCCAGTCTAACACTCTGTGTCACACAGTGGCCAAAATACCCAGGCGCCATCAGGAGGTCAATCAGTGGGGCCAGGACACTAGAAGTCCTCCCACTGTGCCCCGCCAAGCACCAAGAATACAGAGCATCACTGTCCCAGACTTAAGAACATAAGAGAAGCCCTGTTGGATCAGGCCAATGGACCATCCAGTCGAACACTCTGTGTCACACAGTGGCCAAAATACCCAGGCGCTATCAGGAGGTCAATCAGTGGGGCCAGGACACTAGAAGTCCTCCCACTGTGCCCCCCCCAAGCACCAAGAATACAGAGCATCACTGCCCCAGACTTAAGAACATAAGAGAAGCCCTGTTGGATCAGGCCAATGGCCCATCCAGTCGAACACTCTGTGTCACACAGTGGCCAAAATACCCAGGCGCCATCAGGAGCTCCATCAGTGGGTCCAGACACCAGAAGCCCTCCCACTGTGCCCCCCCCAAGCACCAAGAATACAGAGCATCACTGCCCCAGACATAAGAACATAAAGGAAGCCCTGTTGGATCAGGCCAATGGCCCATCCAGTCCAACACTCTGTGTCACACAGTGGCCAAAATACCCAGGCTCCATCAGGAGGTCCATCAGTGGGGCCAGGACACTAGATGCCCTCCCACTGTGCCCCCCCACAAGCACCAGGAATACAAAGCATCACTGTCCCATGGGATGCAAGGTTTTCTTGTCACTGACACCGATTGTGAAACTCCCACCCCAGAGAGGTCTGCCTCACCTCTTTCCTGGCAATTTTCCCACTGCCAGGTCAAAACTGTTCATCTCAGGACAACTTTGTCCCTTGTCTATCTGCTGACTGGCTGGCTCTCACTGGCTCTCGCTTCTCTTTTTCAGCCACCGCTGTCTTTTATCTGATCACTGACTGTAATCCCTGTTGGTTTTCTCTACAATGTTCTAATTCTTTTGTTAGCAACCTTGGGAACTTGGGAGAGGTCAAAAGGCAGGATAGAAACCTCTTAAAGTGAACAACACATCACACACCCTGTACCACCGGCCCCCCACTCCCACCCACGGACATATCCCACATCAATCTATCTTCACTTGCGTCTCACCCAGACACACACATGAAGCTGCCTTATACTCAGGGCTTTTTTTGTAGCAGGAACTCCTTTGCATATGAGGTCACTCCCCTCTTATGTAGCCAATCCTCCAGGAGCTTACAGGGCTCTTAGCACAGGGCCTACTGTAAGCTCCAGGATTGGCTACATCAGGGATGTGTGGCCTAATATGCTACATAAAAAGCTCTGCTTATACTGAACCATCCTATTGTCTACTCAGACGGGCAGCGGCTCTCCAGGGTTTCAGGCAGAGGTCTTTCATATCACCATCTGCCTGGTCCTTTAATAATGTAGATGCCAGGGATTTGCTGAGCAGACAGGTTAAAACGGATAAAAGGAAGTACTTCTTCACCCAAAGGGTGATTAACATGTGGAATTCACTGCCACAGGAGGTGATGGCGGCCACAAGCATAGCCACCTTCAAGAGGGGGTTAGATAAAAATATGGAGCAGAGGTCCATCAGTGGCTATTAGCCACAGTGTGTGTGTGTGTGTGTATATATATTTGGCCGCTGTGTGACACAGAATGTTGGACTGGATGGGCCATTGGCCTGATCTAACATGGCTTCTCTTATGTTCTTATGATAGAACCTGGGACCTTCTGCACGCAAGCCAGAGGCTCTCCCACTGACCCACAACCCCTCTCCCACCTCACTGCCCTGTCCACCTGATGAATACCAACGACCACTAATACCGTTGACTGTACCAAACCGCGTTCTTATACAATCATACATTTTAATACGATTTTGATACTTAGTTTGTAACTTCAAAATCCCTACTGCAATTCTATGAGCCGCAAAAATCACAACAGTGTAAAGTGCCACACAAGCTGATTCTACGCTTGTCTTGAGGAAGTCTTTCGAAGTCCCAACTCTATGTTCGAAAGGCAAAAGGTGCTTGCGCTGGTGGTATCCAAATGGATGTTCTTGATGGGTAGAGAAACTCTCCGTGCCTCCTCCGCACGGCAACCCTTCTGAATCCTTTCTCTGAGGCAATGACCACCCAGCTGGCACCAAAATAGATATTACCCAGTCACGAGGCTAGTCTGATCTTGCCCGCTCCTGGAAGCTAAGCAGGGTCGTCTCTAGTTAGCGCTTGGATGGGAGACCACCAGGGTCGCTACACAGAGGCAGGCAACGGCAAGCCACCTCCGTTTGTCTATACCTTGAAAACTCTGCAGGGTCACCGTAAGGCAGCTGTAACTTGAGGGCACTTGCCACCAGCAACAACTCTCAGCTCTGGACTCACACAAAGAAAGCTGTGTCAGGTGGCTGGGACCTGAGGAACACGCATCCTCCCCAGAGGCACTCAAAAAACAGATGCTCACCCCCTACCCACCTGTGTCCTTCCAATGGTGCGTGACGCTTCCTGAGGATCCATTACCCAGCTACGCAGCTCCCTCTTTGTGACTGCAGACATTTCCAAACCACGCAGGATTTAATAACTCCCTGAAGATTTCTCTTCAACAGTTTCCGACGCTGTCTGGCCGACAGCTGCATACAGGATGGGTAAATGCTAAGGTGCTAAAGATTCCACACACTTCCTGTCCCATTATTTCGGAATGCAAAGGTTTGCTCATTAACGGCTGCTATTAATAGCACTGACCGCTGAGCTTTAGCCATAGGTGAATCCGACGGAGGTACGTGAGCCCCGCGGTAAAAACCCACATTTCTCCCAGCGTCTTTGTTACAGTCAGGGGCACTGACTGCTGGGATTGTAGTGGGGTTAGGCATAATCCTATTTATATTAACATGGCTTTGTGTTCCAAAAGAGGTTCCTGCTTTACCTTGGCTCTACAGATGGAAAAGTAGCCGCACTTTGCAGGTAAAAGCTCTCGTGCAGTATTCCTTTCTCATACCTAAACTGCTGGATGGACTCTTCACGCACCTTTAAGGACAGGCGAAAAATGTTAAAAGGAAAGGAATCAGGAATCACCTGTCACTCTTTGAGCTGCTGAATCACAGCTGATCTTTCTTTCGTGAACTCCTTACCTGCAAAAGGACTCCACACCAATTACTGCATCTATACAATAGACCCAAGTTTGCTTTTTTTTTTTTTTTGCTGTTTTAAATGTTCAAGTTGAAATGGTCATTCAGACTTCAGGTGCCTGAGGACTGGTTGTGTTTGGCAGTGTCTACTGCCAGGCAACCCTCCTACAAGGAAGAAACGAGTTCTGCAGCACAGGCTCCGCTCTCGTTTGTCTTTCGCTTCTGGCTGCAGGGTTGAACTGGTGCAAAGTCGTCAGAAAGGACGGGCAGTGAAGGAAGTTAGGAGAGTCACGAGAAACTATTATTTTGGCAAGAGTAGCTACCACGTTCCCTGCCCTCACCACTACTTGGCACCAGTGTTCCCTTTAAGCTGAGTTAGCGTGAGCCGGCTCACAGATTTTTAGCCTCCAGCTCACACATTTTTGTCTTAGCTCGGGAAGGATGACTCCAGAACACAATAATTGATGCAGGAGCTCATAACTTTCATGCCAGTAGCTCACAACATTAATACCAGTAGCTCACAAAGTAGAATTTTTGCTCACCAGACTCTGTACTTTAGAGGGAACACTGCCTGGCAGTACTCTTCATCCACTCACTTAGGTCGTTTTCGCACTCACCTTAATCAGCAGCGACGACCCTCTTCACCGCGCAGGATCTGCACGGATTTCGCACCAATTGCCGCGGAGCACCCAGAAGAGCCGGAAAGTCCCGGCGCTTTTGCGGCGCAAACGGAAACTGGTTTTTGGCGGTTTCCGTTTGCGCCGCAAAAGCGCCGGGACTTTCCGGCTCTTCTGGGTGCTCCGCGGCAATTAGTGCGAAATCCGCGCAGATCCTGCGTGGTGAAGAGGGTCGTCGCTGCTGATTAAAGTGAGTGCAAAAACGACCTTAGTCATGATAGGCACCTAAGGAGAGCAGGGGAGGTGGATCTGACCAGGACATCCCAGGTTCAAATCGCCATGAAACTTACTAGGCCACCTGGCACCAGTGATCCTTTCTCAGCCCAACCTGCTCGAAATTCCTTGGAAGAAGGTCAGGATGAAAACTGCACCACACATGCAAAGCCTCAACACAGAAGAAACTCTCCAGTTTGTTTAGTTTTCCTAATTGCCCCACCTATTTCAATAGAATCCAAAAGACGCATGTAATTAACTACACTAGAGTTTTTGGTTTAGTCAATTTCACATTGTAGGGCACCCTGTACCTTTTCCTTTTGGAAAAAAAAAACTTGGAATAAGGTAGATACCGTCTCACCCTTTCATATAACAATAAAACTGCCAGCTCTCAAAATAGTAGGCGCTGTGGTCTCTGTGACAAGGAAGTTCTCAAAGGGGAGAGTTAGGATTCTGGATGGTCCAGATAGAAGGAGAACACTGTTATCTGCTGAGAAAGAAAGCCCATATTAAGGATTTGATGTGACATAAACCTTCATTGCATCCGATGACGTGGATTCCAGCCCACAAACATTTATAATACAATAAACCCATTCGCTTTTAGAAGGCCACACGATGCCTTTTCATTTTAGATCATGAAAACATTATCTCAGCAAAACCAGCAAGTTTCAGATACGGTCTGAGAGGACAAGAGCGAGGCCTTGATGATGTAATCCAGATTAAAGCAAAAAAAAAACCCCAAAACCCAGTCCTTTCCCAGTAATTTTGGCAAAAACCTCCTCATATTCTGCAACCAGGAAAAAGCCCCTCCAATTCTGTGATGCAAATAAATTATATCCATAATGCATGTCCAAATAATGAATTCACTTGTGTTTTTACATCATTGTTTACAGCACTGTTTGTTTCTCCTTCTAGCCAAGCTTGGATCTCTTGGTCTTTCCGCCAGCTCCATCCATCCACTGGGTGGCCAAGCAGGTTTCTGTGTCGTAAGCAAGACACCTGGCTTCTGGGTTCAAGCTATTCGGAGTCCTGACTGCCCAACTCAATGAGCCAAGCAACGAAGCTCAAGACATTAATTGCATCAGGACATAATGTGGTTTAAGGCCTCGCATGGTTTCTAAGCTCCCAGACATTATCTTAATTAGATGATCTCAGTAATCTGCAAGGCACAGCTCGGTCAATTTGCAGAGTTGTTCTTGAAAGCAACCAGCAAGGCCACAAAGGGAATAAAAAAGTTTTACAAATGCATAACTGAAGAGGGGTTGGGAGAGGTAAGGCCTTCAAGGAATTACAATAAGATCATACTGAGCCTATGGTTAATCCTGGTACCCACCTGGAATTACATCATGGAGTAAAAGGACAGGTCCTCTTGTGGATCAAAAACTGGCTACCGGTAATTAATAGGAAGCAGAGAGTGAGTATAAATGGGCAGTCTTCGCAGTGGAGGACGGTAAGCAGTGGGGTGCCTCAGGGCTCAGTACTGGGTCCCATGCTCTTTAACTTGTTCATAAATGATTTGGAGTTGGGAGTGAGGAGCGAAGTGGCCAAGTTTGCAGATGGCACTAAATTGTTCAGGGTGGTGAGAACCAGAGAGGATTGTGAGGCACTCCAAAGGGGTGTGTTGAAGCTGGGTGAGTGGGCGTCAATGTGGCAGATGAGGTTCAATGCGGCCAAGTGCAAAGTAATGCACATTGGGGCCAAGGATCCCAGCTACAAATACAAGTTGATGGGTTGTGAACTGGCAGAGGATGACCAAGAGAGAAATCTTGGGGTCGTGGTAGATAACTCACTGAAAATGTCAAGACAGTGTGCGGTTGCAATAAAAAAGGCCAACGCCATGCTGGGAATTATTAGGAAGGGAACTGAAAACAAATCAGCCAGTATCATAATGCCCCTGTATAAATAGATGGTGCGGTCTCATTTGGAATACTGTGTGCAATTCTGGTCACCGCACCTCAAAAAGTATATTATAGCATTGGAAAAAGTGCAGAAAAGAGCAACTAGAATGATTACAGGTTTAGAACACTTTCCCTATAAAGAAAGGTTAAAATGCTTGGGGCTCTTTAGCTTGGAGAAACGCCGAGGTTTACAAGATAATGCATGGGATGGAGAAAGCAGAGAAAGAAGTCCTTTTCTCCCTTTCTCACAATACAAGAACTCGTGGGCATTCAATGAAATTGCTGAGCAGTCAGGTTAAAATGGATAAAAGGAAGTCCTTCTTCACCCAAAGGGTGATTAACATGTGGAATTCACTGCCACAGGTGGCGGCTACAAGCATAGCCAGCTTTAAGAGGGGACTGGATAAAAATATGGAGCAGAGGTCCATCAGTGGCTATTAGCTACAGTATATATATACATATATATATGTGTGTGTGTGTGTGTGTGACACAGAGTGTTGAACTGGATGGGCCATTGGCCTGATCCAACATGGCTTCTCTTATGTTCTTATGTGACTCAGAGTGTTGGACTGGATGGGCCTTTGGCCTGATCCAACAGGGCTTCTCTTATGTGACCCACAGTGTTGGACTGGAGGGGCCATTGGCCTGATCCAACATGGCTTCTCTTCTGTTCTTATGTGACACGGAGTGTTGGACTGGAGGGGCCATTGGCCTGATCCAACATGGCTCCTCTTATGTTCTTATGTGACACAGAGTGTTGGACTGGATGGGCCATTGGCCTGATCCAACAGGGCTCCTCTTATGTTCTTATGTGACACAGAGTGTTGGACTGGATGGGGCATTGGCCTGTTCCAACAGGGCTTCTCTTATGTTCTTATGTGACTCAGAGTGTTGGACTGGATGGGCCACTGGCCTGATCCAACATGGCTTCTCTTCTGTTCTTATTCCAGTCACATCTGTCAGTGAGTAAAAATGTCAGCATTTCATTTTGGGGGAAGGACAGTGGCTCAGTGGTAGAACATTTGCCTTGAATGCAGAAGATCCCAGGTTCAATCCCCGACATCTCCAGCTGAAAGGACCAGGCAGCAGGTGATGTGAAAAACCGCTGCCTGCGACCCGGGAGAGCCACTGCCCGCCTGAGTGGACAGTAGTGACCTTGAGGGCCCAAAGGATTCAGTACAAAGCAGCTTTGCGTGTTCACCATCCACCTCCTTCCTGGTTTCTCTTCAGAATGTGATGGGTTAACTGTCTACAGGATAGTAACTTGCAAATTGCTGGATAGTCGGCCTGGGGAACTTAGAAAGGCAAAATACAAACCGCAAAGGGCCACAACTGCTTTCCAATTGGCAAGCCAGAGACCTGGCGAAGGTGCCAGGTATGAGTTTGCCCAGAAACCAACAGGTGGAAACTCATGACAGAGAGCCTTCTATGTCAAAAGCAGTAGTAGCTGCATCTTAAATAAAAGGCCATGGGCGAGGCACTTGCAGCTGGTTGTCTGCAGACCTTGTTCTGCAAAGAATTAAGCTTTTGTGTGGCCCAAATCGTTATTTATTTTTAGTGCGGCATTCTGTAGATCGGGGCCCCCAACTTTTTTGTGCCTGTGAACACCTTTGGAATTCTGACACAGGGGGGTGGTCAAAACCACAAAATGGCTGCCACTGGAGGTGGAGCCAACCACAAAATGGCTGGCACAAGAGGTTGAGCCATACACAGAGGAAGCGTAAGTACGAGGAGGAGAAGTGTAATTGAAAATACACAGGGAGAGGGAGGTGAGAGAGAACAAAACACTGTGGTGGCAGCTGTGATGTTATTTTAATCTGCACCGCTAATTAGATCTTCAGAGGCAAATCGGAAGCCCTGTTTAACAACAGACCCACCTGGCCCCACCCACTTTCTAAAAACACTTGCTGGGCACCAAGAAAGGTATCGGCAGGTGCCACAACGTCTGGTTTGAATTCCGCCTCCTTCATGAGCTTGCTAGGAAATCTACTGAAAGCCATTCTCTTGTCACCTTCAGCCCCTTACCTATAATATTGGGGATGGGGGGATGTCTTAATACTGGTCAATTTTACTTAATGTTCGCTGATGGTTTGGGGGCAAAAAACTGACAGCATCCCGAAGTTATCGTTTCTACTACAGCCAGACTGGTATATTTGCTGCATCTAATTTTGTTTCACTCTGTAGCTCTGACGACGGGAAGGAGTCCATCAGAATGACTGCGGTGGGGCTATGGAGTCTAAGACGCGAATCCATCTCAGAATTTCTCCCCAGCCTGCGATTATTCCCTTTTTCTGTTGTTCCCTGACCACCTCACGCTCAGCAGTGCCTAGCAACAGGTTCTGTAAGTTTAAAAATAGCTGGAACACTTCTCTTCTGATTTTTAGCCTGTTTCCAAGGAGAGACGATCGGGCACCAATCAAAGGAAGGATGGCTGTCAAGTCTACAGTTTAGCTACACGGACTCAGTAAGCAATTACATGGAAGTTGTTGTTTGCATAGAGGCCAAGCGCCCTTATCTGGTTCGTTTCTTAAGAGATCAAGCCAAGGCATGAGGGGTATGCCAACAAGCAATTAAGAACTGGCATTTCCCCCAAAAAACCATCTCCCCACCCCCACCCCATCTTTGCTGGAAATTTGCTCTTTTATCTCAACGGAATCAGCTCTGCTACGGGCTCGTGTCTAGTTATGCATCTCATCCCGTCTGCAGGATGAAAAGTCCCAATGCAAAACAATTAAATTTGTTAAAGATCAATTGTGCTAGGCTTCATAGTCTATAACGCTGAATCCTGTCATTCCCCATCTATGCCTCCAGCCACCCACTTAACAAGCCAGCGGGGTTTCTCCTAGGACTTTTTAAAGGCGAAGGGTTTTAATTATTATTTATTTCTTCAAGCAGAAAGCACATTTTCATATTCCTGCTCTTGATTCCCAAAGAACAGGCAATGCCCTATGTGGCCAGACCTAGCTGACTGCTTACTGCTAATGCCTTGGAGCGGGTGGGGTTTTTTTTCTTTCATCAGAAATCTCAACTGGTTCCGCCGCATCAAACAAATCAAAGGAGTGTTTGAATGCCTGTTAAATCATCTCTCTCTCTCTCTCTCTCTCTCTCTCTGCCACATCATTTGATGCTTTAGAGAAGGAAATAACTTTTCCCCTTTTTCCACAAAGGCCCCAGTTACAGGGTCATGATAAATGGAATTAATGACTTTAAGATAATATGGTCATCTTTCCCCTCTCAGACAGTGCATGGGAGAAGCGAGAATTATATTTATTATGATATTGGATTTCTCTGTTTCTCTGGGGAGTTCAAGGTCCTCGGTACACGCTGATCTTTCGAGGCTGGCTCAAGGTCATCAAGAGAAGCTTACAACCAAGCATGAATCCGCACTCAGGGCTCCCGAGGCTAACTCTCTGTCCACACAGCGTACGGGCTCACAGCTCATGACCAATGGCAAACAAGCCTCGCTTCATAAATCCTCCACGCAGGTAACATCCTAGCTGGAAGCATCTGCTGGGCACTCTGCAAACAGATGGGCCAGCGACAGGCACCCTCGATAAACTCAGGATCGGGAATCTTTTTAAAGGCACCAGTGTTACCCCCTTTATAATAAAAGGGAAAAGAAAAAAACTAGAAATAATAAAATCAGAATTCCAGCACAAAAGAACTTATTTAGGAGACAGGAAGGCTACAAAAAAACCCCTGAATATAACTCAAAAGAACCGACTAGAGCGGGGGCGTCAAACATGTGGCTCAGGGGCTGAATAAGGCCCCGGGAGGGCTCCTATCAGGCCGCTGAGCAACTAGCTGTCATCTGCTTCCTTCTCCCTCTCGCTTGCTTCCTTCTGCATCACAGCTTGCTCAATCGCACAGGAGCAACAGAGCAAAGCCTCTCTTCCTTCTATTGGCTGAGGCTCCTCCCCCTATGATCCCCTGGAGAAGGAAGGAAAGAGCCAGAGAAAGCCCCACGTCCCCCCTTTGCCCATTTCCCTGGGTCCCATGGGAGAAAGACAAAAAAAGCACCTTTAAGATCAACGAGAGCTAATGTTTTAAGCATGTTTTAAACTGTTGTTTTTTAAAAAAAAAAAAATCTTTAGTTGTGTTTGTCTGTCTCCTTCATAAAGTTTATATCTCTGCTACCTAATCCTAAACGCATGGCCCAGTCCAACAAGGTCTCATTTATGTCAGATCTGGCCCTCATCAGTACAACACCCTTAACAGAACCAAGAAGCCTGACCATTGACCAGATTCTATTGCCCAAGTCTCTGCTCCTTGCAATATGTCGCTTATGTCAGCAGCCTAAGAGCCCCGTCCCGTTGGGAGACTGAATTATTAAACCGCCACAAAGAGATGAGGATGCGTTTTCGAAACAGCCTGAAAGCGCCCTAACTGCACAGCAGACTGACTAACTACTGCGAGGGGGGGGGGGGGGGGTGCAATTCCCAGAAGGTAGCCACCAGCTTTTAAGCTGCAACCACTCAGATCTAAGAAGAGGCAGAAGTCACAGGATCGTTTGAGTCCGCAGATGCTTAGCAGAAAAGGGGTATGTACTCAGCAGGGCCCCTGGCTGATACCTCAGAAGTCAAGGATGATGTCTGTGAGGAAACAGCTTTTGACAGGTGCAAAAAAGACCTTCATTCCCCAGGAGGCAACAAAGACCTCTTTAAGCCAGGCTTGGCAGTGAATGGACTGGAAGGATGGCCCGCAGCCAGCCAAAGGAGAGATGGGTAGGGACAAAGGAAATCTATTCAGCTACCCCATCTGACAAAGTCGGAGATTCCCAAGTGCCAACCACAGACTAACAGCAGCACTGCAACTGAGACCCGGAGCCAAATCCTCTTGAAACCGCAAGTGGATTTGGGCTGGAAGGAGCGCCAAAGCAAGACAGGGATTACTCGACAGCCGCATGTTCCTCTGAGTGCGTATATGCTGTATCGATGTACCTTCTCATTCATCTTTGTGAACTAAGAGGTGTCATTTTCTTTAAAAAGAAAAATTAGCATGTTTTTCGTCCTGTGGAGTGTTAAGGATGTAATTTTGAAATATGGTGAGAAGCCTACAGAAGAAGAAGATGATGATGATATTGGATTTATTTGTTGTTTTGTTGTTCAGTCGCACAGTCAAGTCCAACTCTTTGCGACCCCCTGGACCAAGTCACGCCAGGCCCTCCTGTCTTCCACCACCCTCCAAAGTCTGCTAAAATTCGTGTTTGTTACATCAGTAACACTGTCCAGCCATCTTCTCTTTTGCCGTCCCCTTCTTCTTTTGCCTTCTGTCTTTCTCAGCATCAGGATCTTCTCCAGGGAGGGCTCCCTTCTCATTGGGTGGCCAAAGTATTTGAGCTTCAGCTTCAGCATCTGACTTTCCAGGGAACAATCTGGGTTGATTTCCCTTAGGACTGACTGATTTGATCTTTTTGCAGTCCAAGGGACTCTCAAGATTCTTCCCCAGCACCATAGCTCAAAAGCATCTATTCTTCTGCGCCTATACTATACTATACTATACTATACTATACTATACTATACTATACTATACTCTGAATCTCAGAGCGGTCGCAATCTCCTTTACCTCCCCCCCTCCCACCCCACAACAGGCACCCTGTGAGGTAGGTTGGGCTGAGAGAGCTCTCCCAGAAACTGCCCTTCCAAGGACAACTCCTACAAGAACTATGGCTGACCCGAGGCCATTCCAGCAGCTGCAAGTGGAGGAGTGGAGAATCAAACCCGGTTCTCCCAGAAAAGAGTCCGCACACTTAACCACTACACCAAACTGGCTCATAAGGAAATGTGTACAAAAGAAACACACGCTCATTATGTTTTGTACTGTTTCTAGGTGGTTCCCAAGATTTTTCAAGACACTTCCTGATGTGCTTGATGTTTGAGGGCAATAATTACCAACTATGAATTCTACAGACTTAGTGGGAAGTGTCAATTGCTACGGGACAGCTGTCGCACGCCTGTGAAAACAGTAAATTTGGTAATGCGTATAAGCAAAGAATGCAATTAGTTGCATCTTTCAGCTCAGGATGTTTTTCCCATTTGTTCTCTGGTGCCTAACCAGTTACTCACTCCTGCTTCCCTCAGTCATTGACACAGTCCTTCTTCCAACAGACCTGCTCTACCAGCATATGACAACTCACATTCTGGCTCCATGCACATGGGTCTAGGACAGCAACAGTTTCAAAATGAGGTGAACTCGTTAACAGCTGCTTTAAGGAGGTGTAGTAGAAGTGTTCCTAACCTGAACGGCCCAGGTTTGTCCAATGTCACCAGATCCTGGAAGCTAAGCAGGGTCAGCCCTTGTTAGTAAGAACATAACAGAAGCCATGTTGGATCAGGCCAATAGCC
Source organism: Heteronotia binoei (assembly GCF_032191835.1). NCBI lineage: Eukaryota > Metazoa > Chordata > Lepidosauria > Squamata > Gekkonidae > Heteronotia > Heteronotia binoei. The sequence goes on from NC_083234.1 coordinate 8,191,438, forward strand.
CATCCTCTCCAACACTCTGTGTCACATAAGAACATAAGAGAAGCCATGTTGGATAAGGCCAATGGCCCATCCAGTCCAACACTCTGAGTCACATAAGAACATAAGAGAAGCCATGTTGGATCAGGCCAATGGCCCCTCCAGTCCAACACTCTGTGTCACATAAGAACAGAAGAGAAGCCATGTTGGATCAGGCCAATGGCCATCCAGTCCAACACTCTGTGTCACATAAGAACAGAAGAGAAGCCATGTTGGATCAGGCCAATGGCCCATCCAGTCCAACACTCTGTGTCACATAAGAACATAAGAGAAGCCATGCTGGATCAGGCCAATAGCCCATCCTCTCCAACACTCTGTGTCACATAAGAACATAAGAGAAGCCATGTTGGATCAGGCCAATGGCCCCTCCAGTCCAACACTCTGTGTCACATAAGAACAGAAGAGAAGCCATGTTGGATCAGGCCAATGGCCATCCAGTCCAACACTCTGTGTCACATAAGAACAGAAGAGAAGCCATGTTGGATCAGGCCAATGGCCCATCCAGTCCAACACTCTGTGTCACATAAGAACATAAGAGAAGCCATGTTGGATCAGGCCAATGGCCCATCCAGTCCAACACTCTGTGTCACATAAGAACATAAGAGAAGCCCTGTTGGATCAGGCCAGTGGCCCATCCAGTCCAACACTCTGTCACATAAGAACATAAGAGAAGCCATGCTGGATCAGGCCAATAGCCCATCCTCTCCAACACTCTGTGTCCCACAGAGGCCAGAAGCCAGGTGCCATCACTGGGGCCAGAACTCCAGAAGCCCTTCCAATATTGCCCCCCAGGCACCAAGAATACAAAGCATCACTGCCCCAGACAGAGCATTCCAGCTATACTCAGCTAATAGCCACTGATGAACCTCTGCTCCATACGTTTATCTAATCCCCTCTTGAAGCTTTCTATGCTGGCAGCCACCAGTGAATTCCACATGTTAATTACTCTTTAGGTGAAAAAGTGCTTCATTTTATCTGTTCTAAACCTACTGCTCGCTAATTTCATTGACCGTCCACCAGTTTTTGTAGCGTGAGAAAAGGGGAAATGTACTTCTTTCTTTACGTCCCCTGCATAATTCTGTAAATCTCTGTCATATCACCCCTCAGTCATAGTTTCTTCACATTATTAAAAAGCCCTGACTTCTTTAACCTTTCTTCATAGGGTAAGTGTTCCATCCCTTTTAATCATTTTAGTTGCCTTTTTCTGCGCTTTTTCCAATGCTCGAATATCATTTTTGAGGTACAGTGACCAGAACTGTACACAGTATTCCCTGTATAAACTGATGGTGCGTAGCCCACTACTTACCACCACCCGCTGTGAAAACTGCCCATTTATACTCACTCTCTGATTCCTGTTAATTAACCAGTTTTTAATCCACAAGAGGACTTGTTCTCTTATCCCACAACTGCTGGGTTTACTTAGGAGCCTTTGATGAGGAACTTTATCCAAACCTTTTTGAAAGTCTAGATAAACAACATCTATTGGATCACCCTTATCCACAAACCCTCAAAGAACAGGTTAGTGAGATAAGACCTTTCCTTAATAGCTTTTGTTCATCAATGTGCCAATCTGTTCTATTTATGGCCTACTAATTCTTTAATAACAGGTTTTACTAACTTACCCAGTATCACCGTTAGACTGACTGGCCTGTAATTTCTCAGATTTCCTCTGGAACTTATTTTAAAGATAGGGGTTACCTTCCAGTCCTCAGGAATGGAGGCAGATTTTAATGATAGAATGCATATTTTTGACAGGAGATCCACAAGTTTCCATCTGAGTTCTTTCAGAACTCTTGGCTTTATGCCAACTGGGTCTGGTGATTTGTCAGTTTTTAATTTGTCCATCAGAATAAACATCTCAGGAGAAGTTGAATACTTGGATGAGACCACCAAAGAGGTCCAAGGTCGCTATGCTGAGGCAGGCAATGGAAACCACCTCTGAACATGTCTTACCCTGACTTAGATGGCTACCCAAAGGAAAAAATTCTAAAGCTGGGAAGCAGGAAACACACACACACACACACACACCGTGTTGTTTTTTGTTCAAAATTAGTAGGTTGATGGTACACTTAAGAGGACACTCTTGGCTAATTTTTAAATAATTTTTGACAACACATGGGAAAGGAGGACTTCAGAGGACAAGATGGACACCATGAAACAAGTTCAGAAAATTATGGGAAGCCACTGCATTGTGATAAATACCTCCCCCTGGTCCATTCACCATCCTATCCCTTACTAGAAATTAGCACAAACAAAACAGAAGAAAAAATTGTTGTTGTTTTCCCCCTGAAAGTTCATCAGGATAGCACCAGGAGACAGACCCACACAGAGACCTCAACGCTATTTTAGGTGTTAAGTAGAGAATGAGAACACCACCCACTTTTGATACAGAAACAAGGTTGTTCTTGGGTCTGGTCTAAGGACAGTTGGTTCTTGAAGAGAGTTCAAGAGAATTCAGCTGGTCTAGGGTGCAGCAGGAAGAAGAAGATGAAGAAGAAGAAGAAGAAGAAGAAGAAGAAGAAGAAGAAGAAGAAGAAGAAGAAGAAGAAGAAGAAGAAGAAGAAGAAGAAGAAGAAGACTGCAGATTTATACGCTGCCCTTCTCTCTCAATCAGAGACTCAGAGTGGCTTACAATCTCCTATATCTTCTCCCCCCACAACAGACACCCTGTGAGGTGGGTGGGGCTGAGAGAGCTCTCACAGGGGCTGCCCTTTCAAGGACAACTCCTGCTACAGCTGTGGCTAACCCAAGGCCATTCCAGCAGGTGCAAGTGGAGGAGTGGGGAATCAAACCCGGTTCTCCCAGATAAGAGTCTGCACACTTAACCACTAAACCAAACTGGCTCTCTGGGTCACTGGGCAATATGTTCTTCCAGTGTTAGAAGTTCTTCATGGCTGCTGGCCACAGAAGAGCCTCTTGCAGCATCAGGTAAACACCACCATTAGCAGGATCCAACCCACGGACCTGAGAGCAATCACTGAGCACTGGATGAGGAGTTAAGACTTTGATCCAGGTTAGAATATCTTTTTGTGGGCAAGTAATTTTGATGGAGTTGCTTGCCAAGAATGTTGAACTTTTATAGGCGGTGGAAATCTCCCATAAAGGCTTTAAATGTTATTGGCACATGCTTTGACTGGTGCCCTTAGGGAAGTCATTTGATCCCATGAAGCCCAATTCCATGCGTAAGAACATAAGAGAAGCCATGTTGGATCAGGCCAATGGCCCATCCAGTCCAACGCTCTGTGTCACATAAGAACATAAGAGAAGCCATGTTGGATCAGGCCAATGGCCCATCCAGTCCAACGCTCTGTGTCACATAAGAACATAAGAGAAGCCATGTTGGATCAGGCCAATGGCCCATCCAGTCCAGCACTCTGGGTCACATAAGAATATAAGAGAAGCCATGTTGGATCAGGCCAATGGCCCATCCAGTCCAACACTCTGTGTCACATAAGAACATCAGAGAAGCCATGTTGGATCAGGTCAATGGCCCATCCAGTCCAACACTCTGGGTCACATAAGAACATAAGAGAAGCCATGTTGAATCAGGCCAATGGCCCGTCCAGTCCAGCACTCTGTGTCACACAGTGGTCAAAAAAGAAAGGAGGTTCACAAGTGGGGCTAAAAGCCCTTCCAGTTTGCCCCCCCCCAAGCACCAAGAATACAGAGCATCACTGCCCCAGACAGTTCCAATAATATGCTGTGGCTAATAGCCACAGATGGACCTCTGCTCCATATGCTTATCCAATCCCCTCTTGAAGCTGTCTATGCTTGTAGCCCCCACCACCTCCTGCGGCAGTGAATTCCACATGTTAACCACCCTTTGGGTGAAGAAGTACTTCCTTTTATGCATCTTTACTGGGAAGAAAACTTCCATGAAGATAATTATCATTAATAACAATAAATGCATTCCATCAAACTTGCTCTTGGTCAGTATGGAAAAAGAGATACTGAAGGACAATCTGTCGAAGGAGAACCCATAATGGGTTGTTTCAGAGGTTTAGCTGTGTCGGCCTGCAGTAGGATGGATAGATTCAAGTCCCAAGGCACCTCAGAAACCAACCAGGGTTCCTGGGGATGACCTCTTAAGAGTCAAAGCTCCCTTCATCTCTGTCACATTGTGGGGCAAGATCAGGCACTGTTTTCCCCACCTTTATTGCCACTGCCGCTACTACAGGTAAAGCCTAACTTCTCCCTTGGACTGCAAGAAGATCCAATCAGCCAGTCCTAAGGGAAATCAACCCTGACTGTTCCCTGATAGGTCAGATGCTGAAGCTGAAGCTCAAATACTTTGGCCACCCAATGAGAAGGGAGCACTCCCTGGAGAAGACCCTGATGCTGAGAAAGACAGAAGGCAAAAGAAGAAGGGGACGGCAAAAGAGGAGATGGCTGGACAGCGTTACTGATGTAACTAACACGAATTTGAGCAGACTTCGGAGGATGGTGGAAGACAGGAGGGCCTGGCGTGACTTGGTTCATGGGGTCGCAAAGAGTCGGACTCGACTGTACGACTCAACAACAGCAACCTCTTTCTCGTGTGGGTTGCCCAAAACCCGCCTCACAGGGGTATTGCTCAGTTACCACACCCAGTGCCAAGCGGGTGGGTAAGAAGGACTTGTGAAGACTCCAATCCAATCCAAATACCTTTATTGGCATAGAAATAAAAAGTACAGCATAGCAAATTTACATGGCGTTTCAGCTATAAAAACCAGCCAAACATCAAGAAGGGGAGCTAGTCTTTTGCTCCCTGATTGTTATGGCAACCCAAAGGTACTTTGCAACCAGGCTTGTGATATAGGAACATTGGTCAGATAGTAGGAAAAAAACTAACTTCGCTTCAGGTAATCCATAAAAATTACACAAAATAGGTTTGATTATATAGTCCTGCACTTCCCCATAAAAATCACAATAAAGTAAGACATGGGCGACCGTTTCAAGGTGCCTTCCATTACATGGGCAGACTCTATCCTGCTAAGGGGTGTTGGCAAACCTCCCGGACAATACCGCTGAGGGTAGAACATTGAGTCTTGCTAAGATAAAAGAGCGGCATAACTGGGGTGAAATAACCTGGGAAAGGTAGGCAGCAGGCAGCCCATGATCTGGGAAGATATCAAATGCTAAAAGGGAACAAGTTTTATGTCCAGAAGAACAAAGGGACTGTTTCTCAGTCTCTAAGAGCCTCTGTTTCAGGTTAACTCAACTTTATTTCTACAAGGCACAAACTCAGGGCTTTTAAATGGTAGCAGGCGTTAGTCCTTAAAGAAAAACTGAAAGTTTCCCTGGAGCATACAGAAAGCTCTTGGTTCTCCTTATGCGTCTCCAGGTTGTGTTGCTGGTTACGCTCAGAAGGGACCTGCGTTTGCAAACGACAAAAGAGGGCAACAAGCACTCGTGATGAGATGAAGGCTGCGAGCAGCCACCGGGGGCACCCCCACAGACAACCCACGCAAAGCAGCAAGGTTAAGTAAATAGTGTGCTGTGACCTCCACCCTTAGGCAGAGAGGGAAACTGCAGCTCACCCAGAGCATCTAGTCCAAGCCGGCCTCCCGTCTTCTCAGCTTACGCCAGCAGGAAACCCGTTCCCAACGACACACTTCGGCTGCGCTATCACAGATGGCATTTCAGCAAAACAGCACGTGCAACAGACCGGCTGGACTTGGCTTCATCGATTAGAAAACAGGTTGGAGATTGCCTCCCCCTCCCATGCTGTCAGCCAGCACAGAATCAGAGAATCATAGAGTTAGAAGGGACCTCCGGGGTCATCTAGTCCAACCCCCTAGGCACAATGCAGGAAGCTCACAAACACCTCCCGCTAAATTCACAGGATCTACATTGCTGATAGATGGCCATCTAGCCTCTGTGAAAAACCTCCAAGGAAGGAGAGCCCACCACCTCCTGAGGAAGCCTGTTCCACTGAGGAACCGCTCTAACTGTCAAGAAGTCCACAGAATCCTAGAGTTGGAAGGGACCTCTAGGGTCATCTAGTCCAAACGCCTGCACAATGCAGGAAACTCGCAAACACTTCCCCCTAAATTCACAGGATCCACATTGCTGTCAGATGGCCATCCAGCCTCTGTTGAAAAACCTCCAAGGAAGGAGAGCCCACCACCTCCTGAGGAGGAAGCCTGTTCCACTGAGGAACCGCTCTAACTGTCAAGAAGTCCACAGAATCCTAGAGTTGGAAGGGACCTCTAGGGTCATCTAGTCCAAACGCCTGCACAATGCAGGAAACTCGCAAACACTTCCCCCTAAATTCACAGGATCCACATTGCTGTCAGATGGCCATCCAGCCTCTGTTGAAAAACCTCCAAGGAAGGAGAGCCCACCACTTCCTGAGGAAGCCTGTTCCACTGAGGAACCGCTCTAACGGTCAAGAAGTCCACAGAATCCTAGAGTTGGAAGGGACCTCTAGGGTCATCTAGTCCAACCGCCTGCACAATGCAGGAAACTCACAAACACCTTCCCCTAAATTCACAGGAGCCTCATTGCTGTCAGATGGCCATCCAGCCTCTGTTTAAAAACCTCCAAGGAAGGAGAGCCCACCACTTCCCGAGGAAGCAGTCTCCTCTTCCTTTAAAGGTTTCACTTGCCTCCTTCGGGGGGGGGGGGGACCACAAAAGGATGCATCTGAAATGGTGTTTTTACCCCAGCATGCCAATTTCTGATTTCTCTGACTGCTTAGGCCTGGGGAGTGGGGCAGACAAGGAATTATGCTGCAACGCTTTCTCAAGGACTCTGCGTGCCCATAAACCAGACTGATAGCGTTTCCAGCAGCAACCCTTATTAACACTGACACAAACCTGCCAGTTCCACAAAGTAGAGTTTCCCTCCTGCCGTCGCCGCGTCTGTATTGCTGCTGAGCTGGGCTATGCAGCAACTCAGCGCATAAACAGAGGGAAATCGCTGAAGCAAACTCTCCCAAAGTAACAGCAGTGCTCTGCAAAGCACCGGTAAGGATGCCCGGCGTTCCCTCTCCGGTCCCCCAAACCTCACAGCCTCTCGGAGGACTTTGCAAGAGAAGAGATTAGAAAGGATCTCGTTTATTTACCTCTGCGAAGCCCTCGTGCAGAACGTCCAACAAATTCCCTCGGGCCAAACAGGCAAGCATTCTTCAGAAGCCCAGGGTTCTTCTCCAAGCACGTAGTAGAGCAAATCCTCCGGCCTGGGGCACGACCTCCCCCTCCTCCTTTCCCTCCTAAAGACAAAAGACTGGGAGCTCATGGGAGACCTCATTCATAGTCCCATATGTGCCGCCCCGTTACTGCAAGCAGGATACTTGAGCCAAAGTCAAGACTCACACTGGGCATGCTCGGGAAGAAGCCGCTGGGGGGAGCAGCGGGGCGAGATAGATGTCGCGCCACATGGTTCCTATAGAAACGCCTCCGCTTACCCAGTGTAGCAGGCCTAGGAACCGGTCAGGGAAAACATCTGAAACCTATTTCTTTCCACAGCCTGGCCCCCTCCATCCGCACAGCAGACCGTGTACCAAGTTACAAGAAAAGGGGGGGAGGGGGAGACAGAGAGGGTACCAAAGCTGCCTCCGCTGAGAGCTCAGAGTAAAGCAAGGCTAAAAATTGCAAACCAACTCTGAAACTCCGTAGGTAAACTTTACGGAAAGCTGAAAAGACGGCACAGAGAGCAGATGCAGCATGCTGGATCCTATCAGATGAATCTTATAGGGCTGCCAGCTCTGGGTTGGGAAATTCCTGGAGATTTGGGGGTGAAGCCTGGTGAGGGTGGGGTTTGGGGAGGGGAAGTGTGTGTGTGTGTATACACACATATATTGGCCACTGTGTGACACAGTGTTGGACTGGATGAGCCATTGGCCTGATCCAACAGGGCTTCTCTTATGTTCTTATGTGACGCAGAGTGTTGGACTGGATGGGCCACTGGCCTGATCCAACAGGGCTTCTCTTATGTTCTTAAGTGACACAGAGTGTTGGACTGGATGGGCCACTGGCCTGATCCAACATGGCTTCTCTTATGTTCTTAAGTGACACAGAGTGTTGGACTGGATGGGCCACTGGCCTGATCCAACATGGCTTCTCTTAGGTTCTTATGTGACACAGAGTGTTGGACTGGATGGGCCACTGGCCTGATCCAACAGGGCTTCTCTTATGTTCTTAAGTGACACAGAGTGTTGGACTGGATGGGCCACTGGCCTGATCCAACGTGGCTTCTCTTATGTTCTTATGTGACACAGAGTGTTGGACTGGATGGGCCACTGGCCTGATCCAACAGGGCTTCTCTTATGTTCTTATGTGACACAGAGTGTTGGACTGGATGGGCCACTGGCCTGATCCAACAGGGCTTCTCTTATGTTCTTAAGTGACACAGAGTGTTGGACTGGATGGGCCACTGGCCTGATCCAACAGGGCTTCTCTTATGTTCTTAAGTGACACAGAGTGTTGGACTGGATGGGCCACTGGCCTGATCCAACATGGCTTCTCTTATGTTCTTATGTGACACAGAGTGTTGGACTGGATGGGCCACTGGCCTGATCCAACATGGCTTCTCTTATGTTCTTATGTGACACAGAGTGTTGGACTGGATGGGCCACTGGCCTGATCCAACAGGGCTTCTCTTATGTTCTTATGTGACACAGAGTGTTGGACTGGAGGGGCCACTGGCCTGATCCGACATGGCTTCTCTTATGTTCTTATGTGACACAGAGTGTTGGACTGGAGGGGCCACTGGCCTGATCCAACACGGCTTCTCTGATGTTCTTATGTGACACAGAGTGTTGGACTGGATGGGCCACTGGCCTGATCCAACATGGCTTCTCTTATGTTCTTATGTGACACAGAGTGTTGGACTGGATGGGCCACTGGCCTGATCCAACAGGGCTTCTCTTATGTTCTTATGAAGGACCTCAGCAGGGTAGAATATCGTAGAGCCCACCCTCCAAAGCAGCCATTTTCTCCAGGGGAACTGATCTTTGTCATATGAAGATTCCACGGATCTCCAGGCCCCACCTGGGAGACTGGCAACTCTAGTTCATGCCCTGCTGTTCAGGTATGCTGTATGCCACCAGCAAAGGGAAACCATTCCAAAAATATAGGGATATCTCTGCCCTCCAGTTTGGCAAGCAATCATTAAAGGAGAAGCTGCAGCAAAGTTCAGGTTTGTCCCTCTATCCTAGTACTACTCTTTGTGCATGTTTCCAATAGAAGAAGAAGTTATTGGATTTATATCCCATCCTATACTCCGAATCTAAGAGTCTCAGAGCAGCTCACAATCTTGTTTATTTTCTTTCCCCACAACAGACACTCTATGAGGTGGGTGGGGCTGAGAGGGCTCTCACAGCAGCTGCCCTTTCAAGGACAACTCCTGCAAGAGCGATGGCTGACCCAAGGCCATTCCAGCATGTGCAAGGGGAGGAGTGGGGTATCAAACCCAGTTCTCCCAGATAAGAGTCCGCACACTTAACCACTACACCAAACTGGCTCTCCTTCCCTCAGCATTTTTAAAAATAGTCTGAATTCCCAGAATTGTAGCTGTACATCCATTACATCACATGTTAAAAGGAGACAGGGGCACAAAGGAACAGAATTTGGGGTGAAATTGAAACTGCAGAAGTTATCTAAAGGATCTAAAACACTTTCCCCCTCCACATCCTCTCAAAGAATCGAGAAGACATTAGCTAGATTTGTATGAAACTTAAGTTTTTATTTGGGTTTCAGAAAAAGAATAATTATAAAGAGGTTCGAATAGTCAAGAAGGAAAACTGCTGTCAGCAGGATGAAAAATTATTCACCCAGCCTAGACCCAGGAAACGTTTAAGAAACACGAGTGCAGTGGTAATCTGGGCTCCCAGGAGGGGGGAGGGGGAGGGACAGTATGACAAGATGTATTCAGGGCAGACGACATGAAAGGAGCTCCTGCAGACCAAACTCTTTTCCTTCTGGGGCTGTGACTTCCATCTCCCACCCGCTCCTGAAAAATATAACTGCGATTCTTGCAGCGCTGCTTGGAAAACTGACAAAACCAGATGTCAGTTATGCAAGAACAGCCCTGGGACTGTTCCATCCCCACGCTCTTGAAATCGCTAGATAATAATTTCATGATGTGAACTTGGCTGTAGGCTCCTAAACAAAACAACACTCCTAAAACAAAGCCTTTTCCCCCACTAATCCTATGAGCTGTTCCTTAGAAGCGAGTCCTGCTGAGTACAATGGTACTAAATAGGCACCCCTGGAGTTAGAAGGCACAAGGAACCGGGAGCAAAGACAAATGCACGGATGGGAATGTTGCTTGCTTCCTCTTGTGTGTCCTAAGAACATAAGAGAAGCCACGTTGGATCAGGCCAATGGCCCATCCAATCCAACACTCTGGGTCACACAGTGGCCAAAAAAAACCCAGGTGCCATCAGAAGGTCCATCAGTGGGGCTAGAAGCCCTCCTACTGTGCCCACCCCCAAGCACCAAGAATACAGAGCATCACTGCCCTGGACATAAGAACACAAGAGAAGCCATATTGGATCAGGCCAATGGCCCATCCAGCCCAACACTCTGTGTCACATAAGAACATAAGAGAAGCCCTGTTGGATCAGGCCAATGGCCCATCCAATCCAACACTCTGTGTCACACTGTAGCCAAAAAACCCAGATGCCACAGGAGGACCACCAGTGGGATCAGGACACTAGATCTCCAGACACGAAAACTAGAGAAAAAAAACAGAGGACTGCACAGCTAACAACCTTATTTGTTATGGGGTGTTTGGGTTTTGAAAGATTTTAGCAAGATCTGGGGAACAGAGAAAGAGGGAGGGAGGGAGAGAGAGAGAAGAGAGAGAGAAGAGAAAGAGAGAGAAAGAGAGAGAGAGAAAGAGAGGAAAGAGAGAGAGAGAGAGAAAGAGAGAGGAAGGAAGGGAGGAAAGAAAGAAAGAAAGAAAGAAAGAAAGAAAGAAAGAAAGAAAGAAAGAAAGAAAGAAAGAAAGAAGAAGAAGAAAGAAAGAAAGAAAGAAAGAAAGAAAGAAGAAGGAAGAGGGGGAGGGGGAGGGAGGGAGGAAGGACTGGAATCCACTGCTGGGTTCTAAATAGCTTAGAATGACAAGAAGAACACACATAATTCTCAATACGACAGACTGTAACGAAAGTGCAGACAGGCCAAGATTCTGTATTACATTATTTCAAAGGGAAACAAAAAGGAATGAAGAGAATTCTGTGTCGTCTTGATAAGAAAAACCCTCAAGTTCAATTTGATTCTTATTGGAACATTTAAGGCCCAGCCGTCCCACACTCCCCCACACGACTGCTGCCTGGGTGCCCACAGGATTAAGATGTATCTGCAATCTTTTTTTCCCGTAATAACCGTGAGCTCAGTAGCCCCGAGAGACAAAATGAACGGCTGCAAACTCGGCCCAGCGATGAGGCTTTGATGCAGTTCCCCACCCCCACTCCCTAAAAATCCCAAGCCCAGATTGTACCGAGGAAGACCCACTTCCTGTCTTGCAATCCAGATCCCCAAATAAGTGACCGGCTATTCATAAGGCAGCATGTCAAAGCTGCACTTCTGTAGCATCAATAATGCCGTACAATAAAACCCGGCGCCCTCCGTCCGAATCAAAACATCCTGCCGCAAAGCACTGATAAATCAACTGTGTAAAGAGGCAACAGATGTTTCTAAAGTGGCCTCTAGCTCAGTTTGCCATTTCGAAGCGTTCCATTTCCCCATAAACTGTGCAATGCAGAGAGAGAGTGACATTTCCAGAGCTCAGAGGTTGCTAGAAAAACTGCCTCAATCCTGCACCAAAATCACAGTGTGTGCGGTGGGGGAGGGAGGGGGGTCAATTAATCCTCCACCATAAAAACAAGAGAATCCTTCTGCATAATGTTTATAGCAATATGGCAGGGAGGGGCAAGCAGGGCTTAATCCCTTCAATACACTGTTCAGATTACGAACTACAGAAACCGGCAGGTTAAGCGGTATCTTTTATCAGACCAACATCTGGTGTGGGGGGTGAGCTTTAGATAAGCACATGCGCAGCGGGTTTTTTGGGGGGGGGGGTGTCTGCCAAACTCTATGCTCAAGTCACACAGCAAATTTCACACGAATTTGCACAGGAGGACGAGAATCAACTCTCAAGCCAGTTTGGTGTTGTGGTTAAGTGTGCGGACTCTTATCTGGGAGAATCGGGTTTGATTCCCCACTCCTCCACTTGCACCTGCTGGAATGGCCTTGGGTCAGCCATAGCCCTGGCAGAGGTTGTCCTTGAAAGGGCAGCTGCGGTGAGAGCCCTCTCCAGCCCCACCCACCTCACAGGGTGTCTGTTGTGGGGGAGGAAGGTAAAGGAGATTGTGAGCCGCTCTGAGACTCTTCGGAGTGGAGGGTGAGATATAAATCCAATATCTTCATCTACCTCACAGGGTGTCTGTAGTGGGGGAGGAAGGGAAAGGAGATTGTGAGCCGCTCTGAGACTCTTCGGAGTGGAGGGCGGGATATAAATCCAATATCTTCATCTACCTCACAGGGTGTCTGTAGTGGGAGAGGAAGGGAAAGGAGATTGTGAGCCGCTCTGAGACTCTTCAGAGTGTAGGGCGGGATATAAATCCAATATTTTCATCTACCTCACAGGGTGTCTGTTTTGGGGAGGAAGGTAAAGGAGATTGTAAGCCGCTTTGAGACTCTTCGGAGTGGAGGGCGGGATATAAATCCAATATCTTCATCTACCTCACAGGGTGTCTGTAGTGGGGGAGGAAGGGAAAGGAGATTGTGAGCCGCTCTGAGACTCTTCAGAGTGTAGGGCGGGATATAAATCCAATATTTTCATCTACCTCACAGGGTGTCTGTTTTGGGGAGGAAGGTAAAGGAGATTGTAAGCCACTCTGAGACTCTTCGGAGTGGAGGGCGGGATATAAATCCAATATCTTCATCTACCTCACAGGGTGTCTGTAGTGGGGGAGGAAGGGAAAGGAGATTGTGAGTCGCTCTGAGACTCTTTGGAGTGGAGGGCGGGATATAAATCCAATATCTTCTTCAAGCGATTGTTTTATTCGTCTCTTATGGTGTTCATACACAGGAAATGGAATTCAGGGCACTCCCATTCATTTCAATGGAGCACGTGCGAAAGAACTTCTCCAGAGAGAGAGGCTTTGTTCCTGCAACGCTGGGGGAGGGAGACCACTCTGCTTGAAAAGGCATATATGGATTCCACTGAGCTCTCTGATGAAAGCCGACACGGTGCGGCGTTTAGACTATCGGCCAGGATTTGGAAGATACAAGTTCACATCCCCATGCTGTCACCAAGCCTGCTCAGTAGCCAGGCGGCAGGCAGCCTCTCTCAGGCTGACCTGCACTGCAGGATTGTTGTGAGGATGGTTCAGGGAAAGGGAAAGCATGTCTTAGATACACGCACGCAGGGGTGTCGAACTCATTTGTTATGAGGGCCGGATCTGACGTAAGAACATAAGAGAAGCCATGTTAGATCAGGCCAATGGCCCATCCAGTCCAACACTCTGTGTCACACAGTGGCCAAAAAATATATATATATATACACACTGTGGCTAATAGCCACTGATGGACCTCTGCTCCATATTTTTATCTAAACCCCTCTTGAAGGTGGCTATGCTTGTGGCCGCCACCACCTCCTGTGGCAGTGAATTCCACATGTTAATCACCCTTTGGGTGAAGAAGTACTTCCTTTTATCCGTTTTAACCTGACTGCTCAGCAATTTCATCGAATGCCCACGAGTTCTTGTATTGTGAGAAAGGGAGAAAAGTACTTCTTTCTCTACTTTCTCCATCCCATGCATAATCTTGTAAACCTGTATCATGTCACCCCGCAGTCGACGTTTCTCCAAGCTAAAGAGTCCCAAGCGTTTCAACCTTTCTTCATAGGGAAAGTGTTCCAGCCCTTTAATCATTCTATTTGCCCTTTTCTGGACTTTCTCCAATGCTATAATATCCTTTTTGAGGTGCGACGTAAGAAGAAGAATTGCAGATTTATACCCCGCCCTTCTCTCTGAATCAGAGTCTCAGAGTGGCTCACAATCTCCTTTATCTTCTCCCCCCCACAACAGACACCCTGTGAGGTGGGTGGGGCTGAGAGGGCTCTCACAGCACCTTCCCTTTCAAGGACAACTCCTGCGATAGCTATGGCCGTTCCAGCAGGTGCAAGTGGAGGAGTGGGGAATCAAACCCAGATAAGAGTCCATGCACTTAACCACTACACCAAACTGGCTCTCTTGTTGGGCCGGGCCATGAGATCTTGTTGGGCCAGGCCATGTCGGGTTGGGCTGAGCCATATCAGGCTGGGCCATGTGTGTGCCTATTTAAGATTAGGGAGCAGAGATATACATTTTTATAAAGAACACAAACACAAATATATATATTAGCCCTCGTTGATCTTAAAGACGCTTTCTTTGTATTTCTCCCATGGGATCCAGGTAACTGGGCAAAGGAAGGTCTGGCTCTTTCCTTCCTTCCCCAGGGAGAAAGAAGCAGATGACAGACAATTACTCGGGGGCCTGATAGGAGACCTCTGGGGGCCTAATTCATCCCCCAAACTGCGTGTTTGACAACCCTGCTCTAGAGCTCCTGGCTGATTCACTTGAAGGGTGGTGCTGGAAGAGAGTTTTATGGATACCACAGGCCACCAAAAAGACATGTAAGTGAGTTCTAGATCAAAGCAAGCTTGAACTCTCCCTAGAAGCTAAAATTACCAAAATGAAGCTATCATCATTTGGTCACATCGTGAAAAGGCAAGAGTCACTGGAAAAGACAATCGTGCTAGGAAAAGCTGAAGGCAGGAGGAAAAGAGAAAGAGCCAGCCTGAGATGGATGGCCTCAACCAAGGCAGCCATGACCCTCAGTTTGCAGTGAGCACAGATTGCCAATGCCCAGGGCTTTTTTTTGAGCAGGAAAGCACAGGAACGCAGTTCCAGCGGGCTTGGCATCAGGGGGTGTGGCCTAATATGCAAATGAGGCTCTGCTAGGCTTTTTCTACAAAAAGCCCTCTGCTAAACAATGGTGATGTCAGGGGTGTGGCCTAATATGAAAATGAGTTCCTGCTGGGCTTTTTGTACAAAAAAGGCCCTGCCAATGACAGAATGTTTCGGAGGCCATTGATCCCTAAGGCTGCCATGAGTCAAGAGTGACCTGATGATGCTTAACAAACACACAGTAAGAAGCCCCGTGGCGCAGAGCGGTAAAGCTGCAGTACTGCAGTCGGAGCCCTCTGCTCACGACCTGAGTTCGGTCCTGGCGGAAGCTGGGCTCATGTAGCCAGCTCCAGGTTGACTCAGCCTTCCATCCTTCTGAGGTCGGTAAAATAAGGACCCAGCTTGCTGCGTAGATGACTGGGGAAGGCAATGGCAAACCACCCCGTAAAAAGTCTCCAGCGAAAACGTCGTAATGAGACGTCGACCCAGAGTCAGAAATGACTGGTGCTTGCAAAGGGGACTACTTTTACTTTTATCTTTTAACAAACACACACAGAGCTCCTTGAAGGATGGGGGAGATTTTAAAAAGTCTACTTAGACCTCCATGAAAATTCAGTTATTCCACCCAGCTGTGCATCTGCTGCCCTGCCACAATCGACTTCCATGATGCCACTGACCTGGCCACGTGAATCCACGGCAAGGTCACCTTGAGGCTAGACTACTGTAACGTACAGTACGGGTTTCCAATCGCTGCGGATGCACCGAAGCAGGGGGACAGAAAGCATGCGGCCCGCCCAAAGCAGTCGACGCTGCCAGCTGCTCTGGAGAGCTTATTCTGCCGCTCGGTTACAGTGGGACAAAGCGACTCATTCAGCTCTAGAAGTCATAACAAATGAGCTCACGGGAAAGGGACTTCTCAGGCCTGTCTGGGAAGCAGATCTGTTCTTGACAGAAGCGGAGTTGGGGGTTGGGGGGTGGATAATAAAAACCATCTAAAGTGCAAGCACTAATCCCCAGTTCCACACAGGGGGCCCCATCTGTCTCCGCTGCCTATAAAAGTCTTACAAGAGAGGAACTGGAACGGGCACTACCCTGGCATAAGGCCATGCGCGTGCCAGGTCACAGGGCAACCGAAAGGCACCATCCACACAGGGGTATCTGGCACAGCAAGAGAATCGACACTATTAATCCTCGCGGCCCTCTGTCTGCTACCGCAAGACTCCCGATACACCCCACAGAGGTTGCGGCATGCAGCCCCGTAGCCAGAAACTTTTGGCTGGGGGGGCCCAGGGCATAAGATTTTGGGTGGAAGGGCCGTGGAGTCTTGGCTGCTTTTTCCAGCGGCCAGCTGCCCGGCCCCAGCTCGCTTGCTCTCATGCTCTTGGGGGTGGGAAGAGCCTGGGGGGAGCGGCAGCAGCAAAAATGGGGCTGCAGGGAGAGTGGGGGAGGCAGGGTAGAGCCCGGGGAGAGAGCCAGCGGCGAAAACAGGGCCCTTGGGGAGAGTGGGGGAGGCAGGGAAGAGCCTGGGGAGAGTGGCAGCAGCGAAAACGGGGCCCTTGGGGAGAGCGGGAGAGGCAGGGAAGAGCTCGGGGAGAGCGGCAGCGGCAAAAATAGGGCCCTTTGGGAGAGCAGGGGAGACAGGGAAGAACCCGGGGAGAGTGGCAGCGGCGAAAACGGGCTTTGGGGAGACCAGGGGAGGCAAGAACAGGGTGGGAAGAGCCCGGGGAGAGCAGCGTCATGAAAATGGGGGAATGAGTAGCAGGGAAAGGAGGGGCCATACAGGAGGAAGGGGGGGTTGGGTGGAGGGGCCGGGCCCCCCCAATGGTTACAGGCCTGGCGGCACAGAGGATAGAGCTGCTGGAATTGTGCATCAGCCAGAGAGAGCAAGAGGACAGCCAAATAAACCGTCACACACACACTAGCAGGCCTTGGTCAACTCCCTCACAAAGCTTAAGCCCAGCCTCATGTTGCTACGGTGCCAGGAGAAAAGACAACTATTTATTTTATTTTATTTTTATTTATTTATTTTATTTTATTTTATTTCTATCCCGCCCTCCCCACCGAAGGCAGCCTCAGGGCGGCTCACAGGTTGGGGGTCAAACAATGAACGAACAAGATAAAACAGCCATAAAACATAAAAACTATTATTAAAACGTGAATATCAATAGGTGCTGGTACAGTAGTTCATACAGACCGTTAAGATTTCGATGGTAGCGATATAACTGGATGGTCGGTATTAGGTGTTCCAAAGGGACCCCAGATCGCCAGAGCGTGGTAAGAAATCCAGAGTGACGTTTAAGTTTCTGGTTTATGGGCCTAATCCGCTGCTGTAGAAGTTACTATTATAGGAAAGCGTGGTGGAAGAGTGCCGTTTTACAGGCCCTGCAGAACTGTGGAAGCTCTCGCAGGGCCCTAACCACCTCCGGCAACTCATTCCACCAGCTAGGGGCAGCAACGGAAAAGGCCCTGACTCTAGTTGACTGGAGCCTAACTTCCCTGATGCTGGGAACTGTCAACAGGTTTTGAGACCCGGACCAAAGTGCTCGCTGGGGCTAGGCTTGCCAATCCCCAGGTTCCAGCGGGGGTTCTTCCGCTTTCCCAGGCTCCTTCCCGCCCCCAGTCAGCTGGCTGGTGGGGGGAAGCCCCGCCCTCAGAGGACCAAGTGCCTTTGCACCTCCGGAGGCTTCAGTCTCCGATTGAAAGGCTTCCTCTTGGGATGGTGTGTCTGTGTTACTTTGGAGAAGTTGGCAGCAACTCTTGAGTAGAGAGGCCAATCCCTCGTTTCAGAGTTGCTAGAAATGCGGCGGGGGGGGGGACAGGGAAACGTCTCCTGAGCACTTCATTATTCCCTATGTGGAGATTGATTCTCATAGGGTATAATGGGGAATTGATCTGGAGGTTTTGGGGGCTCTGGGGGAGCTGTTTTTGGAGGTAGAGGCACCAAATTTTCAGTATAGTACTTAGTGCCTCTCCCCAAAGTGCCCCCTGTTTCAAAACGATTTTACCAGGGGGTCCAATTCTATGAGCCCCAAAAAAGGTGCCCCTATCCTTCATTATTTCCTATGGAAGGAAGACATTTAAAAAGGTGTGCTGTCCCTTTAAATGTGATGGCCAGAACTCCCTTTGGAGTTCAATTATGCTTGTCAAACCCTTGTTCCTGGCTCCGCCCTCAATGTCTCCTAGCTCCACCCCCAAAGTCTCCTGGCTCCACCCCCAAAGTCCCCAGATATTTCTTGAATTGGACTTGGCCACCCTAGCTGGGGCATATACAGGGAAAGGCAGACCCCAAGGTATGAAGGACTAGAAGGCTGCTGTGGATGGACGGCGTCTCTGAGAAACGCAGCACCCAACAGAGGAAACAGGCTCTCCAATCACCCTCTGCCACCTTATAGCGAGAGAGAAAACACACATAATCAGCCAGTGGATTTGGGGTGTAATGCTGCAATGCACACCCGGCCTCAGCAACAGGAGATTATGATCTTCAGGCTTAAAAACCAGGCGCTATTATTTCTAAAGCCCCCCAAAGCGCTTATGTTTTAGTTATCCTTCAGGAGATTTGCAGCGTTTCATTAGCTTAGCCTAAAGCCAGATCCTCAAAGCGGGGGTCATGATTATACGAAGCCTAAAACTCTTCCATGTCTCTCTGTACGTTGTCGCCTCTGAGTAAACCAAATGATATACGGTGCTCTTGTAGTAAAAAGTCAAAGACAGTGGCTTCTTGTTCTCTCTTCCTAGTTTGGTGTAGTGGTTAAGTGTGTGGACTCTTATCTGGGAGAACTGGGTTTGATTCCCCACTCCTCCACTTGCACCTGCTGGCATGGCCTTGGGTCAGCCATAGCTCTGGCAGAGGTTGTCCTTGAAAGGGCAGCTGCTGTGAGAGCCCTCTCAGCCCCACCCACCTCACAGGGTGTCTGTTGTGGGGGAGGAAGGTAAAGGAGATTGTGAGCCGCTCTGAGACTCTTTGGAGTGGAGGGCGGGATATAAATCCAATATCTTCTTCTTCTACTGCTGGAAGGATCTATCAGCCATTCTTGATCAATTCCGTAGGGCCTGCGAGACAACCCTTTTCCAGCTGGCCTTCGCTTAATGTGGATTTTAGTCTACTGCATACGGCCATCGTAAACTACCGAGGAGAACACTTAGAACATAGCACTGTCAATGTTAGTTTTAATTTTGATGGTTTTAATTATAAGGGTTTTAATTAGTAAATTATATATTGTACTGAGATAATGTTTTATATTGTAATTTCGTATTTGTTATATGTTGTGAGCCGCCCTGAGCCTGCTTCAATGGGGAGGGCGGATATAAATAAAATATTATTATTAATTATTATTATTATTCAAGTGTGCAGTGGAATAAAATGGACAGAGCACAGTCACAGCACTGCTCCAAAAATCAGATATAGTAGTTCTAGGGCAGGAATCAAACGATGGAATGGGCAGGGCTTTTTTGTTGCAGGAACTCCTTCGCATATTAGGCCACACCCCTCTAATGCAGCCAATCCTCCGAGAGCTTACAGGGCTTTTAGTACAGGGCCCACTGTAAGCTCTTGGAGGGTTGGCTACACCAAGGGGTTGTGGCCTGATATGCAAAGGAAGTCCTGCTCCAAAAAAAGCTCTGGGAATAGGGTTGGCAAAGGCAGCTTTTAATTATAAAAGCTGCTATGCAACTGTTGTCCCACCTACACGTTTACCGCAGATTTGAGTTTTTAAAAATTCAAGCTAAAGATCACCTAGTTGAATTCAGTTCTCTTGTACAGCACCCACCAGCAATAGAGCTCCCTGCCCCACTCGCCATGAGGCCTAAATGTTCCCTGAATCAATTATTGCATTAAAATGTTCGTTCCAAGCGCTCCTGCTTAAAGCTGCCACAAGAGAATACAAACTGAGGTTTTAAGAGGAGATGTTTTGGACACCTGTGACCTTCAACAAATGTTCTACTGGTTGAGGATGGCGACCTCTGGTGGCCAGTTCCAGGAAAATGCCGCAATCCAGGCCCTGTCCAGACAAAGTCTTTGCAAGCTGGATCCAAATAGGCAGCCATGTTGGTCTGAAGTAGTAGAACAAAATAGGAGTCAATTGCACCTTTAAGACCAGGGACGGTGTAGAGTGGTAGAGCATCTGCTTGGGAAGCAGAAGGTCCCAAGTTCAATCCCCAGCATCTCCAACTAAAAAGGGTCCAGGCAAATAAGTGTGAAAAACCTCAGCTTGAGACCCTGGAGAGCCGCTGCCAGTCTGAGGAGACAATACTGACTTTGATGGACCGAGGGTCTGATTTAGTATAAGGCAGCTTCATATGTTCATATTCAGAACGCAAGCTTTCGTGTGCAGGCACACTTCTTCAGATGAGGAATGAGGTACAGTAAGCAGAGACACATATAGCTGGTGGGGTTTGGAATGCCAAGTGGTACAAAGTGAAAATCCAATAGCAGAATAGTAAAATTAACAAATTCAGAATACCTTTGATCTGTGTTGCATTCGCGTGAGAAACCATAAAACAGTAACATGTCAGAATGTGAGAAATTATATATATAGATATAATTTTTTGGGCCACTGTGTGACACAGAGTGTTGGACTGGATGGGCCATTGGTCTGATCCAACAGGGCTTCTCTTCTGTTCTTATGTGACACAGAGTGTTGGACTGGATAGGCCATTGGCCTGATCCAACATGGCTTCTCTCCTGTTCTTATGTGACACAGAGTGTAGGACTGGATGGGCCATTGACCTGATCCAACATGGCTTCTCTTATGTTCTTATGTGACATAGAGTGTTGGGCTGGATGGGCCATTGGCCTGATCCAACATGGCTTCTCTCCTGTTCTTATGTGACACAGAGTGTTGGACTGGATGGGCCATTGGCCTGATCGAACGTGACTTCTCTTATGTTCTTATGCCTGTTAATTATTCTATTGCTAATAAACCTGAGTCAAAAAGAAGGCATTTCTTTCCCAGAAGTTTTTCCTGTCCAACTAATTTAACTTTTAACATGTAACATAAATATATGCATCATTCTAGTTTGCCCTTAGGAAATGTCTAGAAAAACTAGAATGATGTATATATTTATGTTACATGTTCAAAGGCAAATTAGTTGGACAGGAAAAACTTCTGGGAAAGAAATGCCTTTTTTTGACCCAGGTTTATTAGCAATAGAATAATTAACAGACATTCTCACATTCTGACATGTTACTGTTTTATGGTTTCCCACGCGAATGCAACACAGATCAAAGGTTTTCTGAATTTGTTAATTTTACTATTCTGCTATTCGATTTTCACTTTGTACCACTCGGCATTCCAAACCCCACCAGCTATATGTGTCTCTTCTTACTGTACCTCATTCCTCATCTGAAGAAGTGTGCATGCACACAAAAGCTTAAGTTCTGTATAAAACTATGCTGGTCTTAAAGGTGCAATTTGACTCCTACTTTGCAAGATGTTTTCAACGCAGTGCTATTTCTATTCTGCGTCTGGCCCTTTCAGTAAGGATGAGTGGGAGGAAGAAAGCAGGAACCGCAGAAGCAGCATCCAGAAGAAACAAATCAACCTGAAAGTTATTTCTACAAAAACGCACAGGGATCCTAAATTAGTTTTTCTTTCCCTATAAAGAGAATCTCCTGTAAATTAATATACTAAGATATCAAATGGAACTGCCCTGTAAAAAAAACAAACCCAAGAGTTTAATCCTCTCCCCACTGCAGCAATTGTAAAACCCTGCATTCATCATACTACAGATAGGAAATATTCAATTATACAAACATACACACACACTCGTAATTTAAGATAAATCGCCTGGGGTTGATGGTGCAGAATTTGACATGTTTCACGTGCCCATTTGTCATGGTCTAATCCTGAAAGAGCCCCGTGGCGCAGAGTGTTAAAGCTGCAGTTCTGCAGTCCTAAGCTCTGCTCACGACCTGAGTTCGATCCCCGGCGGAAGCTGGGTTTTCAGGTAGCCGGCTTGAGGTTGACTCAGCCTTCCATCCTTCCGAGGTCAGTAAAATGAGTCCCCAGCTTGCTGGAGGGAACGTGTAAATGACCGGGGAAGGCAATGGCAAACCACCCCTTAAAAAGTCTGCCGTGAAAATGTTGTGAAAGCAACGTCACTCCAGAGTCAGAAACGACTGGTGCTTGCACAGGGGACCTTTCCTTTCCATCCTGAATACACCTGGTTGAAAAATTAACATTTCAGTTCACTACAGTCGATTTGGAGCCTTGCAGAGTAGTCCTATGCAATGTTACTCCAGTCTAAATTCACTGCTTCAGATTGCACTAAATTCACTGCTTCAGATTGCACAGCAAAAGTACTCCTGGATGGGTTAATGATTGTTACACTAAGACTGAGATAGCGTAATAGTTTTAAACTGATAAATGTATTATGGTTTTATATGTTTTATGGAATTGATTGTTTTTATGATACTGTAAGCCGTCCTGAGTCCGCTTGTGGAGAGGGCGGGATATAAATGCAAAGTAATAAATAAATAAATAAATAAACTGTGCAATTAACAATGATTATGTTTGGGAGACCTTTCGCAGTGCAATCCTATGCAGTTAGTCCAGTGGGTTTTGCAGAGCTAATCCAGTCTAGGATTGCACCGCTAGACTCCAAAATTCTTTGGACATACACATGTCTGATAACCTGAGTTCTTGCTCATTCACAAAATGCAGCCATTCCTGGAGAAAGCCAACTTTCTCCCAGTGGCTGCCAGGGGCCATGGCACAGTGGGACAGTATCTGCTTGGCATGCAGAAGGTCCCAGGTTCAATCCCCAACATCTCCAGTTAAAAGGACCAGGCAGGAGGTGATGAGAAAGACCTCTGCCTGAGACCCTGGAAAGCCGCTGCCAGTCTGAGTAGACAATACTGATCTTAATGGACCAAGGGTCTGACTCAGTATGAGGCAGATACGTGTGTTCTGGGGAGGGGAAGTGGCTCAGTGGTGGAGCATCTGCTTGGTATGTGGAAGGTCCCAGGTTCAATCCCCAGCATCTCCAGTTAAAAGGACCAGGCAGGAGGTGATGGGAAGGGCCTCAGCCTGAGATCCTGGAGAGCCATGAAGTGGAGCTGTGGCTCAGTAGTAGAGCCTCTGCTTGGTAAGCAGAAGGTCCCAGGTTCAATCCCCAGCATCTCCTGTTAAAAGGACGAGGCAGGAGGTGATGAGAAAGACCTCTTTGCCTGAGATCCTGGAGAGCCGCTGCCAGTCTGAGTAGACAATACTGACCTTGATGGACCAAGAGTCTGATTCAGGATAAGGCAGTTTAGTGTCTGTTCACATACACCTTGGTGACATCCACAATCGACTAACATGCTGCATGCAGAGCTGTCCTTGACAACTGTTTGAAAACCAGGGTTGGTAGACATGCCCTAGGTAGACAGGAACATCACTATCCAATGTATTTCTCTTTTAGCTGCATTGACATATTCAGATAGGGATACCGGCTGTTTACCTCATTTACATATACTAAACCCACCTTCCGCTATATTTTAATGTATTCTAATGGGCAAACTATATGTAGGTTACCCGTTAAAAGGTAAATTAGTTGGATGGGGGAAACTTCTGAGAAAGAAATGCCCTCTTTTTGGCCCAGGCTTATAACAATAGACGTTGTTAACAGACGTTCGCACAATTTGACACGTTACTGTTTTATTGGTTTCTCACGCTCATGCTACCCAGATCAAAGGTTTGCTCAGTTTGTCAATTTTACTATTCTGTCATTGGATCTTTGATTTGTACCATGTTGCATTCTAAACCACTGCCTATCAGCTATATGTAGCTCTGCTCACTGTACCTGATTCCTCGTCTGAAGAAGTGTGCTTGGAGCACACAAAAGCTTAAAGTCTGAATAAAACTTTGTTGGTCTTAAAGGTGAAACTTGACTCCTACTTTGTTTCACATTAAGCCACTGTTCTTGCGAATGCCTTGGCTCCATATTTGATTCCCAGCTGAATTCAGGGTGCTGGTTTGGACCTTTCAGACCCTATAAAACTTGGCTCCAGAGTGTCCAAAGACCGGCCTCCACCTCTAACAATCTGCTATGGGAACCAGCAGCAGCTGAGGCTAGGTTTTCAGAGGACTGATGAGGGATGGTGCTTGCCCTTCAGACTTCCTGTTGTTCTGAGCGCTGTTATCTGTTCTGAATGGGTTTTTGGTTTTTATCGACTACACTGGAACAGGTTTATCTGATTTCAACTTGCAAGTCCGTGGATGGAAAGGCAGCTGATAAATAATCTAAAATAAACAAAACCAACTACTGGTGAAGGCTACAGTTGTGTGTTCAGAACTGCCTGATAAAAAGTGGGTTTTTCATTAATGCAAACCAAAAATACCTAAATGGCACCAACGATGCAAACAAGCTGAAACGGGGCAAAGGAGGTGACCTTTTCTGTCTTCTCCCTGCACATCCTATGAAGAACTGATCCAGCCAGGAGGCAGCAAAAGTCGGACTTGCCAGATCAGACCAGCACCACCTAATTCTTGGGTGCCAGCAAGCGAGGCATGAGGTCATCTCCAGTTTATGTCCAGTATCCGGAACTGGAGTATCGAGCCTCACAGTAAAAGTCCCCATATAATAGTCACTGGTAAGTATCAGTGGAACTTCAGAACTCCCTCAGCTGGCTTGGAGAAGACAACTGTCTCTTTAAATCTTTCTTATCATCAGTGGCTATTAGCCACAGTGTGTGAACATATATAAATTATTGGCCACTGTGTGATACAGAGTGTTGGACTGGATGGGCCGTTGGCCTGATCCAACATGGCTTCTCTTATGTTCTTCTGTGACACAGAGTGTCAGACTGAATGGGCCATTGGCCTGATCCAACAGGGCTTCTCTTATGTTCTTCTGTGACACAGAGTGTTGGACTGGATGGGCCATTGGCCTGATCCAACAGGGCTTCTCTTATGTTCTTACATGAGACAGTGTGTTGGACTGGATGGGCCATTGGCCTGATCCAACATGGCTTCTCTTATGTTCTTATGTTCTTAAATCACTTCTCCAAGCCAAGCCTGCTAGCAGCTTGGAGAATGCATTTAAAGTTGCTTTCCTTCCATCTCTCCCCCCTCCTCTCCCCCCAGTCTATTTTCCTTCCTTCCTTCCTTCCTTCCTTCCTTCCTTCCTTCCTTCCTTCCTTCCTTCCTTCCTTCCTTCCTTCCTTCCTTTTCTCAAAACATTTGATGTTCATGCCTTGCGACTCTCAAACATCTGATGATTATTTTATGTGGCTCTTACGTTAAGCAAGTTTGGCCAGCCCTATTCTATCGGGTTCTTCCACCAGTGGGTGAAGCTTTCTGCTTTATTTTGCATACCCCCAATAACAGTTAGTGGCTCTCTTCCTCGGTTCTGCTGCTGTTTGTTTATGTGTTTCTATTGAATTATTTTATAATTTTAAATGTTGATTCCCCCCCCCCCATCATTCAAATGCTTTCATGCTTGCTGCCTTGAGGACCCCGATCAGGTGAAAAGATTAAGTTAAATAAATAAATAACTGGCCCATTCAGTGTCCAAAATCCATCACTCTGGTCTGACAGTAAAGACAGCTCTGTCAGCATTTATTTTGAGAAATAACCATTTTTGTGGCCACATGTTTTTTTAAAAGTGAAATCCATTGGGGAGGGACGGTGGCTCAGTAGTAGAGCATCTGCTTGGGAAGCAGAAGGTCCCAGGTTCAATCCCTGGCATCTCCAAAAAAGGGTCCAGGCAAATAGGTGTGAAAAACCTCCGCTTGAGACCCTGGAGAGCCGCTGCCAGTCTGAGAAGACAATACTGACTTTGATGGACCAAAGGTCTGATTCAGTATAAGGCAGCTTCATATGGGGAGGGACGGTGGCTCAGTGGTAGAGCATCTGCTTGGGAAGCAGAAGGTCCCAGGTTCAATCCCTGGCATCTCCAGCTAAAAAGGGTCCAGGCAAATAGGTGTGAAAAACCTCCGCTTGAGACCCTGGAGAGCCGCTGCCAGTCTGAGAAGACAATACTGACTTTGATGGACCAAAGGTCTGATTCAGTATAAGGCAGCTTCATATGTTCTAGGGAGGGACGGTGGCTCAGTGGTAGAGCATCTGCTTGGGAAGCAGAAGGTCCCAGGTTCAATCCCTGGCATCTCCAGCTAAAAAGGGTCCAGGCAAATAGGTGTGAAAAACCTCCGCTTGAGACCCTGCAGAGCCGCTGCCAGTCTGAGAAGACAAGACTGACTTTGACAATACTGAGAAGACAATACTGACTGGTCTGATTCAGTATAAGACAGCTTCATATGTTCATATGCTTCATATGTTCACAGTCACCTCGATCGGGAGGCTTGAATTTTGTTACGCTCTATCAAAGGACTGCAAAGGAGAGCAGGTGTCAACCCAAAGCACAGCTTTAAAAAAAAAACAAAGAAGGGATCCTTGAATGAAATGCCTGGCTGCACCCCAGAACTGTCAGGTGATGTCTTTGAACTACCTCTGAGTCTCGGCTGCCTTGTCTGTAGTAACACCAAACATGGCGGCAACACGGTATATAACAGCAGAAGAACAACCAGCGACCGTGTACAAGCCACACAGTAAAGAAATATAAATAATATGAAGTCTCTCTTTGTTGTCTCTGTGCGTTTTAAGATAATACCAAGTAACACAGCATACAAAAATATCACAAAGGGAAAGGACCCACAAAACTCAAGATTCAAATGTCCAGAAGCTGCTCAGTCTTTCAGTCCTCTTGTTCAATTCTCTGTGGTATCCAACCTCCTTGAGTCCAGGCTGTTGTGGGTTCTTTTCCTTTGTGATATTTTTGTATGCTGTGTATTTGGTATTATCTTAAAACTAACAAAGGCAACAAAGAGAGACTTTATATTATTTATATTTCTTTATTGTGTGGTTTGTAGACACTTGCCCTGCCTGTAGTGGCTGCTTCATCCTGACAGATCGTTGGAACATCAGCTCTTGACTAATATTATCGAGAAGGATTCTGTGTAAAATGCCTTGAAAGCTTTATGATGATACGCAGGATATAACTTTTGAAACCACTAAAGTTAGATTTATTGAGCCCACTTCTGATCGGGAATTTTAAACGGCTCTGCTTAAGATAAATAAACCGTAACAGCCTTATGAACAGCTGCGAATATTACGGCAGAATAAATATTACAGGCATATTAAAAAAAAATCCATGGCATAGCTTTTCACAGCACTCATTTTAGATACGATACAGGGTAGATTGTCCCAAGTGACCAACAAGTAGAACCATTTGCGGGGGAATTAATTCACAGATAAGGCCATTTTCTGCTTCTGTCTACTGTAATGTTTCCCCCAAGAGAAGCCAAAAGGAGGGAGACCACGAAGGCAAAAATAAGCCAGATCTCAAATGCTTCCTGTTTTATCTTTAAATAAGCCATGAAGAAAAGTCAGAACACTCACCGAATTTTCAGCTGGCTGTAATGGATTACAAGGCCCAGTTTCCACTGGGGTCCCCATGCCGCCCCTTAGGAAGCAGAATCCAAAAGGAAGAAAGCTCTCCACCTGAACGCTGCGACTGGAAAGATGTAATAATGCTGCAGCGACAAACTACAGTTCATGTTCGTTCTTTGGCGGAGATGTCTTCTTAAATCACCTGCAGGGAACAATAGAGAAAGAAGGGGACCATAAAATGAAATTGCTCTCAGAAGTCAGAGTTGGGGCGGGAGCTGTGGCTCCACAGTCAAGCGCATTTTTGTTTTAAACAGACCTCCAGACCCACCCAGCCCTCAATTTAAACGCAAATGGTGGGCTCATACAGGGCCTTTTTTGCAGCAGGAACTCCTTTGCATATTAGGCCACACCTCCCTGATGAAGCCAATCCTCCAAGAGCTTACAGGGCTCTTAGTACACGGCCTACTGTAAGCTCCAGGAGGATTGGCTATACCAGGGGGGGTGGCCTAATATGCAAAGGAGTTCCGGCTACAAAAAAAAGCCCAAACATATAGGAGTTCCCCACCTCCTTGTCCAATACAGAAGAACATCAGGGGTCCCAATGTGGATCAGACCAGAGGTCCATCTACGTAGTTCAGCTTCCTGCGGACAACCAATACAAGATAACCACTGGAAGCAATAAAACTTTCACGCAAAGCGTGTAAATATGAGTTTTTAGTGAAGTAAAACAAAAACAAAACTAAGGAATGCTGAACTGAGCCGGTAGCAGCAAATTAGAGCATGCGTGGATCCATGTTGTAAGGAGCAGAGAAGAAGAAGAAGATATTGGATTTATATCCCGCCCTCCACTCTGAAGAGTCTCAGAGCGGCTCACAATCTCCTTTCCCTTCCTCCCCCACAACAGACACCCTGTGAGGTAGATGAAGATATTGGATTTATATCCCACCCTCCACTCCGAAGAGTCTGAGAGCGGCTCACAATCTCCTTTACCTTCCTCCCCCACAACAGACACCCTGTGAGGTGGGTGGGGGTGGAGAGGGCTCTCACAGCAGCTGCCCTTTCAAGGACAACCTCTGCCAGAGCTATGGCTGACCCAAGGCCATGCCAGCAGGTGCAAGTGGAGGAGTGGGGAATCAAACCCAGTTCTCCCAGATAAGAGTCCGCATGCTTCACCACTACACCAAACTGGCTCTCTCAAGGACAACCTCTGCCAGAGCTATGGCTGACCCAAGGCCATTCCAGCAGGTGCAAGTGGAGGACGGGGGAATCAAACCCGGTTCTCCCAGATAAGAGTCCACGCACTTAACCAATACACCAAACTGGCTCTCTCCGTGGCTCCATGTAACGTCGGGAGAAAGAGGCTGAAGAAGAGCTATTGAAACTGTGAGGAGTCCTTTTAAAAGCGGTTCCTTATTCTCTCTGTACCATCATGAGTGGAACACTAAGAATTTGAAGACTTCACCCACGTCTTCATTAAGTCCTATTTGAAGAGGCTATCGTTCTTTGTGACTGTTGAGAGACTTTGTGGGGAAAATTTCAAGAATGTTCAGTGTTCCTTAGTTTTGTTTTACTTCACTAAAAATGCATATTTACACGCTTTGCGTGAAAGTTTTATTGTTTCTGGTGGTTATCTTATATTGCTTATCTTCACACCCACTCCAGTTGTATTGACTATTCCCGTGGACAACCAGCTGTCATAGAGGGCCAACAAATAGGGCACAGAGGTCGAGACCTTCCCCTGATGTTGCCTCCTCCAGCTACTGGTATTCAGAGATTAACTGCTCCTGAGCTTGGAGGATTCTTTTACTCATCATTGCTTTTGATCCAAAGCCTCTTCTGGGACGAAGGAAAACTTTCTCTTTCAGTCTAACCTACCTCAAAGGACTGGTTTGAGATAAAACGAGAGGGAGAATATATTGGCCACTGTGTGACACAGAGTGTTGGACTGGATGGGCCATTGGCCTGATCCAACATGGCTTCTCTGATGTTCTTATGTGACACAGAGTGTTGGACTGGATGGGCCATTGGCCTGATCCAACATGGCTTCTCTTCTGTTCTTATGTGATACAGAGTGTTGGACTGGATGGGCCATTGGCCTGATCCAATATGGCTTCTCTTATGTTCTTAACAACGTGGACTATCTCCTGAGCGCCTCAGAGGACAGGTGCAATAAATATGTGACCAGGTTTGCAGTCCGTTCATGTTTGTTCTGTTAAATGATAAATCAAAGAAAAGAGAATGAGCAGTTCACTTCCATAAGGAAATCTATTTCTTCAGGGATAGAGGCTCTGTACTTTTGACTCTACAGAACTGTTATTTCCACACCAAGAAAAAAACCTTCATGAATGCTATTAAACAGGATTAGAATTTACACCCCACCCTACTCTCTGAATCAGAGTCTCAGAGTAGCATACAATTTCCTTTACCTTCCTCCCCTACAACAGACATCCTGTGAGGTGGGTGGGGCTGAGAGAGCTCTGACAGAAGCTGCCCTTTCAAGGACAACTCCTGGAATAGCTATGACTGACCGAAGGCCATTCCAGCAGCTGCAAGCAGAGGAGTGAGGAATCAAACCCGGTTCTCCCAGATAAGAGTCCGCACACTTAACCACTACACCAAACTGGCTCCTTAGAAAGATGATTGTTACATTCAAATGAACTCTTTACCTGTTCTTTTAGTTATTGATTTGATTTTCAACTTGCCTTTCCTCCAACAGATCTTAGTATGTACATAGCTTCTCTTTCTCTCCCCATTTATTTTCACATTAATCCTGCAGAGCAGATCAAATTTAGAAATAATGACTAGCCCAAGGCCACTGCAAGCCTGTTCTGGAATTAAAAAGTCCTCTAGCATTTCCAAAATTAACAATATTTTATTCCAGCATAAACCTCCATGGATTACAGCCCATTTTCTAGATGCTGAGAATGGAGAGATGGTCACTTCACCTCCATTGTACATATGCTGACATTACCTGCAGCGGCTGCCTAGTAAGAATCCACACAATGCCTCAAATCAGCAAGCTCCCATCCCCAAAGGATTAGGATGAAATAAAATTTAGGTAAGTCTTTCAGACCTCCACAAGATTCCTAACTATTTCTGCTAAAACAGATGAACATGGCTTCTCCACTGGAAAGAGTCTTGTGGCAGATTAAAGGCTAACAAAATATTCCTTCTAAATATTCCTCTGATGAGATGAAACTTCTCTCTGGAAAAGTCACACACACAAGTCCAGAAAAGGTATCAACTTTTTGAACCCCACCCCTCACTTTTAATTTTCTGAAAAGTAAAATGCTTGGAATGATAACTAGCTAGTTAGATGACAAACACAGAGAGAAAGAGAAAGTAGGTAGATAGATAGATAGATAGATAGATAGATAGATAGATAGATAGATAGATAGATAGATAGATAGATAGATAGATAGATAGATGGATGGATGATTGATAGATAGATAGATAGATAGATAGATAGATAGATAGATAGATAGATAGATAGATAGATAGATAGATAGATGATGGATGGATGGATGGATGGATGGATGGATGGATGGATGGATGGATGGATGCCAGGGGCACTTCCTTAGATACATGTGCATGCATACAAAAGCGTATACCTTGAATAAAACTTTGGTGGTCTTCAAAGTGCCCTTGGACTCCAACTTTGTTCCGCTGCTTCAGAGCAACATGGCCGCCCACCCGAATCTAGACAGACAAGACAAGACAGACAGACAGAGTCAGCTTACGTAGTGGTTAGAAAGTGTCAGACAGGGATCTGAGAGATTCAGCTTCCAATCCCCCCTCTGCCCTGGAATCCTGCTGGGTGACCTTGGGCCAGTCGCTTTCTCACAGCCTAACCCACCTCAGAGGGTTGTTGTGAGGATCCAAGGGAGATGAGGAAGATGAAGAAAGCGGAGTGCCAATGCAGCCCCCAGACCTCTCATGGTGAAGCAGCCCCCCTATACCAGGGGCGGCCAAATTTGCTTAAAGTAAAAGCCACATCGAACAAAAGTCAGACGTTTGAGAGCTGCGAGACATGAATGTAAGATGTTTGAGAGCTGTACGGAAGGAGGAAGGAAGGAAGGAAGGAAGGAAGGAAGGAAGGAAGGAAGGAAGGAAGGAAGGAAGGAAGGAAGGAAGGAAGGAAGGAAGGAAGGAAGGAAGGAAAATATATGGGAGGGAGAGGTGGAAAGAAAGCAACTTTAACTTACGGCAGGAGGAAGGAAGGAAGGAAGGAAGGAAGGAAGGAAGGAAGGAAGGAAGGAAGGAAGGAAGGAAGGAAGGAAGGAAGGAAGGAAGGAAGGAAGGAAGGAAGGAAGGAAGGGAGGGAGGGAGGGAGGGAGGAAGGAAGGAAAATATATGGGAGGGAGAGGTGGAAAGAAAGCAACTTTAACTTTCCATGCATTCTCCAAGTGTCAGTGGCCAACAGTGGCTTAAAGTAAAAACCACATCAAACAAACGTCAGACGTTTGAGAGCTGTGAGACATGAATGTCAGATGTTTGAGAGCTGTACGGCAGGAGGAAGAAAGGAAGGAAGGAAGGAAGGAAGGAAGGAAGGAAGGAAGGAAGGAAGGAAGGAAGGAAGGAAAATATATGGGAGGGAGAGGTGGAAAGAAAGCAACTTTAACTTTCCATGCATTCCCCAAGCGTCAGTGGCCAACAGTGCAGTGGGAGCTTCGAGAGCCCAAACAATATGCACGAAAGCGCCACAGCTTGGCCACCCCTGCCCTGGACGCTCCCTTTTGAGCCACCTCTGCACCTCCAAACAACTTTTGCAAAGATTCCCTGTTTTGTTGGTTGCCTTGTTCTGTTCCCCAGCTCGGCTTCCCTCCCTCCCCTCCCCTCCCCGCCCCCGAAGTTGCTTACTCGAGAGGCGGGGGCCTTCCCTCTCCTGCAGCCTCCGGGGAGCCCCTCCGCCGCCGCGGCGCCCACTCCGCCGCCACTTGGCCCGGCCGGGACTCCTCCGCGAGAGCGGCCTGCAGGACCCCAGCGGCGCCGGCGCGTTCCCGTTGCCCCGGCAACGGGCCTCGGGCCTCCACGGCGCCCCCGCGCGGCCTAGAGTGGGACTGCGCCTGCCCGAGGGTTGCCGCTAGTCCCCAGGTTAGGGCTGCCAAGTCCAATTCAAGGAATATCTGGGGACTTTGGGGGAGGGGCCAGGAGACTTTGGGGGTGGAGCCAGGAGCAAGGCTGTGACAAGCATCATTGAACTCCAAAGGGAGTTCTGGCCATCACATTTAAAGGGACGGCACACCTTTTCAATTCCTTCCTTCCATAGGAAATAATGAAGGATAGGGGCACCTCCTTTTGGGGCTCATAGAATTGGCCCCCCTGGTCCAATCTTTTTGAAACTTGGACAGTATTTTGAGGAGAGGCACTTGATGCTATACTGAAAATCTGGTACCTCTACCCCCAAAAACAGCCCCCCCCAGAGCCCCAGATACCTGCGGATCAAGTCTCCATTATTTTCTATGGAAATAAATCTCCATAGGGAATAATAGAGTTCCCAGCAGACATTCCCCTCTCCTCCCCCCACTTTCTGACGACCCTGAAGCGGGGGAGGGCCTCCAAACCGGGGGATCCCCTGCCCCCACCTGGGGATTGGCAACCCTACTTTGGGGGTGGGGCCAGGAGACTTTGGGGGTGGGGCCAGGAGACATGGGGGTGGAGCCAGAAACAAGCATAATTGAACACCAAAGGGAGTTCTGGCCATCACAGTTAAAGGGACCGCACACCTTTTTAAATGCCTTCCTTCCCTAGAGTTCTGCTGGGAACTCTATTATTCCCTATGGAGACTGATTCCCATCAAAAATAGTGGAGAATTGATCTGGGGCTCTGGGGGAGGGCTGTTTTTTGAGGAAGAGGCACCAAATGTTCACTATAGTATCCAGTGCCTCTCCCCAAAATGCCCTCCAAGTTTCAAAAAGATTGGACCAGGGGGTCCAATTCTATGAGCCCCCAAAGAAGGTGCCCCTATCCTTCATTCTTTCCTATGGAAGGAAGACATTTTAAAGGTGTGCAGTCCCTTTCAATGTGATGGCCAGAACTCCCTTTGGAATTCAATTGTGCTTGTCACAACCCTGTTCCTGGCTCCACCCCCAAAGTCTCCTGGCTCCACCCCCAAAGTCCCCAGATATTTCTTGAATTGGATTTGGCAACCCTAGTTTTCACTGTTCCCCAGAGGGCACTGCGCTCCAGTTCACAAAATCTCCTGGAAATCCCTGGGCCTAAGGAGGCCAAACTTAAAACAACCAGGGAGCTGGCCTTCTCTATAAAAGCGCCCCAATGGTGGAATCAGCTGCCAGAGGAGGTGCGGGCCCTGCGGGACCTCAATCCGTTCCGCAGGGCCTGCAAAACTGCCCTCTTCCAAGAAGCCTTTAGGATGTAACCAGAATAAATATGACGCTGCCGGATAAATAGAGATTGTAGCGCCACTGTATTGTTTTAACTTTTTAAATTAATTTATATTTGTACTTATATTGTTATTGATTTTATCTGTCATTTGTGATACCATGATTTCGTATCATGTTCTGTAAGCCGCCCTGAGCCTGCCTCAGCGGGGAGGGCGGGGTATAAATAAAAATTTACTTACTTACTTACTAGAATCTTTGACCAGTGAAACAAGTCTAGTGAACCAAGGGAATATAAAGTACTACCTCGTTGCTTTGAATGTGGGTGGACTGATTGTTGACTACTTGGGACTGCTTATTACGAACTTTCTAGATTGTGTCCTTCATTTGTTTTCACTTTAGGTGTTCTGTATATCAGGGTATGTTTATAAGACGGTTTGTCTGAGAGTGTTTGGAATAATATAGAAGTGTGTTTTGTGTATTTGTATGTCTTCTTTATGCGTCTTCGGAGGCTGGTTATCACGGAACATATGAACATATGAAGCTGCCTTATACTGAATCAGACACTTGGTCCATCAAAGTCAGTATTGTCTGCTCAGACTCGCAGCGGCTCTCCAGGGTCTCAAGCTGAGGTTTTTCACACCTATTTGCCTGGACCCTTTTTTGGAGATGCCGGGGATTGAACCTGGGACCTTCTGCTTCCCAAGCAGATGCTCTACCACTGAGCCACCGTCCCTCCCCCTTAGGGTTTTCTCCCGTCACTCTCTGCCGTGTTTCTCTGTTTGTTGCCCAGTCCCCAGGTGGGGGCAGGGGATCCCCTGGTTTGGAGACCCTCCCTCCGCTTCAGGATCATCAGAAAGCAGTGAGGCGGAGGGAAATGTCTGCTGGGCACTCCATTATTTCCTATGGAGATTGATTCCCATAGGGTATAATGGAAAATTGACCTGCAGGTATCTGGGGCTCGGGGGGGGG
Organism: Heteronotia binoei; assembly: GCF_032191835.1. Taxonomy (NCBI): domain Eukaryota; kingdom Metazoa; phylum Chordata; class Lepidosauria; order Squamata; family Gekkonidae; genus Heteronotia; species Heteronotia binoei. Next base: position 8,226,036 of record NC_083234.1, read on the forward strand.
GCTGTTTTTTGAGTCAGAGGCACCAAATTTTCAGCATAACATCCAGTGCCTCTCCTCAAAATACCCTCCAAGGTTCCAAAGGATTGAACCAGGGGGTCCAATTCTATGAGCCCCAAAAGAAGGTGCCCCTACCTTTCATTATTTCCAATGGAGGAAAAACATTTAAAAGGTGTGTGGTCCCTTTAAATGGGATGGCCAGAACTCCCTTTGGAGTTCAATGAGGCTTGTCACTCCCTTGCTCCTGGCTCCACCCCCAAAGTCCCCAGATATTTCTTGAATTGGACTTGGCAACCCTACGGCTGCCTCCACCGCCTCACCCAGCTGAGCCGTGTAGAAGGCTAGCCAGCGGCAGTGCCCCAGGCTGGGCTGGAACCTCCTTTGCCCCTCACCCGTCTGGTTTCCAAATCAGTGTTTCTGTGGCATCACTTGCACCTACTGGAATGGCCTTGGGTCAGCCATAGCTCTGGCAGAGGTTGTCCTTGAAAGGACAGCTGCTGTGAGAGTCCTCTCAGTCCCACCGACCTCACAGGGTGTCTGTTGTGGGGGAGGAAGGGAAAGGAGATTGTGAGCTGCTCTGAGACTCTGAGATTCGGAGTGGAGGGTGGGATATAAGAACATAAGAGAAGCCATGTTGGATCAGGCCAATGGCCCCTCCAGTCCAACACTCTGTGTCACATAAGAACATAAGAGAAGCCATGTTAGATCAGGCCAATGGCCCCTCCAGTCCAACACTCTGTGTCACATAAGAACATAAGAGAAGCCATGTTAGATCAGGCCAATGGCCCATCCAGTCCAACACTCTGTGTCACACAGTGGCAAAAAAATTTATATATATACACACACTGTGGCTAATAGCCACTGATGGACCTCTGCTCCATATTTTTATCTAAACCCCTCTTGAAGGTGGGTATGCTTGTGGCCGCCACCACCTCCTGTAAAATCCAATATAAATCCAATATCTTCATCATCATCAAAGTCCAATATGAGCATGATGGGTGGGTTGCCAAACCCACAAGGGGGCTGATAGTCTCATAAGGACATCAGAAGAGCCCTGCTGGATCAGACTAGTGGTTCATCTAGTCCAGCATCCTGTCTCACCCCAGTTTGCTCCTCTGGGGAGCCAACAACAGGGCAGAGAGGCCAAGGCCTTCCAAAGAAAACAAGAGGTCTGCTAGATCACACTAGTGGTCCATGTAATCCAGCATGCATCCCATCTCACACCGTGGTCAGCCAGTCCCTCTGGAGGGCCAACAACAGAGCAGAGAGGCTGAGACCTTCCCCTGAAGAGAATAGCACAGAAGCCCTGCTGAATTAGACCAGTGGTCCAGCTAGGCCAACACCTTCCACGGATAAAGGCATAGGAAGAGCCCTGCTGGATTAGACCAGTGAGGGTTCATCTGGTCCAGCCTCCTGTCTCACACAGTGGCCAACCAGTTCCTCCGGACAAGCAACAACAGGGCATAAAGGCTGAGGCCTTCCCCTGGTGAGAACATAAGAAAAGCCCTGCTGGATCAGTCCATGGTCCATCCAGTCTAGCATTCTGCCTCACAAGTGGCCAACCAGTGGACAGCCAACTACAGGGCAGAGAGGCCAAGGCCTTCCCCTCATGTTGGCTCCTGGCTCTGAGATTCAGAGGTTGACTGCCTTTGAATATGGAAGCTCCCTTCACAGTGTGCCTGCACATGAAACTTTTGATACCCAGAATTAAACTTTGTTGGTCTTAAAAGGTGTCACTGGACTCAGACTTTGTTCTGTCTCTTCACATGTTTCACAACTAAGCGCTTGCAAACAGCTGTATTCAGGAATTCAACAAGGGTTGCCAAGTCCAGCCTGGCAAATTCCTGGAGATTTGGTGCCTATGGATGGGAGAGAGGGGAACTGGGGAAGGTTTTTTTCCCCCCTAGAGTTTGTGGCATACCATACAGTTTGTTCTCTGAAACTTCTGTTTCCTCCAGGAGAACTGAGATCTGTAGTCTGGAGACCAGTCATAATTTTGGGATATTTCAAGCCCCCCCCCCCCCCCCCGGCAAGTTGCTAGCTTTAGAATCAACTCTATTTAGGCCTGTCTCAAAACCCAGATGAAGGCAATGGCTCTACGCCCGGTCATATCAATCATTAATGGGATAATATTTCCCCTCTCAAAGGTTAATGAAAAACCAGCAAATGTTCACTGTTAACTATAAAAAAATATTTATTTTCAATAATAAAATGAGCAGCTCCCGAACCCAGGAGTCCTCAAATTAGCTGTTTTCACAACGTTGAACAACTGATCAAATACTGAGGGTGGAAAAATCCTTTCCGGAACCAGTTCCCACTGAGTCGTTTTTCTAGAAATCTTCCATTCAGTAAAATCCATTTAAACTTTATTATACTGTTCACTATACAACTCATTGTAATCAGGCTGATTCGAGATACATGCACATTTCCTTTGCTTCTCAGCTTGGCAACTGCTGAAAATAAACAGGAACAGTTTTCCTTCATATAATATTTAACAGAGTAACCACTCACTCCTACATTTTGCCAGTATCAGCCAGTCCGTTTTATGACCCCAAAGTGAAACTTCTATTTGTTATTCAGTGCACACGCACCAGTAAACATGGGCAGGAAAAGGGAGATGCTGAAAAGAGAAATACTCTGGCGTTCCAGAAAAACATTTTACCGACATACAGTCGCTGCTGAACTTAGTGCCAGCAAACCATGAAATCCACTTTTGTCAACAGGCAGATGAGTCATTTCAGCAGACCGTGTTTGTCCCTCTAGCAGTTTTATTTGTGTGAAAGCTAAAATTAACCAGTTGAAGGGATTTGCGATTCGTTTCGCACAGGGAGGCACAACCAACATTACATCAAAGTCACCTTTCCTGAGCTAGGAGCCATAGCCCGGTTAAATGCTTACATTTAAAAGGTATGAAATGCTTACATTAACAGCATCAGCAAATGTGCTAAACCTCAGGTGAGGAACTTGTTGTACCTCCTTGGAGACGCTACCTGGGCAATTTCCAGTGTGGAACAAGAACCAAAATACTCTGAAGATGATTAAAGATTGTAATCTAAAATGATGCATCATTGTCAGGAAGAATATTAATTTAAACCCGTATGGCACCAAGTGTATCTATTATAATTTGTCCCAAGGGTTGCAGAAACAGGTATTCTCTTTTTAATCTTTAATGAAAGTGCCATTTAGTTGACTCCAACTGCAAATGTAATTCATTCCCAAGGAGAGATGCTATTACGAAAAGGCCTTAAACATCTCATTGTGTGGAATAGTTTATTTCAATTTGGGGTTACTCCCTTCAAGCTTCAGTTTCTCCATCTCCTATCCTTGCCTGGCGGTTAACTTCCACCCACGTAATATTGTCTTGCTGGCTGCCTTTTTCAACCAAAAGAGACTAAAACCCTTTACTACCAATCCAACGATCCAAAATCCTGAGTAAATAATTGTGACATCGGCTTAGAAATTATAAGATTGCAGAATGCGTTTGCTTCCTAGTTTCTGAGTTTGTATCCAATGTTACCATGAGGACTAGAAATGTACTTCTTCACAAGTGACGTTTGTGATTGTTGAGATTCTGGCCCACAAGCCGGGAAAAAGCACCTCAAGAACCAAAGATATACCTTGCTCTCTCTGGCCTGCTCTCTTTCTAGTCACAAATACATACAGGACACCAAGAAGGTGTTATGTGTGCATAAACTATAAAACAAAGTGTGAATTCACCCCATCCCACCCCAAACTTTCTTCAGGTATATATAATTTCAAAACTGATTAAATGTTCACACTGTATCTATCCCATCTAGTTAGCGCCTGTGTAATAGGCAAAACTGCGGTATTATTTTTCTTTTTCTGCAAATCGTTTGATTATCTGTTGAATATATTGTACCTCTAAAATCAAACATGTAATGATAGTCTACAGCCATCTGCAATTTAAGATCTCTTGGACAACTGGAGATGAAATATAAGCTCAATATACCAGCAGCTCATTTTAGAGCGCTTCCTACTACTATTACTTTATGAAAACATAAAAGAGCCCAGGGCTCTGTTTAACTAGAAGCCTTTCTAACCAAACGACTTGGCTGGAAAACAAATCTGATCCAGATCCCATTCTGGTTTTGCCAGATGTTAAAAAAGAAGAAGCCAATTTATTGGCAACAAAATTTAATTTAATTTAATTTGCAATTTACACAAAAATAAAGGGGCTTATAGAAGGGCAATACATATGAATGTTTGGATACCATTCCTTAGGGCTTTTTTTGTAGAAAAACCCTGGCAGGGACTTATTTGTATATCGGGCCACACCCCCTGAAATCACCATTGTTTCACACAGGGCTTTTTTTGAAAACAAAGCCCAGCAGATCATTTGCATATTAGGCCACACCCCTGACATCAAGCCAGCCTGAACTGCGTTCCTGTGCGTTCCTACTAAAAAAACCCAAAAAAACGCCCTGCTATTAGCTTAAATCCCAAAGCATTTCCCCCCATTTTATCTATAGTAAACATTATCCATTCTACCACGGAGATGGTTTCAGCTGTCTGCAGAGTTTCCCAGCATAAACAAACCATGTCTCAAAACTGAACCAACATATAGGGCTTTTTCACACAGCCTAAGTATTCCGGTATAGCAGCTGGTCAGTTACTGAACAGTAACGGGTTTCTGCTGGCATTTCAGACAGACCCGATTCAGTAACTGGCTGCTACCGGAATACTCTCACCTTTTCACACACTCCCGTGGCTGTCCCGGTAGTGAGGCGTGCCTGAGTCGTCACAAACAAAGAGCAGCTTCTTCCACTTTTCAACCCCTCCTCCCGGGTTGAAATCGCTATGGGGTGCTGTGTGAAATGTCCAGTATCTAACCCGGGAGCAGTTTTCGCGCCGTTTTTCGCCCGCCGGCGCGCGCGATCCCCGGCTTTTTTTTTTTGGAACGTCAGTTTAGATCGATATAGCGATATATCGCTATATCGACCTGTCAAAACAGCACCACCATAGGGATGGCTAGGCTCCGTTGAGATCCCTATGGTGGTGCTGTTTTGATAGGTCGATATAGCGATATATCGCTATATCGATCTAAACTGACGTTCCAAAAAAAAAAGCTGGAGATCGCGCGCGCCGGCGGGCGAAAAACGGCGTGAAACCGGCTGGCGCTGGTGGAAGCGAAATAAGAGCAGAACAGTGTGAAATGGCTCGCTTCAATCACGGTTCAATCACGGTTCAATCACGGTTCAATCACGGAATCCTACCAGGAAAAAAAACATGTGTATGAAAACTCCCATCGCTGTCTCGGATTACTGCAAGCGGCACAATACCGACTCCCTTCCGGTTTCCACCGGTAAGTGTGAAAAGGCCCATATATTCTAGCATATGTTTTTATGGACTCAATCTAATTTATTGCATCTGAAGATGTGGGCTTCTAGTCCACACACACAAAAAATGTGGCAATAAATTAGGGTACTCTTGAATGCGTCACAGTGTGATAAGAGTCCTGTTTATTTTTGCTGTATCGGGGGGCTAAAAAAAAGGTAAAGGTGACTGTCCCCCGTGCAAGCACCGGTCGTTTTCGACTCTGGGGTGATGTTGCTTTCACGACGTTTTCACGGCAGGCTTTTTTACGGGGTGGCAGGGGGGCTACCCCACTGGAATTCTCTAATAAAGAGAGGTTCATATACCTCCCATAATGATCAAATTTTTGGACAGCAAATCAGATGGATAAGTTACCCTTGCATGAAATATAGTAAGGCGAAGACAAGTAACTGTAAGGATACCAGACACTGGATCTGCGCGGTCTGTAGCTCCCCCTCTAATCTTTCCCTGAGATTTGCCTCCCATTACAAAACATCACACAACAACCAACAACTGGGGGTAGGGTTGCCAGGTCTTACCTGGAGACTTTGGGGGTGGAGCTGGGAGAGGGCGGGGTTTGGGGAGGGGAGGGGCCTCTGTATGGTACAATGCCCTAGAGTCCACCCTTCAAGGCAGCCATTTTCTCCAGGGGAGCTGATCTCTGCCAGCTGGAAGTCAGTTGTAAAAGCCAGATATCTCCAGGCCCCACCTGGAGGCTGGCAACCCTAATCGGGGGCCCTGGCAAGCGAGACCTCACATTGCCATCCCTGTGCTAGCAAGAACTGTTTCTGGATGTCCTCCTCTGTGTACAAACGGGGTAGTTTGGTAGATCAGCCCTATTAAACTCTATGTAGCTCACTTGTGCTTTTTATACCAGAGGAAACCTGTCATCAATCTGCGATAGGTACACTGCCAGCCCCATTCTCTATCTCACGGTCCCCAAAATTCTAATACAGGGTGGTGGATGCAGCCATAAAATGGCTGCCACGGGAGGCAGAACCGGGTGTAAGATGGCTGCCACAGGAGGCGGAGCCAGCCACAACATGGCTGCCACAGTTTACCTTTAGCCACACAGTGAAGAGCCTTGTGTTGGGGAGTCAGCTGCTGCCAAAGCTACATTTTTAAAAAAAAAAACTCACAGCCAATCAGATCTCCAGCCTTGCTGAGAAAAGCCCCAACCAACCCCACCCCCTTTCTAATCACATTTGGTGGGTTCCAAGAAAGGCATTAGTTGGTGCCACACTGGAAACTCCAGCTCTACTTCTTAGCTGGAACTCAGTTGGTGCAGACATGTTCCACACATAGGGTTCCCAGCCCTGGGCTGGGAATAGGGTTGCCAATCCCCAGGTGGGAGCAGGGGATCCCCTGGTTTGGACACCTTCCCCCCACTTTAGGGTCATCAGAAAGCGGGGGAGGGGAATGTCTGCTGGCAACTCTATTATTCCCTATGGAAACTTATTCCCATCGAAAATAATGGAGAATTGATCCGTGGGTATCTTGGGGCTCTGAGGGGGACTGTTATTTGAGGTAGCATCCAGTGCCTCTCCCCAAAATACTCCCCAAGTTTCAAAAAGATTGGGCCAGGAGGTGCAATTCTATGAGCCCCCAAAGAAAGTGTGCCTACCCCTCATTATTTCCTATGGAGGGAAGGCATTTAAAAAGTGTGCGGTCCCTTTAAATGTGATGGCCAGAATTCACTTTGGAGTTCAATTATAAGAACATAAGAACATAAGAGAAGCCATGTTGGATCAGGCCAACGGCCCATCCAGTCCAACACTCTGTGTCACACAGTGGCCAAAAATTTTATATACACACATACACTGTGGCTAATAGCCACTGATGGACCTCTGCTCCATATTTTTATCTAAACTCCTCTTGAAGGTGGCTATACTTGTGGCCGCCACCACCTCCTGTGGCAGTGAATTCCACATGCTTATCACACCCTTGCTCCTGGCTTCACCCTCAAAGTCTCCCGGCTCCACCCCCTAAGTCCCCAGATATTTCTCAAATTAGACTTAGAAACTCTAGTTGGGAAATACCTGGAGATTTGGGGGAGAGGGGTCTGAGAAGGGTGGGGTATTGGGAGGGGAGGGACTTCCATGCAGTATAACAACACCTTCCAAAGCGGCCATTTTCACCAGGGGAAACTGTTCTCTAGCGCCTGGAGATCAGATGTCATCCCAGGAGAACTCCAGTCACCACCTAAATGGGCTTTGATGACTGACTCTAGGGCCACTCAAATGGGAAAGGGTTTCAGGTAACCTTCAGGGACTGTGGCTCAGTGGTAGAGCATCTGCTTGGTAAGCAGAAGGTCCCAGGTTCAATTCCTGGCATCTCCAACTCAAAAGGGTCCAGGCAAATAGGTGTGAAAAACCTCAGCTGGAGACCCTGGAGAGCCGCTGCCAGTCTGAGTAGGCAATACTGATTTTGATGGACCGAGGGTCTGATTCAGTATAAGGCAGCTTCATATGTTCATATGTTCAGCTTGTAGAAACAAATAATTCATCTGTTTATTTACTACTCCGGCTGCAGATTCACATCTGAGATTATACCTGTTCCTGCTACTGCCCTTTAAAAAGTAAAAGCTTATTTTAAAACTTTCCTGTGCTGTCATCCTGCTTCCTTGACAGCACAGTCTGACTTCAGTTCCGTAGTGAATATTGTGACTCTGGTAGTGAAATCCAGCAAATATTGACCTGGAAGAACCAAAGTCTCATCAACATCTGCGTTCTTCAACCCAAATTTCCAGGTGCTTCTGCCTCATAACATGGTTCTGCCGCCCAGGTGTGTGTGGGGTGTCCACCTTGTAAAAGAGGATCCAAGAGAAACCTCCCCTGGGCATTTTGTCCCAAAGAGTAATTGCCTTGGCGCACCCAGAAGAAATGCTCTGCTCTCACTGCAACAACGTCCCCAAACACAGTCAAAAGGGGAAGAAGGCCCTCTTAGGAGTTCGCAGGCTGGATCTTGGGTGTGGAATCCACAACGCCTCCATCAAGGAAAGACTTCCGTTGCCAGACTGCCAAGCGGGTTTCCTGCTCTTACACCAGCGTCCCGTTCTTACTGTCATATTTCGGCGCAGCCCTGGGAAAGTTGAGGGTGGCGTACTCCGTGGCATTCTGGGAATGCAGGGTCTTCACCTCTTCAGCCGAGCGCTCCCGGATTTTGCTGAAGACCTGGATGTCTGCATAATGCACGTTGCTGTCATCGCGCTTCGCGTTCTTGGGCTTGTTCACCGTGGCGTAGACGGGGAATTCCGACACGTCATCGTAAACTGGAGCAGCATCAAATCCCTTTGCATATAAACAGAAATATTATGGGAGGAGAGTCGCCATCAGCTAAGTGTTGCTCCCTCCAGCAGACAATCCAGATAGTGGCTCCCTCACAGGAACATAAGAGAAGCCACGTTGGATCAGGCCAATGGCCCATCCAGTCCAACACTCTGCGTCACATAAGAACATAAAATGTATAAACTGACAGAACTAGCGTCATACACCATCGGCACTGTCAGACCAAGCTATTTTGATTGTATTGACTGGTTTTTAATGTTGTTAAACTTAAAGTTTTATATTGTTAAATTTAAAGGTTTTATTTATTATTGTATGTTTTATGAAATGCTGTTAGCCGCCCTGAGCCTGTCTAGGTGGGGAGGGCGGGATACAAATAAAATTTATTATTATTATTATTATTATTATTATTATTATTATTATTATTATTATTATTATTATTATTATTATTATATTATAAGAGAAGCCATGTTGGATCAGACCAATGGCCCATCCAGTCCAACACTCTGTGTCACACAGTGGCCAAAAAAAACACCCCCAAGTGCCATCAGAAGGTTCACAAGTGGGTCTAGAAGCCCTTCCACTTTGCCCCCCCCCAAGCACCAAGAATACAGAGCATCGCTGCCCCAGACATAAGAACATAAGAGAAGCCATGATGGATCAGGCCAATGGCCCCTCCAGTTCAACACTCTGTGTCTCACAGTGACCAAAAAACCCCAAAAACCGGTGCCATCAGGAGGTCCATCAGTGGGGCCAGGACACTAGAAGCTCTCCCACTGTCTCCCCACCCCCAAAGCACCAAGAATACAGAACATCACTTGCCTCAAACAGAGAGTTCCAACAATACGCTGTGTCTAACAGCCATTGATGGACCTCTGCTCCATATGTTAATCCAATCCCCTCTTGAAGCTGGCTATGCTTGTAGCCGCTGCCACCTCCTGTGGCAGTGAATTCCATGTGTTAATCACCCTTTGGGTGAAGAAGTACTTCCTAAGAACATAAGAGAAGCTATGCTGGATCAGGCCAATGGCCCATCCAGTCCAACACTCTGTTGCCAGACTGCCAAGCGGGTGTGTTGGGCCATTGGCCTGATCCAACATGGCTTCTCTTATGTTCTTAGGAAGTACTTCTTCACCCAAAGGGTGAATAACACATGGAATTCACTTCCTTTTATCTGTTTTAACTCAACTGCTCAGCAATTTCATTGAGTGCCCAGGAGTTCTCGTATTGTGAGAAAGGGAGAAAAATCCTTCTTTCTCTACCTTCTCTATGCCATGCATAATCTTGCAAACCTCTATCGTGTCACCCCTGAGTCAACATTTCTCCAAGCGAAAGAGCCCCAAGCGGTTTAACCTCCCCCCACCATTCATTAAAATGTGCCACAGTTCAGTGATAAATCCTCCTTCAATTACTCTGTCTTAAGCAGAGGTGGAGAGTGCTGTCAAGGGCTTTCAAGGCAAAAGCTGTTCAGAAATCTGCCATTGCTTGCCTCTGCATAGCAACCCTTGGGATTCCTTAGTGATCTCCCATCCAAGTACCAACCGGAGCTGATTCTACTTAGCTTCCATATCTAATGAGGTCAGGCTAGCCAGGGGGTGGAACGAACCATCAGGTCACAGCTGGCAACCCCATAGGGTTCTCAAGGCAAGAGGCGTTCAGAGGGAGTTTCCCATCGCCTGTCTCTGCAGAGTGACCCCGGACTTTCCTGTTCGTCTCCCATCCAAGTATTAATCGGGGCTGCCCCTGTTTAACTTCCAAGATCTTACAAGGTCAGGATAACCTTGTAAAGGCAGGGTCTGCTCCAAAATAACAATTAGGGCCATCAATAGTTCTGCCCTCACAATGAAGTCAGAATTGCAATTAAGCGTACGTAAAGATGAAAACTCAAAAAAAAAAGGGGGGGGACGTTGCGCAGTTCTGGAGTTTAAACCGGTCTAAAATGCTTGTGGACTACTGCACCCTTCTTAAATCTTCGTTCGCGAAGTCAAGCCGAGAGAAAATGCTTGTATTCCACAAGCAACTACTAGCCATATAGAACTGGACAACCACGGTTCCCTTTCAGTCACTTGCAAGGATGAATTAAGGCTGAGAGGGCCATGGCTCAGTGGCAGAGCATCTGCTTTGGCACGCAGAAGGTCCCGGGTTCAAACCCTGGCTTCTCCAATTAAAGGCAGTAGGTGATGAGAAAAACTTCCACCTGAGAGCTATGCAGACAACACTAAAACTGATTTCACACTCACCTTATGCCGCTCTCACATTTGTCTTCTCGATGGGGCTTCCTTCCGATTTCCCACTATCTGCCTCGGGGCTGCAGCAAGCATTGGCATTTTTGCGCAGCAAGCAGAAACTGGTTTTTAGTTGTTTGTTTGCTGCGTGAAAACTCCAATGCTTGCTGCAGCTCCGAGGGAGATAGTGGGAAATCAGAAGGAAGCTACGCTGAGAAGATGAACATGAGAGCGGTGTAAGGTGAGTGCGATATCGGTCTAACTTTGGTATCGGCTTCCCGATCCCCAGGTCCCAGCGGGGGATCCCCCCGTTTTACAGGCTTCCTCCCACCCTCAGCCAGCTGGCCGGCGGGGGAAGCCCCGCCCCCACACTGCCACCACCTACCTGTAGGTCTCCGCAGCTTTAGAAACCTGCAAATAGGTTCCGTTTTAAAATGTGTGCCTTTAAATAAGAGCAGGAAGTGCTTCATTGGGAAGGGTCAGAAGCAGTTCGCTTCGTCAAAGCAGACTCTCTCCATTTGTTTTGCTTTCGTTTCAGAGCAAGTAAGTGTGTGTTAGGGTTGCCAATCCCCAGGTGGGGGCAGGGGATCCCCGGTTTGGAGGCCCTCCCCCACTTCAGGGTCATTAGAAACGGGGGAAGGAAATGTCTGCTCGGCACTTCATTATTCCCTATGGAGACTTATTCCCATAGGAAATAATGGAGAACTGATCCACGGGTATCTGGGGCTCGGGAGGGGGGGCTGTTTTGTGAGGTAGAGGCACCAAATTTTCAGTATAGCATCCAGTGCCTCTCCCCAAAATACTCACAAAGTTTCAAAAAGATTGGATCGGGGGGCCCAATTCTATGAACCCCAAAAGAAGGTGCCCCTATCCTTCATTATTTCCTATGGAAGGAAGGCATTTAAAAAGGTGTGCGATCCTTTTAAAAGTGATGGCCAGAACTCTCTTGGAGTTCAGTGATGCTTGTCACACCCTTGGTCCTGGCTCCACCCCCAATGTCTCTTGGCCCCACCCCCAAAGTCCCCAGATATTTCTTGAATTGGACTTGGCAACCCTGCTTTGGTAGACTGATGGTCTGATTCAGTATAAGGCTGCTTCACGTAGTCCTCAAATACATTGGTGTGTCTCCCCCCTCCCCCAGCCTCCCTTTGGAAGGAGAAAGCAATCCGCTGCAATTGATAGCAAATGCTTTAGGGGAGGTAGTTTACCTGCTTGCTCTCTGGGTTCTGTGAATTTGGCTTACTGATTCTTGTACCTGTAAAAGAAACAATAAATTTAGGGACGGGCACAGCAAACTAGCATCAGCACTCCTGATCTGTACAGGGCCTAACCTGGGATTTCACAGCTCCTGCAGAATCCTGAAGATGCCAGCTTTCATTTTGAATAAATATGTTACTAGACCTCAGTTTCAGGGATACCTCTGAAAATGTTTCGGGGATACCTCTGAAGCTTAGCTGAAGAAGGCCTTTCTTCATTTCATTCACAGGCTTCCACCAGGACCCCTTCTCCTTCGACATACCAACTGAATCCTAATATTTTGTAAAAACCAGCTTGTTCCGTTTGTTGTAGAATGCAAGGACAGGGGAGGAAAACAGGAATGAAACATTTCAGATGCTACCTTTAAAAGTAGTAATTAAAAAGGCCCATGTCACCCAGAAGTTGTACCACTAAAACACATGGAAATGAAGAACCTACATGCAGACATTTTTGCATAATTAATTGCTGAGCACAGAATGTGGGCTTTGTTCTTCACCCTTTTTAATGCAAATATAGGCCTTCAGGCCCTTACCAGATCGAGTATCCTGCATGGGCTCTTCTCATTATAACCTTTGCAGAGTTTTAACCCATGTGGAGAAGCCACATGGGCGTCAGTCCCTTAGGAAAGCAGAGGTCTGTTCCTTTGGCAGGGCAGCTTTTCCATGAGGCATCGGCCTGCTTTGGGCCCGTGTCCATGGCAACGTCGGAGCAGAAAGATCATGACAGAGCTTTCTTTTCAAGCACTCCCAAGAAATTCGGGAACATTCTGTTTACTTCTGTACCAACGTTCCCTCTGCTGTTTATCAAGGGACATATTTTGCAACGCTGGGTCCATGCTGGGCAGCCAGGTAGAGGTTCTGTTTATTTCCCTCGTCTCCTCCCAGCTCAGTTTTAAGAGGAATGTTTTCAGCTTTATGGAGATGCTCTGAGTTCAAACGTTCCTTCATGTGTATGAGGAGACAGGGCCAGTAAGGATCCACATGGTAAAGAGATCTGGAACAGACAGTAGGAACTTTTTGCTCCTTCCTTCCTTCCTTCCTTCCTTCCTTCCTTCCTTCCTTCCTTCCTTCCTTCCTTCCTTCCTTCCTTCCTTCCTTCCCTTCCCTTTCTTTCTTTCCTTCCCTCCCTCCCTTTCTCTGTTCCCCAGATCTTGCTAAAATCTTTCCTTCCTTCCTTCCTTCCTTCCTTCCTTCCTTCCTTCCTTCCTTCCTTCCTTCCTTCCTTCCTTCCCTTCCTTCCCTTTCTTTCTTTCCTTCCCTCCCTCCCTTTCTCTGTTCCCCAGATCTTGCTAAAATCTTTCCTTCCTTCCTTCCTTCCTTCCTTCCTTCCTTCCTTCCTTCCTTCCTTCCTTCCTTCCTTTCCTTCCTTCCCTTTCTTTCTTTCCTTCCCTCCCTCCCTCCCTTTCTCTGTTCCCCAGATCTTGCTAAAATCTTTCCTTCCTTCCTTCCTTCCTTCCTTCCTTCCTTCCTTCCTTCCTTCCTTCCTTCCTTCCTTCCTTCCTTCCTTCCTTCCTTCCTTCCTTCCTTCCCCTTCTCTTCCTTTTGGTAACTGTCTGGCTAAGGAAACCTGGTTAGTGTTAATCATGGTTAAGTTCTGCTGTCTGCTCTGGCAATAGTATTTTGCCTGTTGATTTTTAGGCTTCAGTTGCTTTAGTCTGTTTTTACTGCAGAGAGAGACCATATAAGCTGTAATGGTTGAAAGACAGTCTGTGATGATAACAATACAGCGTTTCAATGTTCAAAGTATTTCACGTGCTTTATCTTAATATCATTCATATGACAACTCTATAAAGTAGGCTAGTATGGTTATTTCTCCCCTATCCCAAGTGGCTTATATTATTCCATCTTAGTCTCACAGCAACCCTTTAAGGTTAGTTAGCCTGGGAGTGTGTGACTGCCCTACGGTCACCCAGCAGGTTTCGCTGGCAGAAGGGAAACTTCTCTGAAAATTGTGCTGCCGAAAGCTGTCCTTTTGAAATCGACACTGAGACCTTGCCTCTTTGAGAAAGAATTGCAAAGAAATGGCTACACAGGGCGACATACCCATCAAAGGCTTTTCTCTGTCCATGCTCAAGTCATATTTGGAATTGGGACAAGAAGGCTGCAATCAGTTGAAATTAACAGATTACCGATACAAGAACTTTGAGAGCACTTTATTGCATTGACTAAGGACTAGCCCAAGCACTTCAAATTCACTCTACGGAGCGGGTGAGATGACATCAGCGCTTTATGGATTTTTGACAAGTATTAAATGGACCTTTTGTGATACGTGTGAATGCTTTTGGGAATGCGTTACAGGAACTGGACTTTAGTATATCGGAAACAGACAGTCAGGATATTTGTGAAACACTGTAATAAGTTATTTGTTCACGGTTGTTCTTCGGTTTGGGTTTCATCTCATTCTGTGGAACTCTTTGACGATTTTCCTATTAGCCTTACCGCGCTCTCGCTCTCTTCTTCTCTGTGGGGCTTCCGTCGGATTTCACACGATCTGCCCCAGGGCTGCAACTCGATCTGCCTCTTTCACACAGCAAACAAGATCCTCTAAAAACCAGTTTCTGTTTGCCGCGCAAAAAAGGCAAAGCTAGTTGCAATCCTGGGGCAGATAGTATTATTTATTAATTTCATTTTATTATTAATTATTATTTATTAATTATTATTAAGTATGAAATCCGATCGACTGAAGCCCCGCAGAGAAGAGTAGCGTGAGAGTGGCAAAAGGCTAGTGGGGAATCGGTCTCTGTGTTATATAAGTCCCCAGGTGCTGAAAGGGGTTCCCCCATTTTGGGGGGTTTGGGAGAACCTCACCCCGAAACAGCAATGTTGCTGTGGGATGTCCCTAACCAATGACATCACCTGGAAGTAAAATCGTCATGCTGGGGACATGGTGTGGTGATACTCCTGGATCGCCCCCCAGATCCCCCCACCGGCATGATGAGGGGAATGGCCAACCCTTAAAAGCACCCATATTTGAGGTGGATCCCGGTGACAACACCAAACCTCATGTCGGCAATGCGCTCCAAAAATGTGGCACTTTTTTTTTTTTACCTGTCTTTACGTTTTTCCTCTTAAATGGCGATGGCCAGTTCCTGAAAGAAAAGAGACAGAGGGGTGTTATTGCGATTGCAATAAAAAAGGCCAACGCCATGCTGGGAATTATTAGGAAGGGAACTGAAAACAAATCAGCCAATATCATAATGCCCCTGTATAAATCGATGGTGCGGTCTCATTTGGAATACTGTGTACAATTCTGGCCACCACATCTCAAAAAGGATATTATAGCATTGGAGAAAGTGCAGAAAAGGGCAACTAGAATGATTAAAGGGTTGGAACACTTTCCCTACGAAGACAGATTAAAACGCTTGGGGCTCTTTAGCTTGGAGAAACGTTGACTGCGAGGTGACATGATAGAGGTTTACAAGATAATGCATGGGATGGAGAAAGTAGAGAAAGAAGTCCTTTTCTCCGTTTCTCACAATACAAGCACTCGTGGGCATTCGATGAAATTGCTGAGCAGTCAGGTTAAAACAGATAAAAGGAAGTCCTTCTTCACCCAAAGGGTGATGAACATGTGGAATTCACTGCCACAGGAGGTGGCGGCGGCTACAAGCATAGACAGCTTCAAGAGGGGGTTAAATAAAAATATGGAGCAGAGGTCCATCAGTGGCTATTAGCCACAGTGTGTATATATGTGTGTGTGTATAATTTTTTTGGCCACTGTGTGACACAGAGTGTTGGACTGGATGGGCCACTGGCCTGATCCAATATGGCTTCTCTTATGTTCTTATGTGACCCAGAGTGTTGGACTGGAGGGGCCATTGGCCTGATCCAACATGGCTTCTCTTATGTTCTTAGGGGTAGATGGATTTGAATCTCAAGCTGCCACTTCCGGTGTTTATTCACCACCCACAAAATGCCAGCGGACAGCACTGCCACAACCTGCAGAACCCTGCTTGGAACTCTTCAGAAAAGCCTTGCTGGCTCAGGTCAGAGGTTCTTCTAGTTCAGCGCTCTGTTCCTCCACAGTAACAACAAGGGGCCGTTACAAAGCCTATGAGAAAAGCCTGGAGACATCACATAAGTAATTGGAACAAGCAGGCAAAGAGGTCAATGGAGACGGAAGCGCAACTGCACCTTCTCTAGTGGTTAAAGATATCAGCACATCCTCAGGGCTAAACCTTGCAAATAGGGTTGCCATTCTCCAGGTGAGGCCCGAATAGGGGCTGCCTAATGGGAGGGCGGAGCCATGGAGGTACAAACAGGAAACTCAGAAGTCATGACATTTCACTCTAGGAATAACTGGAAATGCTATAGTAAAACCATAGAGTCCTGGTGATTCCTAGAGCTGTGTGATGCTAATGCCAGGTTTTCCCTGGAAGTGATATTAGGCTGAATGTGACATTGGCATTTTACACATTTCCCCCCCCCCCTCCTGCCGCCACTCAGAGAGGACTGGCAGCGGGAGGAGTTATAACTAAACAACAGAGATCAGTTCCCCTGGAAGAAATCGCAACTTCAGAGGGCAGATTCTATGGGATGTATACGTGTGAAAAGCTGATAAGTCACACCCAATTTATGGTGACCCCAACAAGGGGCTTCCAAGGCAAGGAAAAAGCAGAGGTGGCTGGCCATCGCCTTCCTCTGCAGAGCCTTCCTTGGTGGTCTCCCATCCAAGCACTGACCCTGCCTAGCTCCCAGCTTTTGGTGACCCCAGCGAGGGGCTTCCAAGGCAAGGGAGAAGCAGAGGTGGCTGGCCATCGCCTTCCTCTGCAGAGCCTTCCTTGGTGGTCTCCCATCCAAGCACTGACCTTGCTTAGCTTACAGCTTATAGCAACGCCAGCAAGGGGCTTCCAAGGCAAGGGAGAAGCAGAAGTGGTTGGCTGTTGCCTTCCTCTGCAGAGCCTTCCTTGGTGGTCTTCCTTCTAAGTACCGGCCCTGTTTAGCTTCTGAGTCTGATGAAATGAGGTTATACCGTGCTGCCTTCCCTTCCATACTCTATGATATACCATAGGTAAAATCTAGTGAACAGACTGACATGACTACCTCTTTGCAATTATCAAAGGCAGTCCTTTATAGAGAGGGTTTTTTTTAAAGGCAAGTGCCAGTTGTTTCCGACTATGGGGTGACATTGCTTTCACAGTGTTTTCATGCCAGACTTTTTAACAGGGTGGCTTTTCATTGCCTTCCCCAGTCATCTACACCTTCCCCCCAGCAAGCTGGGGACTCATTTTACTGACCTCAGAAGGTTTGATATTACATCTATTCTACAAAGGCAAGGGAGAAGCAGAGCTGGTGACTGAGAGAGCCTGGCAAGCTAACTCGGAAGCTAACTCTGCTGTGTGATTGAGAGAGCCTGGCAAAGCTTCCTCATTCCTCCCCAGTTCATACGACCAGCTGCAAATATTCAACAGGTTCAGCTTTGCATATCACTGGGGAATACTGAGCCTGTTGGATTTCGAGCCTCTGCTGGGAAGGAACAGTTAGCCTAGGGTTGCCAACCTCCAAGTGGGGCCTGGAGATCTCCCAGAATTACAGCTGACAACAGAGACCAGTTCCTCTGGAGCAAATAGCTGCTTTGGAGGATGATGTCTATGGCATTATACCCCACTGTGGTCCCTCCCCTCCCCAAATCCTGCCCTCCCCAGGTCTCATCCCCCCCCCAAAAAAACCCCCCCTCCAAATCTAGGTCAGATTCTTATTCTGGCTTCCTGCACTGTTCCATATGTTGGAATGGACCCTGCATGCCAGAGAGAGGGGAACTTCTCAGTTTCAGAATCTGGAAACTTGTGTGTGTGTGCACCTGGAAGTCATGGCAGCCTCTGGTGACTGAGCCCTACTGGGGGCCTGAGGGATATTCAGGGAGGTGGCTGAATAAAGCTGCCCCTTTCTCCCAGCTCTGGTATTCCAAGGAGGTCTCCCATCCAAGTACTTGCCAGAGTTAGTTTCCGAGATCTGACCAGATCAGGCTTGCCTGGGCTATCCAGATCAGGGCAAAATCCTGAAACTTTTGTTGGTCTCTCAGGTGCGATTGGGCTCAAATCTAACTGGATCCTGAAGCCTGCTACGGCAACACTCTCTTGAACTGCAAATGGAAAAAAACCAGAAAAGGGGGGGGGGACTTGTGGAAGGGGTGGGGAGGCGGTTGCTACGCTACTCCTCTAAAAACTCATTTTTCCATGGAATGGGCTGCGAGTGCCAAGACCTGCTGGGCAGAGAGCCCATAGCGAGTGGCTCCGCGACCTTCTGCAGAAACAAACGCCCGCCTTTCCTCGTGGTGCCCCCGAAGCCCAAGGCTGACAGGCTGACCCCGAACTCTGCGCTACAAGCACCCTCCGGCCGGATGCAAGCACGAGACAGAAAGGGCACCCTCTGTTCGGCATAGGCGGCTCCCCCCCCTCCCCCTCTTCCCCAAACCACACGCTGCCTTTTGCAGCCAGAGAAGCTGCAGAACAAGTGCTGTCGAATTGCAGCTGACTTCTTGCAGCCTCGTACAGCAGGGGTGTCGAACTAATTTGTTATGAGGGCCAGATCTGATATAAATGAGACCTTGTTGGGCCAGACCGTGTGTGTATCTATTTAAGATTCAGCAGCAGAGACAAAAACTTTTTAAAGGACACTGATAAACACGACTAAACCCCCCCCCAAAAAACCTTAAAACAAAGCATGCTTAAAACATTAGCACTTGTTGGTCTTAAAGGTGCTTTCTTTGTATTTCTCGCATGGGATCCAGAGAACTGGGCAAACCAGTGGCCAACCAATTCTTCTGGAAGGCCAACAACAGGGCAGAGAGACCGAGGACTTCCCCTGAGAAGAACATCAGAAGAGCCCTGCTGGATCAGACCAGTGACGGTCCATCTAGTCCTGCCTCCTGTCTCACACAGTGGCCAGCCAGTTCCTCTGGAGGGCCAACAGCAGGGCAGAGAGACCGAGATCTTCCCCTGAGAAGAACATCAGAAGAGCCCTGGTGGGTCAGACCAGTGAGAGTCCATCTCATCCAGCGTCCTGTCTCACACAGTGGCCAGCCAGTTCCTCTGGAGGGCCAACAGCAGGGCAGAGAGGTCGAGGCCTTCCCCTGAGAAGAACATCAAAAGAGCCCTGCTGCGTCAAGCCAGTGAGAGTCCATCTAGTCCAGCTTCCTGTCTCAGTGGTCAGCCACTTCCTCTGGAGGGCCAACAACAGGGCAGAGAGGCCAAGGCCTTCATAAGAACATCAGAAGAGCCCTGCAGGATCAGACCAGTGAGGGTCCATCCAGTCCAGCCTCCTGTCTTACACAATGACCAACCAGTTCTTCTGGACAGCCAACAACAGGGCATAGAGACTATGACCTTCTGATGTGGCCTCCTAGCTCTGGGATTCAAAGGCTTACTGCCTCTGAACGTGGAGGTTCCCTTTCGTCAACCTGGCTAATAGCCCCTGATAGACATCTCCTCCATGAATCTACGCAATCTCCTTTGAACGCTCCCTGTGCTTCATTCCATCATTGCTTCCCCCTCCTGCTCATGAGCTCTCCGAGTGCTTTGATGAAATCTAATCCGCTTTCTCGGATTCCCCAATTGGGGCACGACATTTTTCTAAACACGTGAAAAGGACTAAATGTGCACATTCACTGGAATCGATTACGATACTTAGCAATGGCCTAGCACTTCCAGCGGCCTCGTAGGCTACATTATGTGGTCAACCGTATCAGGAAGGGCGGTCATCTCACCTCCACGTTGCAGGCAGAAAGCCTCCATGGCAAAAGAAAGATCTCCTGAGTCATCCCTGTAGTAACCCTGCCAAGAAAGCAGCGGAAAGGTTCCCTGGCCTGTTCACAAAGGGTTGGCAATCCCCAGTTGGACTGAAGGAAAAGCAGCAATATTCTGTTGTTGTTCAGTCGCGCAGTCGAGTCCGACTCTTTGCGACCCCCTGGACCAAGTCACGCCAGGCCCTCCTGTCTTCCACCATCCTCCG
This sequence comes from Heteronotia binoei, assembly GCF_032191835.1. Classification (NCBI taxonomy): domain Eukaryota; kingdom Metazoa; phylum Chordata; class Lepidosauria; order Squamata; family Gekkonidae; genus Heteronotia; species Heteronotia binoei. Next base: position 8,246,082 of record NC_083234.1, read on the forward strand.
AAGTCTGCTCAAATTCGTGTTTGTTACATCAGTAACGCTGTCCAGCCATCTCCTCTTTTGCCGTCCCCTTCTTCTTTTGCCTTCTGTCTTTCCCAGCATCAGGGTCTTCTCCAGGGAGTGCTCCCTTCTCATTGGGTGACCAAAGTATTTCAGCTTCAGCATCTGACCTTCCAAGGAACAGTCAAGGTTGATTTCCCTTAGGACTGACTGATTGGATCTTCTTGCAGTCCAAGGGACTCTCAAGAGTCTTCTCCAGCACCAAGGCTCGAAAGCATCTATTCTTCTGCACTCGGCCTTCCTTATGGTCCAGCTCTCATAGCCATACATTGCTTTGACTATACGGATTTTTGTTGGCAGGTATTCAATATTCAGTGCTCACTAAATTTCCAAATAAAGATTCCTTCTCCACCAATGTAGAATTTTCAGTTTCTTTTACTGGTATCAAAAATTCATAGAAAATTCATAGAAAAGTCTGGATTTGCACAATGTATGCAGAGGATACTTAAACCAAGTTCCAAGTACCACCACTGTGGTCTGAGATCCTGTTTCGCATTACTGCTTTATCCAAGCGACAATTTAATACCACTATTTTGCTTCACTCTTCATGCTAATACTAAATTCTTACTCCGTTTATCCCAACGTTTGCTGATATCTCGTGCAATTCCAGACTTTTCCATGAATTCTCTATGAATTTTTGATACCAGTAAAAGAAACTGAAAATTCTACATTGGTGGAGAAGGAATCTTTATTTGGAAATTTAGTGAGCACTGAATATTGAATAAGAGGTACTTTATACACGAAGCTGTTGCTTTTCCTCCAGTCTCCTGTCTGTGTGACTTTTTCTTGTTGCTTAATTGCCAGCTGGAGGCAGGGGATCCCCCAGTTTGGAGGCCCTCCCCTTTCTTCAGGGTCATCTGAAAGCAGGGGAGGGGGAGGGAAATGTCTGCTGGGCATTCCATGATTCAGAGACCAATTCCCATGGCATAGGATATAATGAAGAATTGATCTGTGGGTATCTGGGGCTCTGGAGGGGCTGTTTTTTGAGGTAGAGGCACCAGATATTCAGCATAGCATCCAGTGCCTCTCCTCAAAATATCGTCCAAGTTTCAAAACAGTTGGACCAAGGTGTCCAATTTTACGAGCCCCAAAAGAAGGTGCCCCTATCCTTCATTATTTCCAGTGGAGGGAAGGCATTTAAACGGTGTGCAGTCCCTTTAAATGTGATGGCCAGAACTCCTTTTGGATTTCAATTGTGCTTGTCACAACCTTGCTCCTGGCTCCACCCCAATGTCATATATGGACATATGAAGCTGCCTTATACTGAATCAGACCCTCAGTCCATCAAAGTCAGTCTTGTCTACTCAGACTGGCAGTGGCTCTCCAGGGTCTCAAGCTGAGGTTTTCCACACCTATCTGCCTGGACCCTTTTAGTTGGAGATGCCGGGGATTGAACCTGGGACCTTCTGCTTCCCAAGCAGATGCTCTACCACTGAGCCACCGTCCCTTGGCTCCACCCCTAAAGTCTCTGGCCCTACCCCCAAAGTCCCCAGATATTTCTTGAATTGGATCTGGCAAGTCTAATTCCACAGCATAGGTAGAGGTCTGCACCACTTCCATCCAAGCAAGGGAAGTCCAGGTATTCTCCTTTTCGAATTTGGTACTAATAGTGTGCATCAAATCACCCTCCTGCGTCTTTCTCTTCCACCGCCCTCCCTTTGTGCGCCTTGACGGTTTAGTTCGCAAGCCAGGCTCTCTTGATTGATGCGAACCACTTTGGGAGACAATTGTGTGAAACGCCGGATATTAATAGTCATGATACATAAACAAAGAATCCTGGCTCTCGCTCCCAAGCTGAATTGCACCAGGTTGGATTCCACAGAGGAGGCTGGAGAGCAGCAACGCAGGAAGTCCAACACAAATCCCAGGGAACGGACATTTTGGTTAGCAAACCCAGGGGTTGTTTTTTTTTTAGCAGGAACGCAGTCCCGGCTGGCTTGGCATTGGGGGTGTGGCCTAATAGGCAAATGATGTCCTGCTGGGCTTTTTCTACAAAAATGCCCTGTACAAAATAATGGTGATGTTAGGGGTGTGGCCTAATATGCAAGTTAGTTCCTGCTGGGCTTTTTCGCCAAAAAAGGCCCTGCACGAAACAATGGTGATGTTAGGGGTGTGGCCTAATATGCAAGTTAGTTCCTGCTAGACTTTTTCTCCAAAAAAGGCCCTGCACAAAACAATGGTGATGTTAGGGGTGTGGCCTAATATGCAAGTTAGTTCCTGCTGGGCTCTTTCTCCAAAAAAAGAGCCCTGCACAAAACAATGGTGATTTCAGGGGTGTGGCCTAAAATGCAAACAAGTTCCTGCTGGGCTTTTTCCTACAAAAAAAAGCCCGGAGCAAACCCAAGGCTTGAGGCAGTAGATAATTCTCACCTGCGGACCACCCAACGAATAAATCCATAATGAGGAAATTCAGCCAAGGAGGATATTAAAACCACTATGACCAGTTTACAAAAAAGCTAGAAACACCAGAACAAAAACCAGAACTTCCTTCGTGGCAAAACACTACTGCTGTAGCTCACAAGTACAATGTGGTGATTGGATTAGGGTGGGAGAGACCTGGGTCCAAAACCTGTGAAATTCTCTGAGTCAGTTTTGGGCCAAACCTACCTCGCACGGACATTGTAAAGATAAAATGGAGGGGGCAACCATATGCTCCTTGAAAGAAGGGTCAGTGGAAACTCTAGTAAGACCTTTGTGGTTGTCTGAACTGTTATTCAGTGCTGAGAGGTCAGAGTTAGGGTTGCCAACTTCCAGGTAAGGCCTAGAGGTCTCCCACAATTACAAGTTTGGTGTAGTGGTTATGGTTAAATGTGCGGGCTCTTATCTGGGAAAGCCAGGTTTGATTCCCCACCCCTCCACTTGCAGCTGCTGGAATGGCCTTGGGTCAGCCATAGCTCTCGTAGTGCTGTCCTTGAAAGGGCAGCTTCCGGGAGAGATCTCTCAGCCCCAACCACCTCACAAGGTGTCAGTTGTGGGGAAGGAATATAAAGGAGATTGTGAGCCTATCTAAGACTCTTAGAGTCAGAGTGGAGGGAGAGGCATTAATCCAGTCTCTTCTTAGAGAGCCAGTTTAGTGTAGTGGTTAAGAGTGCAGACTCTCATCTGGGAGAAGCGGGTTTGACTCCCCACTCCTCCACTTGCACCTGCTGGAATGACCTTGGGTCAGCCATAGCTCTGGCAGAGGTTGTTCTTGAAAGGGCAGCTACTGGGAGAGCTCTCTCAGCCCCACCTACCTCACAGGATGTCTGTTGTGGGGGAGGAAGATAAAGGAGATTGTAAGCCACTCTGAGACTCTGAGTCGGAGAGAAGGGCAGGGTATAAATCAACGGTGGTGGTCTTCTTCTTCTCCACCTCCTCCTCCTCTCCAGGCTACAGAACTCAGTTCCCCTGGAGAAAATGGCTGCTTTGGAGACTGCACTGTATGCCATCGTACGCCGCCAAGGTCCCTTCCCTCCCAAAGCTGTGCCCTCTGCAGGTTCCATCTCCCCCAGATCTCCAGGAATTTTCCAAGCCAGATTTGGCCACCCTATCAGAGTCGCATGCCTCCCACAAGGGCAGAGGATAGAGAGCTCCCCACGCCTTTCCACCAGCCTCTGCCTATTCTTTCCCCTCTCCTGCAAACCTGCGCAGTGCCATTAAAATAGTTCTGCTTTAAATATAATCGTTGGCATCCCTGGCGTGTGTCCTAAGGAATACAAGGCCTCCGTATCACTTTTCCAAGCCACTTTCCTCTTGTATCGGCCGGCCAAAGTGGAGGACGGCTTTCAACCACCCGCCCGCGAGCGAAGGCTATTCTGAGGCTGTCTGCCGGCTAATCCCCACTTGCCCGAAGATGGATGGCATCTGGTCAGAGAGAGCAGCTGGGATCGGGAGGGTCACAAACAGCAGAGCACACAGAGTCCGGCTGCTGCTTCTCAGAAGCAAAGGCAGCAAAGAGGATCTTCTGAGATGCGCTCTCCTAGCCCTGCGATGGTGAGCATGTGCAGAGTGCTCTTTACTCACCAAGGAATAATTGGTGCCCAGCCTAGAGACACGAGCTCCGGGTTGGGCAATACCTGGAGGGTTTTTTGGAGAGGGTTGCACCTAGTCCTTGCATTCACAACTACCTTTGGATAGGTGCATGGTCAGAATCAAGACATTTCTGGTCTTTCCTCAGGTCTGAAGTCTAGGGTTACCGGATCTGTGTTGGAAAATACCTGGGTGGAGCTGGGAGAGGGTGGGGTTTTAGGAAGGGAGGGGTCTCAGCACGGGACAATGCCCTAGAGCCCTTCCAAGCAGCCATTTTCTGCAGGGGAGCTGATCTCTGCCAGCTGAAGATCAGTTGTAAAAGCAGGAGATCTCCAGGCCCCACCTGGAGGCTGGCAACCCTGCACCTGGGTGTGCACCATAATCCAGATCAGTTTCTGGACATTCCATGGAGGGCAGGGGGGAGACAGTTCAGATTCCTTGTCCCCATTTTAGGCAGGTTTATCAGCCTTTCCAGGAGAGGACCAACATGGCTGCAGCTATACATGCCTTAACACAGGGCCACTGTTACGCAATATACCTCAGCAGGGAATATAATGCCACAGAGTCCACCTTCCAAAGAACACCGCAGATTTATACCCCGCCCTTCTCTCTGAATCAGAGACTCAGAGCGGCTTACAATCTCCTACATCTTCTCCCTCACAACAGACACTCTATGAGGTGGGTGGGGCTGAGAGGGCTCTCACAGCAGCTGCTCTTTCAAGGACAACCTCTGCCAGAGCTATGGCTGACCCAAGGCCATTCCAGCAACTGCAAGGGGAGGAGTGGAGAATCAAACCTGAGTCTCCCAGATAAGAGTCCGCACACTTAACCACTACACCAAACTGGCTCTCAATGCAGCCATTTTCTCCAGGGGAGCTGAGCTCTCGGGTTGCAGTTCCAGGAATTCTCAAGCAACCAGCTGGAGGTTGGCAACCTTACCTCCATGCCACGAAAAGCTTCATTTCCACAGATGAAGCCTCTGTGAGAAAACGACAGGACATTTCCTTCAGGACTTTTGGCTAGGGTTGCCAACTCAAGAAATATCTAGGGACTTTGGGGCTGGAGCCAGGAGCAAGGGTGTGGCAAGCACAACTGAACTCCGATGGGAGTTCTGGCCCTCACATTTAAAGGGACCACACTCCTTTTAAATGTCTTCCCTCCACTGGAAACAATGGAGGATGGGGACACTTTGTTTTGGGGCTCATAGAATTGAACCCCCTGGTCCAATCTTTTTGAAACTCGGACGGTGTTTTGAGGAGAGGCACCAGATGCTATGCTGAAAATTTGGTGCCTCAAAAAACAGCCCCTCCAGAGTCCCAGATACCCCTGTATCAATTTTCCATTATACCCAATGGGAATCGATCTTCATAGGGAATAATGGAGCACCAAGCAGACATTTCCCTCCCATCTCCCCACTTTCTGATGAAGTGGGGGGAGGGCCTCCAAACCGGGGGATCCCCTGCCCCCTCCCCCCCGGAGATTAGCAGCCCTACTTTTGGCTCTCCCTGTCTGGAAAGCTGCTGTCAGATAGAACAGAGACTCAGCTAGACAGACCAATGGTCTCGCTGGGTCTAAGGAAGCTCAGGAAAGGCCTTCCCAGAGAGACCCCGCTTTCTCCATTCGCTGGGGCTTCCCTGAACTCGGTAGCCAAAGCGACCAACGCAGTTATCTCGCTAGCATTGCGATCCGTTAAGATCACCCTGTCTGAGCCTCGGTGCCAAAAGTCAGAAGGGCGGAAGAGGCTAATAAATTCTTTTCTAGTTTAGAGTCGGAAGCCTGGGGGGGCGCTTTGTCTTGTGTCACAACACACAACCTTGCTGGTTATGTCGTCGGTGTGGACACTTCCTGTATGATTATCAAGGTCGTGGTGGGGGTGGTGGAACTACAAGATACTTTGCTGTATGGCAAGGGTGGCCAACGGTAGCTCTCCACATGTTTTTTTTTGCTTCCATCAGCCCCAGCCAGCATGACCAATGGCTGGGGCTGATGGGAGTTGTAGGCAAAAAACATCTGGAGAGCTACCATTGGCCACCCCCGCTGTAGGGTCACCAGGTCCAATTCAGCTAGGATCAAGGTTGCGACAAGCATAATTGAACTCCAAAGGGAGTTCTGGCCATCATTTGTAAAGGCACCATACACCTTTTAAATGCCTTCCCTCCATTAGAAATAATGGATAGGGGCACCTTCTTTTGGGGCTCATAGCATTGGACCCCCGAGTCCAATCTTTTTGAAACCTGGAGGGGGTTTTGAGGAGTGGCACCAGATGCTATGCTGTAAATTTGGTGCCTCTACCTCAAAAAACAGCCCCCCAGTGCCCCAGATACCAGTGGATCAATTCTCCATTATATCCTATGGGAATTGGTTTCCATAGGGAATAATGGAGTGCCCAACAGGCATTTCCCTCCCCTCCCGCGTTATAATGACCCTGAAGTGTGGGGAGGGCCTCCAAACGGGGGGATCCTCTGCCCCCAACTGGGGATTAGCAGCCCTACTTTGCTGGCTGAGAGGGTTGCCAACTGCCAGGTGGGGCCTGGAGATCTTCCAGAATTACAGCTCATCTACAGGCCAAAGAGATGAGTTCCCCTGGAGAAAAAGGGCTGCTTCAGAGGGAATTTTCTAACCCAGAGCTGGCAAATCTGCCCTGCAGTACTGACTTTTAACATAATGGGGACCACTCAGCTTGGCTTGCTCCAGGAAGGGGTGCCAACTCTGGGTTGGGAAATGCCTGGAGATTTGCAGGATGAAGACCTCGGAGGGGAGACTCCTCTGCGGAGTTATAATCTCACACAAACCACCCACTGAAGCTGCCACCAGCTGTAATTCCAGGAGGTCTTTGGGCCCCACCTGGAGGTTGGCAACCCTGGCTCCTGGTCCATTTTCACTTCCCAGTCTGCTCCTGAAATATCACATCAAAGAGGATGTCTACAGCCAGCTGAAGGAAACCAGACAGTCACATGCGCCACTCAGTAAAATGCCAGGGAAACTGATATTTTTCACTTGCCCCCTTCCCAACCTTGGCAAGTTCCAGTACCAGTACCAGACAGACTGCTCTCAGGAAGGCATGCCACAAACAAGGGGCCACCCCAGAGAAGGCCCTGCCTTCAGCTGCCACCCAGCTGGTCTCAGAAAGAGCACCCCCTCTGTTGCTAATTACAGAGAAAGGCCCGGCTGGTAACCTCCAGTAAGGGCAATGATTGCGACTGAAAGACAAATGGAAATCAGCAGTGTCTGCCTGGGAAACTTGCTGCATTCCGATAATTGAACATATGAACATATGAAGCTGCCTTATACTGAATCAGACCCTTGGTCCATCAAAGTCAGTCTTGTCTTCTCAGACTGGCAGCGGCTCTCCAGGGTCTCAAGCTGAGGTTTTTCACACCTATTTGCCTGGACCCTTTTGGGGAGATGCCGGGGATTGAACCTGGGACCTTCTGCTTCCCAAGCAGATGCTCTACCACTGAGCCACCGTCCCTCCCCTAATTACCTTTCTCAAGCCCCCTTTAATGCTTTGAGCCTCAGCCTCTGAGGTAATTCTGAGTGGGTGGATCAGTGAGGTCCAAACTTTTGCCTGCCTGCCTGCCTGCATCTTCCTTGGCCCTCCTGCCTCTTAACTTCGAGCGCTGGGCTCACGGGGAGATTTCGCAAAGAGGTTTGCCAGCTGCACTTCTGATCAAAGCCTCTTTGTGCTCAGTTTCTGAATTGCTAACCAAGAGGAAGGCCTGCCCCAAAGGAGAAGGGAAAGCTGAAGGCGCTGCTAGGGATCAGCATCTGAATTTTCCTTTTCTTCTCTAAGAGGAATTAGAGTTGCTGACCGAAACGGGCATTCAGATTCGCAAGGGCTTCCTTACGCTTCCTGGGCTTGTCCTGCCAGTCACCCCGGTCTCTCAATAGAGAGCTTGAGAATGTTCAAGGGGTCTCCTCATATGCAAGGTGGCAAAGGGATGGCGGCACTGTAAAGACTAACAACATTGGGTAGCTGTGCCGGTCTGAAGCAGTAGAGAAGGGGTGGCCAAACTTGCTTAACATAAGAGCCACATAGAATAAATGTCAGATGTTGGCGAGAGGGAGGGAAGGAAAACAGATGGGGAAGGGAGGGAGAAGTGGAAAGAAAGCAACTTTAAATGCCTTCGCCGAGCTGCCAGCTGGCTTGGCTTGGAGAAGTAATTTAAAGAGGCAAATGCCTTCACTCAGCAGGCTGACAGGGTGGTGGGGCCTGAGAGCCACACAATATGCACAAAAGAGTCACAGGTTGGCCACCTCTGCAATAGAGCAAAATTTGAGTCGTGTGGCACCTTGAAGACCAACAGGTTGGATTCTGGGTATAAGCTTACTGGTCTTGTTTTACTCAAGTTTTATTATAGACTCATTACAATTACTACCTGTTCCAACAGGTAGGTGTACCATAATAACAAATCAAAAACAACACAATTTAAAGATATTTCAAGTGTTACCATTCCACACCACTTAATATATATATATATATTTATGTCTATTTATATTTTCTATATTTTTATAGCAGAGGAATAATAAAGCTTAACAATGCTAATTTCCCTAACGGCTTTTTAAAACTTAGTGCCACACGCATTCAAGGTAACTTCTTATCTTATCTTGATTATTCCTTCTACTCTCAAAAAAAAAAAATCCATAAAGAATAAATTCTAACAATATATCTCAGTCCCTGGAGACCTTAAAGTTTAAGGTCAAAAAGAAACTCTTTCTTCTTCTTCTTCTTCTTCACCTGGACTGAATTAAACAAGGAGGGAAAGCTTACTGGTCTTAAAGGTGCCAACGGACCTAAACTTTCTTCTAACATTTAGTTCAATATGAGTTTTCATGAGTCATAGCTCACTTCTTCAGGTACATGGAGGGAGATCAAACAGAGAGTCGTGTTTAAAAGGTATCTTTGACTCTTGAACGCTCCTACTCCAAAAAAATCTCATTGGACTCTGCATGACTACTGGACTCAAAACTTTGTTCTGCTCAGAGCATCCCAGGACTCTCCTGGATCTACGTAAAAGGAAGGCTCCAAGGGGAAGGGGGTGAGGGATTGCGACAGAGAAGCAGGTGCGAATTTCATGCTGAGTCTTTCAAGTGGTAAATTCTCTCAAGTGGTAAATTCTGCGATTAGAAGCAGATTAGCAGGTACAGACAATTAAACCTGGTGTTGAATTCAGGAAGAGGAAGTCTTATGAATAGATAAGCAAGGGTATCACACTGGAATTTTGTAATTGCAGCAATTCTTCCAGCAGCCCCCCAAGGCAGATCTCTGTCATCATTCCCGTACTGCAAACAGGGTCAGTTCATGGTATTTCCCCCCGCCCCACCCCAAGTATGCTACACCCGTCACTTTGGGACCTGCACTGCAAGAATTCCAGGGGCTTGGCTTTGATCTATCTGGGCCTCAAATTCAGCAGGAGCTCACAGGAGCACAGCTCCTGAACCTTTTTGACGGTTCCCCCTCTTCCTCCCCACCTACCTTGTCCATTGAATAGTAGGTGCAACTGCATAACAATCCCTGGATTAGGAGAGCGCACAGCCAGCCAGCCACCAGGGGCTTTGCCACACCCCCAGCAGCCCTTATTAACCCCTGGAGAAACACGTACCACCCTTTCTCCAGGGGTGGTGGAGTGGCTTGCTGGTCTTTTGACTGGGGGGGAGCGGTGCCCCAGGAGAGCCCCAGGAGAGCGAGGCCTGCTTGGGCTGGCTGGATCTCTAGCCAGCCCAAGCAGGTCTCACTTGCCCAGGGCTCTCCTTTCTTGCATCAGGTTGCTTTTGGCTGGGGGTGGTGGCGGCGTATGCTAATGAGTTATGCTAATGAGCACCACCACCTATTTTTCTACAGAATGACCCATGCCATCCATACAGAGTGGGAGAATACTTGAAAGATTGAGAGCAGCTCCTAGGAATCTAAAAGCTTTCCTCAGGATCAGCAATGGCTATACAGAGGCAGGCGTTGGCAAACCATCTCTGTTCCTCTTTTGCCTTGAAAACTCTTACACCAGGGGTGTCAAGCATGCAGCTCGGGGGCCGAATCAGGTCCCTGGAGGGCTCCTATCAGGCCCCTGAGCAACTGGCTATCATCTGCTTCCTTCTCCCTATATCTTGCTTCCTTCGGCATAACAGCTTGCTTTGCAAGGCTTGTTCAATTGCTCAGGAGCTACAGAGAAAAACCTCTATTTTCTCCATTGGCTGAGGCTCTGCCACCCCATCCCCTGGGGAAGGAAGGAAAAAGCCAGAGCTTCCTTTGCCCAATTTCCTGGATCCCACGGGAGAAATACAAAGAAGGCATCCTTAAGACCAATGAGTGTTAACATTTTAAGCATGTTTTAAGTTTCAAAAAAATATATGTATATATATAGGAGAGGGACCGTGGCTCAGTGGTAGAGCATCTGCTTGGTAAGCAGAAGGTCCCAGGTTCAATCCCCGGCATCCCCACTAAAAAAGGGTCCAGGCAAATAGGCGTGAAAAAACTTAGCTTGAGACCCTGGAGAGCCGCTGCCAGTCTGAGTAGACAATACTGACTTTGATGGACCGAGGGTCTGATTCAGTAGAAGGCAGCTTCATATATCTTTATATATATATCATATATATATATATGTGTTTGTGTTCTTTATAAAATTTATGTCTCTGCTACCTAATCTTAAATAGGTACACACATGGCCCGACACGACATGGCTCGGCCCGACAAGGTCTCATTTATGTCAGATCTGGCCCCCATAACAAATGAGTTTGATACCCCTGCTCTTCATGGTCATGGCACCTCAAAAAAGATATCATAGCACTGGAAAAAGTGCAGAAAAGGGCAACTAGAATGATTAAAGGGTTGGAACACATTCCCTATGAAGAAAAGTTAAAACGCTTGGGGCTCTTTAGCTTGGAGAAACGTCGACTGCGGGGTGACATGATAGAGGTTTACAAGATGATGCCTGGGATGGAGAAAGTAGAGAAAGCAGTCCTTTTCTCCCTTTCTCACAATACAAGAACTTGTGGGCATTCCATGAAATTGCTGAGCAGTCGGATGAGAATAGATAAAAGGAAGTCCTTCTTCACCCAAAGGGTGATTATCACGTGGAATTCACTGCCACAGGAGGTGGTGGCAACTACAAGCATAGCAAGCTTCAAGAGGGGATTGGATAAGCATATGGAGCAGAGGTGGCTACTAGCCACAGCATATTGTTGGAACTCTCTGTCTGGGGCAGAAATGCTCTGTATTTTTGGTGCTTGTGGGGGGGGGCAGTGGGAGGGCTTCTAGCCCCATTGGTGAACTTCGTCATAGCATCTGGTTTTTTTGTCCACTGTGTGACACAGAGTGTTGGACTGGAGGGGCCACTGGCCTGATCCAACAGGGCTTCTCTTATGTTCTTATGTGACAAAGAGTGTTGGACTGCATGGGCCACTGGCCTGATCCAACAGGGCTTCTCTTATGTGACACAGAGTGTTGGACTGGAGGGGCCATTGGCCTGACCCAACATGGCTTCTCTTATGTTCTTATGTGACACAGAGTGTTGGACTGGATGGGCCATTGTCCTGATCCAACATGGCTTCTCTTATGTTCTTATGTGACATAGAGTGTTGGACTGGATGGGCCACTGGCCTGATCCAACATGGCTTCTCTTATGTTCTTATGTGACACAGAGTGTTGGACTGGATGGGCCATTGGCCTGATCCAACATGGCTTCTCTTATGTCCTTATGTGACACAGAGTGTTGGACTGGAGGGGCCACTGGCCTGATCCAACATGGCTTCTCTTATGTTCTTATGTGACACAGAGTGTTGGACTGGATGGGTCACTGGCCTGATCCAACATGGCTTCTCTTATGTGACACAGAGTGTTGGACTGGAGGGGCCACTGGCCTGATCCAACAGGGCTTCTCTTATGTTCTTATGTGATACAGAGTGTTGGACTGGATGGGCCATTGGCCTGATCCAGCATGGCTTTTCTTATGTTCTTATGTGACACAGAGTGTTGAACTGGATGGGCCACTGGCCTGATCCAACAGGGCTTCTCTTATGTTCTTATGTGACACAGAGTGTTGGACTGGATGGGTCACTGGCCTGATCCAACATGGCTTCTCTTATGTTCTTATGTGACACAGAGTGTTGGACTGGATGGGTCACTGGCCTGATCCAACATGGCTTCTCTTATGTTCTTATGTGACACAGAGTGTTGGACTGGAGGGGCCACTGGCCTGATCCAACAGGGCTTCTCTTATGTTCTTATGTGATACAGAGTGTTGGACTGGATGGGCCATTGGCCCGATCCAGCATGGCTTTTCTTATGTTCTTCTGTGACACAGAGTGTTGAACTGGATGGGCCACTGGCCTGATCCAACAGGGCTTCTCTTATGTTCTTATGTGACACAGAGTGTTGGACTGGAGGGGCCATTGGCCTGATCCAGCATGGCTTCTCTGATGTTCTTATGTGACACAGAGTGTTGGACTGGATGGGCCATTGACCTGATCCAGCATGGCTTCTCTTATGTTCTTATGTGACACAGAGTGTTGAACTGGATGGGCCACTGGCCTGATGCAACATGGCTTCTCTTATGTTCTTATGTGACACAGAGTGTTGGACTGGATGGGCCATTGGCCTGATCCAACATGGCTTCTCTTATGTCCCCATAAGCCAGATGCAACTTGACAGGATTTTCCACCACCAAACCTTATGCCAGCAAAGCAAAAGACTGTCTCATCAGTCTCCACTAGATGATGCCATTTCTCTCTTAAGAACAGGCCCTCGTGCACCACGACAGAGAAACCGAAAACCTTTCCTTCTGCAACTGGACACGGGCACGCTAACATTGGTGGGCAAAAGGGATTCTTTCGGCCCAGTATAACATGAAGACAACCCCCACCCCCCATTAAATAGGAGACGGGGAAAACAGGAACCTGAGCTGAAGGCGATTCCCCAACAGCGACCACGCCCACTTCTTTCCATTGACGGGAGAGCTGATTTGGACCAGAGCAGGAGAAAGTGAGATGCTAGATCTAGGCAGAAGGGATGACTGATACAGCCACAAGGGCTCTAGCATCCCATTTATATTTTTGTAGCATCTCACAGGTGGGGATGATGGTTCAGATTCCTACGCAAGAGTGCTGCTGGATAAGCCACAAAAGAGGAACTCCAGAATAATATGCTACACCGTGGTTCTGCAAGAAAGGCAAAGGCAGTCCCCTATGCAAGCACCAGTCGTTTCCGACTCTGGGGTGACGTCGCATCACGTTTTCCCGGCAGACTTTTTTATGGGGTGGTTTGCCATTGCCTTCCCCAGTCATCTACGCTTCCCCCCCCCCCCCCAGCGAGTCAGGTGCTCGTTTTACCAACCTCAGAAGGATGGAAGGCTGAGCCAACCTCGAGCCGGCTGCCTGAAAAGCCAGCTTCTGCCGGGATCGAACTCGGGTCGTGAGCAGAGAGCTTAGGACTGCAGTACTGCAGCTTTAACACTCTGCCCCACGGGGCTCTGCAATGTGGGAATACTAATGGCCATTTTAAACTTGTCCTTAATTTTTTGCCCGGATATCTATCAAAGTGTTCAAAGCAAAGCAAGAATTCAAACTGGTCTGATCTAACTGACGAGAAAAACTCTCTTCTGGCCTGGACTTTTCAGACAAGTGTGACATGTAGAAACGAGAAATCACCTGCGATTTTTCGGAGGGAGGATTATAATTAGATACCCCTACCTGGATGGCCTAGGCTAATCCAATCTCACCAGATCTCGGACCCTATTGGTGCTTGGGGGGAGACAGCCAAGGAAGTCCGGAGTCGCTCTGCAGAGGCAGGCAACGAACGCCAAACATGTCTCTCGTTCTCTCTTGCCTTGAAAACCCTCACTGGCTGTACCATGACAGTGCTTTCCGCTATCGTTTGTATTTTAACAGCTTTTTAATGTCTTAAATGTTTCCGTGTTTGCTAGCTCAGGGACCCTGGGTGGCCTACTCTCCCTTTCTCTGGGGCAGGGGGTTGCCCGAAGTGAAGAATTTAGCTGAGCCTCAGAAAATATTGCCGGTTAGGGCTGCCAACTCCCGGTTGGGAATTTGGGGGTGGGGCCCAGGGGAGGCAGGGTTTCGGGAGGGGAAGAGACCTCAGCAGGCTATAGCACCATCGTCTCCAGAACAGCCCTTCCCCCCCAGGGACACAGATCTCCATAGTCTGGAGATGAGCTGTCATTCCAGGCCTCCAGGCCCCACCTGGAGGTTGGCAGCACTGCTGCTACTCAGGACAGCCACCAACCCTCCCTAGATGTAGGTTTGCTGTTGGCCCGCCAAAGCAAGGAGGAAGGGGAGGGCCGGCTGTGCCTTCGGTGCTGGGCTGCTGCTGCTGTCTTGGCATCTCAGCTCCCTCCTGCAGGCGCTGGGGGTCCCTTCCTCCCCCATGCCAGGCAGCCTAGCGTTGCCAAGTCCAATTCAAGAAATATCTGGGGACTTTGGGGGTGGAGTCAGGAGACTTTGGGGGTGGAGCCAGAAGCAAGGCTGTGACAAGCATCATTGAACTCCAAAGGGAGTTCTGGCCATCCCCTTTCAAGGGACCGCACACCTTTTCAATGCCTCCCTTCCATTGGAAATAACGGACAGGGGCACCTTCTTTGGGGGCTCACAGAACCGGACCCCCTGCTCCGATCCTTTTGAAACTTGGAGGGTATTTTGAGGAGGGGCATCAGATGCTATGCTGAAAAAAAAGCAGCCCCTCCTCCAGAGCCCCGGATCAATTCCCCATTATACACTATGGGAATCGTTCTCCACAGGGAATAACAGAGAGGCCAGCAGACATTCCCGTCCCCCCACTGATTACCCTGAAGTGGGAGGGGCTCCAAACTGGGAGAATCCCCTGCCCCCACCTGGGGATTGGTATCCCTAGGGCAGCCAGACCGGAGCAGGGGGGGCGGAGAAGAGCCAGTCGCTCCCAGCACGCGCTGGGACGTGCAAAGGAAGCTTCCTTGGGCTTGCCCTTCCAGCCGCCCCCGGCTGGCCTCTTGCCCCTTCCCCAACAAATCCCCCCTGGCTGTGCCAGCTGCAGGGTTGCCAAGAAACATCTGGGGACTTTGGGGGTGGAGCCAGGAGCTAGGTTGTGACCAGCATAACAGAACGCCAAAGGGAGTCCTGGCCATCCCATTTCAAGGCACCGCACACCCTTTCAACGCCTTCCCTCCTTTGGAAATAATGAAGGATAGGGGCACCTTCTTTGGGGGCTCACAGAATCGGACCCGCTGGTCCAATCCTGTTGAAACCGGGAGGGTACTTTGGGGAGACGCACCGGATGCTGTGCTGCAAACGTGGTGCCTCTACCTCAAAAAACAGCCCCGCCCAGAGCCCCAGATACCTGCAGAGCAATTCTGCATTATACCCTAAGGGAATCGGTCTCCGTGGGGCATCATGGAGCGCCCAGCAGACATTTCCCTACCCCTCCCCTCGCTTCCTGATGCCCCTGAAGCCTCCAAACCGGGGGATCCCCTGCCCCCACCTGGGGATTGGCAACCCTAACCCAGCTGTCCTCCTCTCCCCCCCTCCCACCCGCGGGCCCTCCGGCTCACCAGCCTCTCCTGCAGCAACCCTGCCGGTTGCCCATGGCGCTTCTTCCTCCGCGGAGCGGCGGCGGCGGCGGCAGCAGGCGGCTCTCCCCTCGCTGGAGACGACGGGCGCTTCACTGCCTGCATTTCCTGGTTGCCCGGCCGCCCCCCCCCCCCCGCCCGATGCAAGGGAGTGTCTGGAAGTGTCAGGTTTCCCTCCAGCAAGGCGGGCGTGGCGCTGGGTGCCAGACAGACAGACTGACAGACAGACGGCCTCCGGAGGCGGCGGCTCTTCCTCCAGCGCCCTCCTTCGCTGCCTGTCCTGGCGCTCGAGTGGCAGCTGCAGTTAGCACGGGGAGAGGGTCTTGCGGGCCTAAGCTGCTGCCGTTTCTCAAAGTCTACTCAGCACATAGCGCTGCCAGTCCTAGCGTTGCCAAGGCCAATTCAAGAAATAACTGGGGACTTTGGGGGGTGGGGTCAGGAGACTTTGGGGGTGGAGTCAGGAGACTTTGGGGGTGGACCCAGGAGACATTGAGGTGGAGCCAGGAGACTTTGAGGGGTAGGGTCAGGAGACTTTGGGGGGTGGGGTCAAGAGACTTTGGAGGTGGAGCCAGGAGACTTTGGGGGTGGAGCCAGGAGACTTTGGGGGGTAGGGTCAGGAGACTGTGGAGGTGGAGCCAGGAGACTTTGGGGGTGGAGTCAGGAGACTTTGGGGGTGGAGCCAGGAGACATTGGGGGTGGAGCCAGGAGACTTTGGAGGGTAGGGTCAGGAGACTTTGGGGGGTGGGGTCAAGAGACTTTGGAGGTGGAGCCAGGAGACTTTGGGGGTGGAGCCAGGAGACTTTGGAGGGTAGGGTCAGGAGACTGTGGAGGTGGAGCCAGGAGACTTTGGAGGTGGAGTCAGGAGACTTTGGGGGTGGAGCCAGGAGACATTGGGGTGGGGCCAGGAGACTTTGGGGGGTGGGGTCAAGAGACTTTGGAGGTGGAGCCAGGAGACTTTGGGGGTGGAGCCAGGAGACTTTGGGGGGGTAGGAGACTGTGGAGGTGGAGCCAGGAGACTTTGGGGGTGGAGTCAGGAGACTTTGGGGGTGGAGCCAGGAGACTTTGGGGGGTAGGGTCAGGAGACTGTGGAGGTGGAGCCAGGAGACTTTGGGGGTGGAGTCAGGAGACTTTGGGGGTGGAGCCAGGAGACATTGGGGTGGAGCCAGGAGACTTTGGAGGGTAGGGTCAGGAGACTTTGGGGGGTGGGGTCAAGAGACTTTGGAGGTGGAGCCAGGAGACATTGGGGTGGGGCCAGGAGACTTTGGGGGGTGGGGTCAAGAGACTTTGGAGGTGGAGCCAGGAGACTTTGGGGGTGGAGCCAGGAGACTTTGGGGGGGTAGGAGACTGTGGAGGTGGAGCCAGGAGACTTTGGGGGGTGGAGTCAGGAGACTTTGGGGGTGAAGCCAGGAGACATTGGGGTGGAGCCGGGAGCAAGGGTGTGACAAGCATCATGGAACTCCAAAGGGAGTTTTGGCCATCACCTTTAAAGGGACCGCACACCTTTTAAATGCCTTCCCTCCATTGGAAAGAATGAAGGATAGGGCCACTTTCTTGGGGGGCTCATAGAATTGGACCCCCCTGGTCCAATCTTTCTGAAATGTGGAGAGTATTTTGAGGAGAGGCACTGGATGCTATGCTGCAAAATCTGGTGCCTCTACATCAAAAAGCAGCCCCTCTCCGCCCCAATGTCTCCTGGCTCCGCCCCCAAAGTCCCCAGATATTTCTTGAATTGGACTTGGCAACCTTATCAGCGCGCCCTGCCTGGGACCCCCTTGGCTGTCTCCACAGGCACTGAAAAGGGCATCAAATTGCATGCTTACTGCAAAGAAATCAAATGCATGGGGAAATCGGGCTTTCTTTTTTAAAAATGACTTCATTGGTACCCCAACTTTCTCTGCAAGGGGGATCCAAAGAGGCGTACACCATTCTCCTCCTCCGTTTTATCCTAACAATGCACCTGCAAAGTAAGTTAGGCTGAAAGAGCGTGACTGGCCCAAGGTTGCCCAGCGAGCTTTCACAGTATGACTAGGAGTTCGAAGCTGGTTCTCCCAGATTCTAGCTCAACATTCTTAATCTCTACGCCTCACCGGCTCTCTTTATTTCCCAAATATCTAGAGCTGTTCCAGGACAAAACCTCTCCCGTGGAAATGGGGGGGGGGGGGGTATTTACACACCCTCAGGCCTCAGTTTGGGCAGGTCACAGGAGTAGAGCTCTGGAAACTAAATTTTATTGTGCTCTTTCTTTCTCCCCCCCCCACCCAATACTTGCTTCTGGGCTCCATTGTTCAACCCCCCCCCCCCCCCGGTGAGAATTTTGCTGAACTCTGAGATCTGACAAACTTTCTAATATTTCCCCCCACAAAAAATGGGAAAATAACCCAAACGTATCAAGCGGACGAATGGAAATCTTCCTCATGCCACTGGGGCCACATAGGGGAAAGTAATTTGAAAAGTATGAAGGGAGTAAGGTTTTATTGTGACAATTATAATTCAAGAAGCATTTTAAGGTAGATGCTGATATAATTTAATACGCCTTCCAGTGATGTCGGGGTATGTGTTGGATATGCAAATGAGTTGTGCTAATAAGCTCCAGCACCTCTTTATCTATGAAATGACCCCTGCACATACTAAATAACACGCTTTGCGATTGGATTTTTACTGCGTAAGAATGGCAAAATCCACTTGCAAATAGGCACTGTGTAAAAGTGCCCCCTGGCTTGTCGGTGCCTTGCATGTTTCACGTATCCTCATTGGAAAAAGGAAAGGTCCCCTGTGCAAGCACCAGTCGTTTCCAACTCTGGGGTGACGTTGCTTTCACAACGTTTTCACGGCAGAATTTTTATGGGGTGGTTTGCCATTGCCTTCCCCAGTCATCTACACTTCCCCCCCCAGCAGGCTGGGGACTCATTTTACTGTCCTTGAAAGGCTGAGTCAACCTCGAGCTGGCTACCTGAAAACCCAGCTTCCGCCGGGGATCGAACTCAGGTCGTGAGCAGAGCTTAGGACTGCAGTACTGCAGCTTTAGCACTCTGCGCCGCGGGCTCGTCTCCTCATTGAACTTCCTCCTTTTCAAGAGCCAGGAAGGTGCTGTGGTTACTTGGAGTATTGTGCTGGGATTGTTGTGAAACACTTTGGGCTGAATTGTCCAGCCTGCCACCAGGTAACCTTGGACGCTCTCCTGCGTCCTAAGTTGCCTCAGGGGTTGGTTGTGTGTGGGTCACGTGGAGGGAGGGGCAGCAGCACATTCATTGCCCCAAGCTCTTTTTGGAAGAGAGAGGCAGGATACAAATGGGATAGGTGGGACGTCAGCACATCATGCGCAGGGGGCAGCCGAAGCTGCCTTCTACTGAGGCAGACCCTTGGTCCATCAAAGAGAGTATTGTCTATTCAGACTGGCAGCTGCTCTCCAGGATCTCAAGTGGGGTTGCCAACCCCCAGGTGGGTAAGAAAACAACAAAACACTCTGTAAATTACACGCTTCAAATAAATGCTTTACATTCTTTACTCATGCGTCACTTGATTACGGCTAGCATCAAATGCTCTTAACCCAATACTGAAACTTAAAAGAGTCCACGGTCATCAAACAAAGGCTCTATTGCAAATAGGATCCAAACTGGATGCTGCAAACAATAGGTACCAAATCCTCTTGCTGGTAGACGCAGATGGTTCTGTGTATCCTTGAACCAATCTTGAAGGAGCAGTCCTCTGTTCAACAGGTGCAGCCACACGAGTCCCAGGTTTAATCCGTGTTTCGTTTGCCACTTCCACTGGCCGCGTATTCTTGAATCAGGAACCGGTGCTAAGGCAACTGCTCACATCAACTTCTCACATCCAGTCGCTCACATCCAGTTCTGTGAGCCCCAAAAGAAGGTGCCCCTATGCTGCATTATTGCCAATGGAGGGAAGACATTTAAAAGGAGTGTGGCCCCTTTAAACGTGATGATCAGGACTCCCCTTGGAGTTCAATTAGGCTTGCCACACCATTGCTCCTGGCTCCACCCCTGATTTCTCCTGGCTCCACCCCCAAAGTCCCCAGATATTTCTTGGATTGGATTTGACAACCCTAATCTCAAGCAAAGGAATTCTGTAATACCAGCTACATACTTTGAAACTGGAGCGGCCGGAGATTGAACCTGGGGCCTTCTGAATCTCAGCCCCTCCTCAAAGTACTTGGATGGGAGACCACCAAGGGAGTCCAGAGGCAGGCAATGGCAAGCCACCTCCGAATGTCTCTTGCCTTGAAAACGCCATAACTTGTCAGCACTTTTCACCATGAGAGCCACAGCACCTCTGGCTGTGCAATTAGCTTATGCTCCTGTACACCAAAGCAAAAGCCATAGCAACAACAATAATTGGAGACCAGCTGGGTAGATAAACAGGTCTCTTTTGAACTCCTAATGTATTTTGAACGCCAGTCTTTCTCTAGAGGGGAAAAACTGGCTTTATGAATCAATAAGGCATTTGGATTGGCCCTCCCACTCAATAAAACAGAGTCTTCTATTTATGTCTCTCTTCGGCTTCTTGACATCTGTCCAAGCTATGACAAAGTCGTTTCAAATTGCCTTCTTTATCGGCAGAGCATATGAACCCATCCTGAACTTAAGATTGGTGGAGACTATTCGTCTATTATGATCAGACACCTCTCCAAACAATGTTCCCTCTAAGCTGCAGAGTCTTGTGAGCAAAAATTCTTTGTGAGCTACCACGGGCATTAAAAGAGCCCTGTGGCGCAGAGGGGTAAAGCTGCAGTACTGCAGACAGAGCCCTCTGCTCACGACCTGAGTTCGATCCCAGCAGAAGCTGGTTCAGGTAGCTAGCCGGCTCCAGGTTGACTCAGCCTTCCATCCTTCCGAGGTCGGTCAAAGGAGTCCCCAGCTTGCTGGGGGGAACGTGTAGATGACTGGGGAAAGCAATGGCAAACCACCCCGTAAAAAGTCGGCTGTAAAAACGTTGTGAAAGCAACATCACCCCGGAGTCGAAAATGACTGGTGCTTGCACAGGGGACTACCTTTACCTTTATCTTTTTACGGGTATTAAAGCTGTGAGCTACTGGCATTCAGGTTGTGAGCTACTGCATAAATTATGGTGCTCTGGGGTCATCCTTCCTGAGCTAAGACAAAAATGTGTGAGCTGGAGGCTAAAAATCTGTGAGCTAGCTCACACTAACTCAGCTTAGATGGAACACTGGTCTCAGGCTGAGGTCTTTCATATCACCACCTGTCCTTTTAACTGGAAATGCCTGGGTTTGAACTTTGGACCTGCTGTATGCAAAACAGAGACTGTGTTCCTGAGCCCCAATGTTTTCCCACAGCTATTTGAACTCCCTTGTTGCTGCTAAGTAACAAAAAGGCCCTAACACAAGAGTCCTTGTTGTGGTGCTCATGGGTGCCAGGATGCTTGTTGACACCTCTAGTGGTGCCCGCCAACTGTTTTTTAGAAAATGGGCAGGGCCAATTGAGACTTTTGCCCAGCAAGGCTTCCGGTTGGCCACTGGGGATTTGATTAACTTTGCAGATTTTTCATAAAGTTACTTTGGCAGTAGCTGCCGCTACAGCACACGGATCGTCACTGTGTAGCTAAATGTAAGCTGTGGCAGCCATTTTGTGTCTGGTACTACCTTCTGCAGCAGCCGTTTTGTGGCAGCCATTTTGTAACTGAGCCCACCACTAGGGTTGCCAAGTCCTCTTCATCCCCCGGCGGGGGACATTCACGCACGTGACGTGCGCGACGAATGACGTCACCCAGAAGTGACATCATCAAAATGGTGGCGCCCCGTGCGGGACCGCTCTAGGCAGTTCCAGGAAAACTCTATAGTTTCCCCAGACACTCTAGCCATTTGGGAGGTTAAAACTCTAGGGTGCAAAAGTACCGTAGAGTTTTAACCTCCCAAATGGCTAGAGCGGCTGGGGAAAACCATAGAGTTTTCCAGGAAACGCCTAGGGCGGTCCCGCATGGGCACCATTTTGATGACATCACTTCCGGGTGACGTCATCAAAAGGGAAGATTCCCCCCGCCAGCCTGATGCAGGCTGGCGGGTTGAGAACCTCCTGGGCAGGAGATTTCCCCACCCGGGCAGGAGATTTACCCACCACACTGTGTCAGAAGTCTAAAGGTTAGTGATGCCATCCTCCAGGTGGGATCTTGGGATCCCCTGGAATTACAGTTCATCTCCAGACTACAGAGATCAGCTCCCCTGGAGAAAATGGCTGCTTTGGAGGGTGGATTATGTGGCATTGTACCCCACAGAGGTCTCTGATCTCCAGAGGCTCCATCCCCAAATCTCCAGAAGTTTCAAAATTTAGGTCTGGCAAGCGACAGGTGGCGGGGGGGGGGGGGGGGCAGGCAACCCTACCAAAGGTGCCTGTGTGCTCAAAAGGATTGGGGACCCCTGTCCTAGCATAACCCTTCCATCCTGAGGCGAGATGTCTTTGCTCGCGTGAAGATCGCTGGAATCTTGTTTTTATTTCAAAGGGTTCTCGGAGTTGACTTTGCCCTGTGCACAAAAAAGCAAACCAGCTCGGCGTTTGTGAGAAGGCCGCTTCTTCCAGCCTGTCTCTGGACGCGCGCCGGGTCTGCTTGTTTTTAGCTCCGCTGGGGAAAGAGAAAGGCACTGAAAACACGGCCGGTGCCAGGTCGTTCTTGGCTGCCAGTCTGCATTCCCTTTTCATAACGTGTCTGTGGGCACAAAAGAGAGTCTGGGTGCCTGCAGCCCCTGGGCTTAACAAGGCAAATATTGTGGGCTTTGTGCTTATCAGGCAAAACGGCAGGGGAGGCTAGCTGCTGCTGTGTGCGTTGGAGGGGGTGGAAGGAGGGCCCTCTCTTGGGAGGCAAGGACAAGTCTCGGAGAAGACTAAGGCCTGCGTCTGGGGAAGCAGACTCCGTCTCTGCAATGAAGAAGGGGCTGCAAGCAGGGCTGGCTCAGCCCCTAGGCAAACTAGGCAGTTGGCTAGAGCGCCAGCCTTCTGGGGGCATCAAATTGGGTGCCCCCCATGTAGGCTTCCCAATCCCCAAGTCCCAGCGGGGGATCCCCCGGTTTTACAGGCTTCCCCCCTCTCCCAGCCAGCTGGCCGGCGGGGGAAGCCCCGCCCCCACAGCCATCATGCACCTCCATGAACGATTCCCGTAGGGAATGATGGGGAATTGATCTGTGGGTATCGGGGCTCTGGGGGGGCTGTTTTTTGAGGTAGAGGTGCCAAATTTTCAGTATAGCATCTTGTGCCTCTTCCCAAAATCCCCCCCCCAAGTTTCAAAAGTATTGGACCAGGGGGTCCAATTCTACGAGCCCCAAAAGAAGGTGCCCCATCCTTCATTATTTCCTATGGAAGGAAGGCATTTTAAAAGGTGTGCTGTCCCTTTAAATGTGATGGCCAGAACTCCCTTGGAGTTCAATTCTGCTTGTCACACCCGTGCTCCTGGCTCCGCCTCAATGTCTCCTGGCCCCACCCCCAAAGTCCCCAGATATTTCTTGAATTGGACTTGGCAACCCTACCCCCATGTGACTCGGTGACATTATCAGTGCGGGGGAGGGGCACCAGAAGTTAGCCTCGCCTAGGGTACCAGACAGTCTAGGGCCAGCCGTGGCTGCAAGTGGACGGAAGGAAGTGACCCCAATGGCCAGCAGCATCGAGAGTTGCCAACCTCCAGGTGGGAGGATCCCCCGGAATTACAGCTCTTCTCCAGACTACAGAGACCAGTTCCCCTAGAGCAGGGGTGGCCAAACTGTGGCTTGGGAGCCACATGTGGCTCTTTCACACACACTGTGTGGCTCTCAAAGCCCCACCACCCCATCAGCTGACTTGGAAACACAGCAACTTTAAATGCGTTCTCCAAGCTGCCGGCTGGCTGATTTAAAGAGACAACTGACTTGGAGAAGGCATTGCTCTCTTTAAACCCGAGCCGAGCCAGCCGGCAGCTTGGAGAACGCATTTAAAGTTGCTTTCTCTCCACCTCTCCCTTCCACCATCCATATGCCTGCCTGCCTGCCTGCCTTCCTCCCTTCCTGCCTTGCAGCTTTCCAACATCTGACGCTCATGTCTTGCAGCTCTCAGACATCTCACATTGATTCTATATGGCTCTTATGTTAAGCAAGTTTGGCCATCCCCTTCCCTAGAGAAAATGGCTGCTTTGGAAGGTGAGCTCCATGTTGTTGTACCCCACAGAGGTCTCTGCCCTTCCCAAATCTCCAGGAGTTTTCCAATCTGGATCTGGCAGACTCACCCAGCAGCCAGGGGACACTCGGCAACTCTCAGCTACTAACGAGTTCGACTGAAGTGCATCAAAACCACACAGGATGGAAAAAATGCAGGCAGCCAGAATGAGCAAATCCTGTTAACGTCAAAATGTTTTAGTCACAACCAGTCCAGGAGAGAAATTGTTGTTTCTGTTGCCATTACAGGCTGTAGGTTGAAACACTGTCATTGGGGGGGGGGGTGAGGGGTGCCAATCTCCAGGTGGGGCCTTAAGATCTCCCAGAATTCCAACTGATCTCCAGGCAGCAAAGATCTCAGTTCCCCTGGTGAAAATGGCAGCTTTGGAGGGAGGGCTCTATGGGATTGTGCCCTGCTGTGGATCCTCCACTCTATGGGATGATACTCCATTGAAATTTCTCCAGTCACCAAAGAAGAAGACTGCAGATTTATACCCCGCCCTTTTCACTGAATCAGAGACTCAGAGCGGCTTACAATCTCCTATATCTTCTTCCCCCCACAACAGACACCCTGTGAGGTGGGTGGGGCTGAGAGGGCTCTCACAGCAGCTGCCCTTTCAAGGACAACTCCTACAAGAGCTATGGCTGACCCAAAGCCGTTCCAGCAGCTGCAAGTGGAGGAGTGGGGAATCACGCCCGGTTCTCCCAGATAAGCATCTGCACACTTAACCACGACACCGAACTGGCTCTCAAACTCACCCCTCTCCAGGCTGCACTCCAAAATCTCCAGGAATTTCCCATCTCAGAGTTGGCAACCTTGACAGTAACTGACAGGACAAGGAAGAGGAATTGCTTTAAAGATGCTGTTGAGGTCAAATAGATACAACTGCACTTAGAGTTGCCAACTGCCTGGAGGGGGGGGGAAAGGGCCAGTCCTTTCTATGGGGCCTTTTGGGGATCTTACTGACCAAGTGCTGTTTAATTACCCTCATGCCAAGAAAAGCTTCAGCTGCCCTTGGCCACACATTATGCCGCTACTAAAAGGACAAGAGCCACTGGCAATCCTAGCCACAATGGAGCCATTCTCTCGTTCCAGAGAACATAAGAACATAAGAGAAGCCACGTTGGATCAGGCCAACGGCCCATCAAGTCCAACACTCTGTGTCACACAGGGGCAAAACATTTTATATACACACATACACTGTGGCTAATAGCCACTGATGGACCTGTGCTCCATATTTTTATCTAAACCCTTCTTGAAGGTGGCTATACCCTTCTTGAAGGTGGCTATACTAGAGAGTTCTGGGAAGTGTAGTTCAATGAGTAGGGTGTGGCTGTCCAACAAACAGTGCTGGATTAAACCCTGTGGAGGCCCCTAGGCAGTTCAAATCTCAGCCCCCCCCCCCATGGAAATTATCTAGGCGTTTCCGGGAAAACTCTATGGTTTTCCCAGACGCTCTAGCCATTTGGGAGGGACAACTCTATGGTACAAATGGCTCCCAAATGGCTACAGCGTACGGGAAAACCATGGAGTTTTCCCAGAAATGCCTAGAGCGGCCACCGCACAACATTGCCAGCGCGATGATGTCACTTTCAGGTGATGTCATTGTGTCGCGCACGCGCAAAAGTCCCCCGCCAGGCAAAGCTGGGGACTTGGCAAACTTGGCAATGACACCGGAAACAGCCACGCCAGGCAAGTTGGGCAAAGAGTGGCTTGGTTGCTGGCTGCATGTGCAGGCTGGGAGGGCTGCAAGCAGGGGGGAAAGGGCTGGGGGGGACTGGCCTGG